>NC_092346.1:60263116-60632746 GCF_963676685.1 Mytilus edulis | reverse complement strand
AACCCAGAAACAAATAGCAGTGCTGACAACCTTCTATATTTACACAAACGGAAACAAGACTAAAATGTGATCTGGACCTGCAAAGTTGTATGTAATTGATTTGAAATAACATGTGTACTGAAACATAACTGGTGAAGATTATTTCAAAAAGCCATGTCTAATTGGCCTCGAATAAAGTTCTTTCATTAATGTAATAATAAAGAAAAGAAATTCCCTTGTTCAATGACTGTTGTTGTATTTCGAACTATCGGTAAACAGGAAAAAGCTACAAGAAAATATATAATTGCTTGCACGCTACAAATCAACATCTTCAACATCTTCACGCTACAGACCAAATAAAAGATCATAGATTCTAGAAATTATTTACAAAAGTTTTGTACCAAAGTCTTACAGAGGGACGGACGGACTAAATGAGTCGATAGGTTACAAGACCAACATAGGTCATTTGCAACGCAGCTGAAAATACAAGTATCGAAGCTAAGCTAAATTGATTAAACATCAATAGTTGTGTTGGTTGCAATTGTTTGTTGTAGTTTCCAGTGTTTTGAATAATTGCTGTTACCCAGGTCCCTTGTGATGTGTAAGTGATGATACATGTCTCCGTTGTTATTTTCAGAATTATAACGTTGACACTGTGTTGATGAATTACCATTCCAATGTAAAACATAGTGAGGTGGTGTTGTTTAACACCCTTAACAACATCTAACTGCTCTATGTCAACTGCTGAGGAAGAATATGGCCGTCCACAATCTTGTATTGTAATATAGCAAAAATGGTCGGGGTTTGATCTTTAATGACACACGCAAAATTTGAGACAAGAAAGCATGTCTCAAATTTTGCGTGTGTCATTAAAGATCAAACCCCGACCATTTTTGCTATATTACAATAATGTCTGTTAGTGCATATACAGAATCTTTTTCCTTTGATTCCATTGTTAAATTACTTAGCCATGTAAGGGGAGATAATTCAGAAAAATAAATTTTATATTGAAATGCAACCTTTTTTCATTTCCCCCCAAGGAGCTTTCTTCTCATATTTTGTTTTTAAGGAGTTCCACAAAGGTTAGTTTTTCAACGTATAATCTTAACAAAATCTGACATTTTGCATATCACGCAGCTTCAAAATAAATGCTCAATGAACCATGATTATTCATTTACATTTTTTTTAAGCTTATTTAAACTACAGTTTGGTATAGTTTTAAAATATAATCTTTTAAAACATCAATCTAAAAATATTTCAAGCTAGCGTTTGCGATACGATATCAACAGTTATGTGCGGGGAAAATTTTGGCGACAAATTATATCTTTAATGTAACTTGGTTTCGGTTCGCTTTTAATAGCTGTTTGGCGTTTACCTTTTTTTGTGCCAAATTAAAAAAAAAGTTATATGCATTAATCAATTTACCATATTTTCGATATTCAGTTAATAAGAATATCAGAATAATAATAATGTTATATGAAATTGTTACTTACTTATATATAAATATGAATACCTTCCCTGCTTACGAAAAAAAATTATTTTATTAAAATTTTTAGATATTAAGATTTTATATTTTCAACCCAAAATTATTTTTTCTTTCAATTCGCTGTTCTTAAAATGCTGCTTGATTTTCAAGCTACACAATTGTTCAGTTTCTTAAAGATAACCGCTCACCTGTCCTTTGCTGAAAGGCACACCAACTAGTCCTATTTTGGCCACTTTTTCATCTGTAGGCATATTTGATTTTAGTTTTGTCTGTAAAAGACCACAAAATAATTTGTAAAAGTTGTGCAGACAGAATTATTTTCTGCATTTTATATTTGGTATTGAACCACGTGGAAGAGGGGGTGTGTGAGTTTTTAACCAATGAAATTTCAATAAATAGATAAACACATACAAGTTGCCATTTATAGTATTCGGATAATGTTTTAATAAGGATTTTCCTGACTTAAAAAAAACTTCTTGCTATGTAAAGAGATATGCGCAAATATCAAAGGATGTTAATTTTAATCGGAAGTTCAATAGGATAATCTAATGAATTATGACAACAATATTATTATCATTATAATCAGTATTGTTGTTGTTTTACAATGGCACGATTCACCAAGTAGTCTGCGATCATAAGTGAAATCATAGATGGCTGCACACGCGGTGTATCTATATGGAAAAAAAACAAATCTTGTATCACAACTAGAGCACTTTGAGTCATTTAAAAAAAAAATATAAATGTTGAAAATTAAAAAAAATTAAAATGACAGAAAGTAACACCTAATACAAATTACATAAGATTGAAGATACGACAAGACTATTGAAGCTTGGGCGAGAGATGGGGTACTGATTTAAAGGTACATCGAACCAAGTCTATGAATACTCAGACCTGTAGTATACGATATTCGTTTTACTCTTTATACTCTGAAGACTGAGCAAGAACTATCATATATGTTTAAGATTTTTTTCTGCTCCTTAATCGTGATTATATAAAAATGAATCAACAGGAAAAGTATTATATTAAGAGATGTATCCCTTATTTAAGTTTATAGCATACCCCTTCATTTATATCTACCAGGAGGGCAAGCGATTAAATATATTCACTTAATGGCTTGTTGTTCAAAGTAGCAACTTCGTATGTTTAACGGACGCAATTTTCAGGTTTTTATAAACAGAAAATGTAGTCCGGCTGACAATGAGAAAACTCTTTAAAAGAGACCAAAATGACACAGAAATTAACAACTTAGGTCACCATATGGCCTTCAACATTGAACAAATCCAATATTGCTAACAATAATATTTAGTGTTTTGTTTATATTTCAAAACGTTATGCTTGTTTTACTAATAACTTCTACTATTAGTTACGATTGCCATTTCCGTTGATCAGAAGGAACATAGGGTGTAATTTTGAAATACACCGAGCCAAAGTTAAAGATAGACCACACACAACAATTCTAACAACACGAAGACGGGATCCATTTGGCCAGAGGAGTTAAATAACTATATTGATGCTATATATGTGCACGCTACCGAGTTAAAAGTGCTTACCTTCCATGACCTACTCTTAGATGACAGACGTCTGGTGATCACATTTGATGACAGTACACGAAATACCAGCCTCCGAAAACACACCACGGTAATTTTGACAAAAGATTTAACACATACCTCACTACAAAAAGGATAAAAAAATAATAACACATTATTCTTCATAAAACCGCTTGTTAAACATGCATTTAAATATCTCAAGTACATGCAAGGACATTTATTGTTTTTTTCATATGATAATTAACTATAAAAAATCATTTTCATAGCTAACCCACTTGATTTTAACAATCTCGATGTTAAAATGGGTTAGATATCTACTTCTTTAAAAGAACTCAAAATTAAAACTGGTTACAGAATCACAAAAGTCTCCATGGAATGAACATAAGACGAAACCAGATGCTCCGCAGGGCGCAGCTTTATACGACCGCATAGGTTGAACCCTGAACGGTTGGGGCAAGTATGGACACAACATTCAAGCTGGATTTAGCTCTAAATTTGGATTGTGATTAAATAGTTGACACAGCATAGGTTTTGGACACAGAATGAATGCGGTCTAATGAACTTCAAATATTTTTTTTGTCTTTGAACAATCACTATGCTGTTGAATATTAATCCTCTCAAAAAAATGTTTGAAGAAATTTTCTTTTTATTTATGAAATTTGAAATGAGAAAAATTAACCCCCCCCCCCCCCCCCCCCCCCCCACCACCATTTTTTTTTCACATCCCCCTTTCCCTTTTTTCAAAACTGATCTCAATTCAAATTTCTAATGGAGTTTGCAACAATAACTACTCATTTAAATACATCATAAAATATTAAAATGTAACAAAAAGTGCTTGTTATCACTGAATGGTAAAGAGTGTTTTAATTTATCAGATGGTAGTAAAAGTGAATATACATTGTGCATTGTATAAAACAATGATTTAAGTTGATTCAACTACTATTCTGGACAAAGAAAAATAACTCCAATCAATTGAAAATTTCTTGCTATTGCACACTATTGTGCAATTAGATATTTCTTGCTATTGCGCAATACTGTACAATTGAAAATATTTGCTATTGCATAATACTGTGCAATTGAAGATTTCTTGCTATTGCACAATACTGTGCAATTGAACATTTTTTGCTATTGCACAATACTGTGCAATTGAAGATTTCTTGCTATTGCTGAATACTGTGCAATTGAAAATTTCTTGCTATTGCACAATACTTAATATAATAATTTTGGATCCTGATTTGAACCAACTTGAAAACTGGGCCCATAATCCTTTGGGCCCTTATTCCTAAAAACCTGTTGGGACCAAAACTCCCAAAATCAAACCCAACCTTCCTTTTATGGTCATAAACCTTGTGTTTAAATTTCAAAGATTTCTATTTACTTATACTAAAGTTATGGTGCGAAAACCAAGAATAATGCTTACTTGGGCCCCTTTTTGGCCCCTAATTCCTAAACTGTTCAGACCTCAACTCCCAAAATCAATCTCAACCTTCCTTTTGTGGTCATAAACCTTGTGTTTAAATTTCATTGATTTCTATTTACTTATACTAAAGTTATTGTGCGAAAACCAAGAATAATGCTTATTTGGGCCCTTTTTTTGCCCCTAATTCCTAAACTGTTTGAACTAAAACTCCCAAAATCAATCCCAACCTTCCTTTTGTGGTCATAAACCTTGTGTCAAAATTTCATAGATTTCTATTTACTTAAACTAAAGTTATAGTGCGAAAACCAAGAAAATGCTTATTTGGGCCCTTTTTGGCCCCTAATTCCTAAAATTTTGGGACCAAAACTCCCAAAATCAATCCCAACCTTCCTTTTGTGGTTATAAACCTTGTGTTAAAATTTCATAGATTTCTATTCACTTTTACTAAAGTTAGAGTGCGAAAACTAAAAGTATTCGGACGACGACGACGACGACGACGACGCAGGACGACGACGCCAACGTGATAGCAATATACGACGAAAAATTAAAATTTTTGCGGTCGTATAAAAAGTGGGTTTTGTCAAGTATGGGTAGGATTTTTATGTCATGAATTCACACACACTATCTTTACTTTTCCATTATTGATTCCATTCCTCAATTTATAACTGAAAATAAACACTGTCTTCGACTGCATAGGTCAAACCCTGCACAGCTGTAGCAGTTTAGAAACAACACTCATGCTTGATATTGTCTGAATTTGTATTGTTCAATCAAATTTTTGACATAATATAGGCCGTTTCTGACACAAAATAAATGTGGTCAAATACCTTTAAAATCTATTGCGCAATACTGTGCAGCTGAAGATTTCTTGAAACTTTACAAAATTTTAAATTTTAAAAAGTTTGAAAAAAATAATATATGAGCTCCTTAAAATAAAAGGGAAAAAGATTCTCCCCAAACATTTTGAACAAATTGGAGCAATGAGCCCCAAACTCAATCCCATGCAGCCTCCCTTTGATGAGTGGAACGTTCTAGTACAATTTTAGAGAGATCTATACAATTAAACCCAAGTTATTGTCTGGAAACTAGAAACATTCTTGTATTGGCCCCTGTTTTGGTCCCGATTCCTGCATGTTTAGGACAATTACCCAAAACTCAATAACAGCATTTCCTTTGTGATATGGAACCTTGTGGTGCAATGTCAGAGAGATCCATACACTTACACGAAAGTTATTGTCAAGAAATTCCTAAACTGTAGGTACCACACCCCCACCCAACCTTTCGTTTGTAGTATTGAACTTCTTGTAATATAGCATTATACGAACCGCCAAAAAAAAATGTGGTCGTATAAAAACAGTTGAGTACTTTACTAATTTTATGTAAAACCGCAGTCCCACTAGTCCACGATCGCACTACGATCTGTGAAAAAATGCAAATTTTGACGATTGTAGTGCGATCGTGTTGATCGCAGTAAGGTCGTATCACGGTCGTGGTGAGGTCTTCAAGATCATGATGAGCGTGGCCAACTTTGAACATGTTCAAAACAATCGTGGTGCGGTCGTGTTGAAATCAGGTCGTAGTAAAAGCGTAATTAGAGCGCAGTAAGGTCGTGGTAAGATTGCGAAAGTCGCTGTACCATCGTAGCGAAAGCGTGATTCAATTCGAAGAGACTCACAGCCCTCGCAACGACCATCACGTTCTCTCTGCGACCCAACTACGCTTCTTCTACGACTATGCTACGTTTATATCACGCTGTTGAAGACCATAGTATGATTCTAGCACGCATATGCCGTCCTCATCACGCTCTTATTACGACCTGACTCCGTTCATACTACGACCTTCATACTCTTTGTCATTGTCACATAAAATATATAAAAGCTCTCCAGATTTTGTTTATCTGCATGTAATTTGGACCTCTTGTCCTTTTTCTCTAACGGTTCGATAAAGCCTGATGCATCTGTGTCATCCCTGCTATCCTTCACTAAAACATCGTCATTTGAGCTTGATGGACCAGCAATATGTTGTAGATTTGTCGGTCCGACCATGGAAGTAATATTGAATATTACTTCCATGGTCCGACATTTCTGCTGGATCAGGATTCGTTACTATCAAAGCTTCCTCTGCCTCTACATTTTTCCCTGCCACCACTCTCACGTGTAACGGTGTTCTTGCAGATTTTGGTAGATTGGCTGTGTTGTTTCCGAGAAATCTACGTATTAATTAGAATAGAAGGAATGGAATCGTATTGATATGGAACACGATGTTGGCGTTATTGCTGAGAACGTAGTAAGATCGCGGTATGAACGTAGTATAATCGTGGTAAGAACGTGCTATAATCGCAGTAGAAGCGTGGTAATATCGTGTTGCAATCGGGTAACTCGTGGTATGGTCGTAGTGATAACGTGATGAGCGTAGTAGGATCATGATAATCGTAGAAAAAGCGTGGTGAGAACGTGGTATAATCTTCAAAAAATTGTTACCAAGTAGCTTTTTGAGCGAATTTCATAAAATAGATACCATAAGATGCAGAAACGTTTGAAGTTTTATTGTTTATTTGACCATGATATTATGCATGCTTATTCTAAATTTCTGGTGAACACGAAGAAAAATATTACTTGAAAGGTTTGCTATGTATTCTAACCAAATTAAAATCGTAAAAATTTACATTTGCGTTTAACCCATTAGATAATGAATACAGATCTCACCAAAATTATGGCCAATTAAACAAAAAAACTTCAGACATTTCTGCATCTTAGGGACGACATCAAAAGTTCAATGAAGGATAAAAAACTTAATTAAAATGGTTTTTTCACTGACCCCCCTACCCCCCTATTAACTTAATTTGGGACAATTTGATTGACCCATATGATATATGTAAAAATCAATGTCGGATAACCAAATGTTGCAGCAGTTCAACCCCCCACTCCCAAACTATTTGAAAATTAAAGTTTTTTTTATCTTACATTGATCTTTTGATGTCGTCCCTTATGGTATCTATTCTATAAAAATCGATCATAGATTTACTTGGTAATATTTTTTTGAAAAATATCGATTTTAGATGAAATGATAGGACATTTTTTGACTGAGAACCCACTTTTGTCCTATGACTGTACAAGCATCGTGAAAACAACTAGAATTAACATTTTCATGCCGCTCATACCGCGACTTTACAAAGATCTGCATTAATTTAAGAACGCGGTGAGCGTGGTGCGATCGTGGTCTAGTGGGACTGAGGTTTTTTTTGTTAATCCAAAAGTTATATTTGGAATTCGAGATATTATATTAAATTTACTTGTGTATGGGCGAAATTGTATTGCACCTTCGTCGATTTAAAAAAAAAGCGTTTGACACAGCTTTGCGGTAGATTTGAAGCAGAATCTCAGCTAATGAATTATCTGTGAAACTGGTGTTTTTCAAGGAAAATTTTGCGAAATACTGTATACAGTTAAAACTTATTTCCAAGGGAATAAACAGAAAACTGTATTTTTTTCAGCCAGATTGATTACTGTTAACCAACTTATTTTCACGGATACTTTATTTCGCGTTCAGCCCTTTCTAGCCCTTTCGCTGCAATTTAATTCGGCGATTCTCAAATTTACTTGATGTAGTTAAGTAAGGAGTAATTAATTAAAGTTTTACATTTTTGCGACGATTTATAATCACGATATGTTTCTACTCGCGAAAGTCGTGTAAATAAGTATATTCTTTCCCGGGTTTAACTGTAAGATTCCCGGGTTTAACTGTGGTCATTACGTCATAGCAAGAAAAAGCTTGATATAAGGATCACACAAATCACCTTTTGTTCATTGTTCTTTAAATTTGAACATTCCAGTAGATTTCTATTTTTATCGCTTGCAAGCATCATGTGGCTGTAAGCCCTGGTCACAACGGACCCACGACACATCTATGAAGCTCCACGACATGATTTTTTGCCAAATCGCGGGTCATCTGTGATCGTCGTACGACAGTCGCACGATATTTCGAGCATCGTGGCGCTGTCTTGTGTCGTAGACATGCACCATTTTTTGCTCTACGATTTTTTGTCGTGTCACTGTCTTGTGGCTGTCGTGAGAGTGTCTTACCACAGTCGTGGGACTGTCGTGCGATAAACACATGGTCGTGGGTACCAGCATAAACCATTTTAATAAAAAAAAATAATCGTACGACTGTTGCACTACGGTGGTAAAACAATCTCACGACTGTCGTAATACACTCGTGATACAGTTGCACGATTGTCTCACGAATACCAAATTTCGTACGATGCGTGTACAATATTGATTGTCTGTCGAACGACAGAGGTACGTTCGTCGTGCAACATAATTTCGTTCGATTTAGAAGAATACAATTCGGCGGAAATGAATGTTTGGAAAACATACACAGTCTGCCGTTTGAAGAGGATGGGTGTACCACCAGAACGATTACGATTGCCCCTGCTAAATAGGCGCCTTGCCGGAATCCAACAAGAGCAAAATATGGTCCTGTTAGCATTGATTCGAGCCCGTGAACTTCATATGAACCAGCGAAACGCCCGACGTTGGTGACTTAGGCAATGAATCGAACTGCGCCTGATGTTTGGGCAGTATAGTACACAGATGCAAGAGTAGAAGCGGGAATCTGCTGGTGATTTCGGATGGAGCCTTGCATGTTTAAGAACTTTTGCTGAGAGTCGCCGCTCACATCACTAACCCAATAAATCGGGTATTCTTTATATACTAGTAGTTCGGAGTGACCCACGACTGTTGTGCGAAGAGTCGTACGACAGTGGCACGACAGTGTCACGCGCACCCAATGACATGAAAACCTTAAAACATAGCCCCAAACAACTCACGATTGTCGTACGACTGTCGCACGACCGACTTGCGACAAACCCACGACAGTACAATTACAATTTGTTGTTCTGTCGAGTACTCATCGTGGAATCATCGTGGACATTTCGAAGCTGATGTGACCACTCGAAATATCTTTTTTACATTTTGCAAGACAGTGCCACGACAACTGTTTAATATATCTTCCACGACAAAACATCGTACGATCTATTGTGACCGGGGCTTTATTAACCAACTATTTCAGAAAATTACTGATAAAACTCCGTTTAAAAAAAATCGAAACAGCGCCTTACATATAAGCATAATTATGTGGCCAGACGGTTTTCAGGGACCATGCACTCTCTTCAAATAAATCATCGATCATAATCATTGGTAACGCTTATAGTGATAAAATGCTCCGCAGGATGCAGCTTCATACGACCGCATAGGTCGAAACCTGAACGGTGTGAGCAAGTATGGACACTACATTCAATCTTTGTACAGTTCTGAATTTGGATTGTGATAAGTTATTTGAAACATCATAGGGTTCTGACACAGAATGCATGTGGTCAAAGAACTAACAAATTTGAAATTGGACTGTTATCTATTAAGGTACACTGTTAAAAATCTAAATACCTGATTCAGCATATCAAAGAACCCCAATAATTTATTTTTTTATGTAATCAAAAAAAGTACAAAGGTAATTGGTCAATTTCATCCCATAAGTACTTAGCAACCATTTATTTTATTATAGAAAGTGCATAGCAACAATATATTTTCGGTTTCCTTGCGGAAAAAATCTGAAAAACTGATATAAAAATGTAGGGTTTTTTCAAATTAAGAATCCTTTCAAAGATCAGACATTGTATGTGTTGGGTTATTGAATTATTCCAAATGAATTTTAAAGAGGAATACTCCAGAAATAGTTTTTTTTAAATTCAATTGCAAAAATTAAAAACAAAACAAAACAGTAGTTTGTATTCCATCGCAAATCCAAAGGTCAATATTACGACATATCATTTAAATCTTGAAACTCGAGAAGAAATGAACAGAATTGCTAAGAGGACGACCATCTATTTCTTGGGTGGGATTGGGCAAGAGGATATGGCGTGGAAGAAAAATATGTTTACCCCGATCTCAATCATTGTCAAGTTTACCAATTATGTTTGTTTGGATTCGTAATACATTTACTATTTTTTTCGTGTATATTTCATTCCCATCACCCCCTTCTCCTTGAAGAAAAATATAATGTGTGTTTTCCAAAATATCATGTTTTTCTTGCAGATTTTATCTTGGTGTTCACTTTTTCTTTCTATCTATGATTATTGTGTTTATGATAATTACAAATTCTCAAAATTTAGTAAAACCTGTCTTTCCGTCGGGCAATAACTTCTAAAGAAAGTGGATGCACACTTTCAGTAATGTCAAATTTGTACAGTTCACATGCTTTGTGTGGTGGAGATATGCTTTGCGAACCTAATTAAAAATTTAAATTTAAAATTCTCTGCTCTAATGAGTTTGTATTGTACTCAAATAGGCCGTTCAGTTCAAAGCAAAAATGTATGTTTACAAAAAACGTATTACTAAGTTAGGGTGATCTAAATGTTTGGCGATTAAAAAGACTTATAGGTCAATATACTTCGAAATATCAATATATAATCTTGGAAACCCAGACTTTTAATTATTCCATTAAAATACATTAAGACTAACAAAATCACAGATATTTTATATTCATATATATACGGAAAACTTATTTTGTTCCTTATATAGGAAACATTAAACGATAGAAATGGTTAAAAACTCAATGATAGTATTGCTGTATATGAGTACTAACGAAATATAAAATTCTAGATTAATTTAGACAACTGTTAAAGATTGATACATGTTTCTTTGTGAAATACAGTAGCAGTTACTTTCTATATCATTATATGGTATAAATCTAGTAAAATTAGACAAACAATTATTTTGTAACTTTCTTAAATATTATTTTCTAATGGAGCACATGTTTAACTGTGAAAACAGTATAAAGGGTAGTATTTTTACTAGTTTAGTCTCTATAAAAGAATGCAAGATTTAACTAGGACCAGTCTGCTTTTCTATTTTTCATGTCGGGTACAGTCACTTAGAGCTAATTTCCTAATGCTTGTAGAGTAAGACTTTAGTTCAGTTGCTTGCTTTGGTTGTATAAACGTTTCCTCAATGATCTTTATTAAGATTGGCATCCGCAAACAATATAGATAGGCATAGTTGTACATACACTTGTATATAGTTATTATCATATTCAAATCTGACTGGACGTCATTACAAATACAATTGTACAATTTTTACAAACAAAGCAAACAAGCTAACCAAAGTCTTACTCTACATGCATCAGGAAATTAGCTCTAAGTAAGTTATCGATTTTTGTTTCGAAGTATTTTATTTGTGAAGAAGGTACAATATATCGCTGTGTACTTCGGCTTCATATTTTACCGAAAAGTACATTAGTACGTAAGAAGTTTCGCGTTTTTGTTTGAGTGGGAAAAAATATATTTATAAATTGATGAACAAGTTTTTAATGTGTTTAAAATTAATGTGTTCTGCTCTATGGAGTTGTCACAGTAAGATTAATAAAAATAGCATCATTGGCATAAATGCACTTAAATAATTGCATAACATACGAGATGTAACCTACTTTTAATGTTTAATGTCCCATTATTATCTTTATGCACTTATCTTGCATAAACCTGGCTTGGTAGCAAACTAAACATCCCACTTGCGTAACAGATGTTTATAAATCTGTTATATTGACAATATAGACACAAACAGGGTTGGTTAATGTAGTAAAAATGCCGTGAAATCACAAGCATTCCAAATTGCGTAAAAACACATACAACGGAATTTTACTGTGCGTATTGCTATATATGTGTTTCTTTATTCTACATTTGGGTATAGGGGAAGGGTTTAGATCTCAAAAAACATGTTTAATCCCGCCGCATTTTTGCGCCTGACCCAAGGCTTGTCTTGAATGTTTGTTTTTTTTTAATTTTAGTTCATTTGTATGTTTTGGGTTTAATGTGACGTTCATTTTCACTGAACTAGAACACAATTTTATGTACGGGACAGATGAGACCATCTCCGGATGCGGGATTTTCTCGCTGCGTTGAAGACCCATTAGTGGCCTTCGGCTGTTGTGTGTGATGAAAAGCTCAATTACTCCTGTGGGAAATTAGGTCATGTGACCACAGGCACTTGTCTCAGTAAAAAAATCCTGTATACCTTAATATTAAGTATAATGGGATTTTTTTTCTGAGACAAGTGCCTGTGCATGTGATGATAATGGCGACATAAATTAAAAGACATGCAAGGGTTAACAAACTTGCCAGACAACTTAGAGGCAAGGACATGAAAATGTTTGAAAACTAAGGTGTTAATCCGGGATATCCCAACGTGAATATGTCCAAATGATTACCAGTAATTTAAGAAAAACACGAACACTGTTTACTGACTGTATGCACTGTCAACATATGAAACCGTTTCACGTTGCAAAAATGTTCAACAATAACAACCGCATACAATGCTATCACCATACCCATCGAAATCAGGCGTTCGCCTTCAGTATTTAATCATGCATTGCTCTTTTGAAATCTTCGTTATCTGCGACGGTTAAAACTTGCATATCGTAAATCATTGAAAACAACTAAATATTAACGACAGAGGTTATCTATTTAGCTACAATCTATTTTAGCTCGAATTATTCTCTTTCATGTTTATTCGATGAAATGATGATATAAGGTCAGTCCCCTGGAAACAGTAGATGTTTACTTCATTGAAATTAATTCAGGACGGTCAGATCGGCTTTCAGATGAAAGGTAAAGGAAAGCCCATAAACAACATTATGGCCTGTATCGTCTTTTAAATAATCTAACATGCATTCATGTGTTGTATTTTTATTTTTTTTTATTTTTAACAAATATTATTAACTAAATTGTAAATCAATATGGTTTTTTTTTGGGAGAGGGGGGGGGGGGGTATACGATAAGATAAGAGTACTTCAGACGAGTTACCTGACCCTTTCTTCGTCATTCTACGCCAGTTTACGGCGGGATTATGTTTTTAAAGTTTACTGAATTAAATCAATGTTTCACAATTCTCAACCAACGGATAATTGCAGAATGATTTAGACTTTTAATTTCGGGTTAAAATTTAGGAAAATTGTTTGGAGTCATAACAAAATAAAAATTTGTAATTATGAAAAAAAAAGTTTACAATTTCTTACTAAGTTTATGTTTTTAAAAATACTATAACGCAAACATTGGCAAACATACCAAATCTTCCTATACAATGAAAACAAATACAGAAAAACAACTTAAATCTATGACTATCGTATCCCATTAATATAATCAGAACATAAGTTTGTCAAAAACTATTGGAATTTCAATTTTAGAAAGCAACTGTTCACCAACCGTCCTCACAAATAGCGCCATAAAGTATGAGTTTTTTTTTTTTTTCTAATGAAATTTCCCTTACTCCGAGCATTATTAATAATATTTCCCTTTTAATTCCAGTCTAATTTACACAGGAGACTTGTTTCTGTGAAAATTCGTACGGGTATGGATAGTAAACCCCATATTGACAGAAACAAGTGCCTGTGCTAATTTATTAAAAAAATATATATGAAATACAATGCCAAAATGAATGTTCCCCAGCCACATTATCATCCCTTTGAAGCCCCAGTCACACTGTCACGTTTCAAGAGCTACGTTTTACTACGTTTTGAAAGCGTAGCGAAACATGAGTATACGTACGTATTGAAGCGTATCGAAACGTAGTAGAAACGTAAAAAAACATATTGATCCTTTGTTCAAAACTGGAGTTCAACAACAAACGTAGCGAAAATTTAAACGAAGTTGAAACCTAGTAAATACGTATCAAAGCTTAGCGGAACGTAACAAATCGTGCTTACTACGTAGTGAAATGTATCAATGCTTGGTGGAAATGTGGGTCTTCACGTACTAATACTTAGCAAAACGACCCAACTACGCTTCCTCTACGACTATGCTACGTTTATATCACGCTGTTGAAGACCATAGTATGATTCTAGCACGCATATGCCGTCCTCATCACGCTCTTATTACGACCTGACTCCGTTCATACTACGACCTTCATACTCTTTGTCATTGTCACATAAAATATATAAAAGCTCTCCAGATTTTGTTTATCTGCATGTAATTTGGACCTCTTGTCCTTTTTCTCTAACGGTTCGATAAAGCCTGATGCATCTGTGTCATCCCTGCTATCCTTCACTAAAACATCGTCATTTGAGCTTGATGGACCAGCAATATGTTGTAGATTTGTCGGTCCGACCATGGAAGTAATATTGAATATTACTTCCATGGTCCGACATTTCTGCTGGATCAGGATTCGTTACTATCAAAGCTTCCTCTGCCTCTACATTTTTCCCTGCCACCACTCTCACGTGTAACGGTGTTCTTGCAGATTTTGGTAGATTGGCTGTGTTGTTTCCGAGAAATCTACGTATTAATCAGAATAGAAGGAATGGAATCGTATTGATATGGAACACGATGTTGGCGTTATTGCTGAGAACGTAGTAAGATCGCGGTATGAACGTAGTATAATCGTGGTAAGAACGTGCTATAATCGCAGTAGAAGCGTGGTAATATCGTGTTGCAATCGGGTAACTCGTGGTATGGTCGTAGTGATAACGTGATGAGCGTAGTAGGATCATGATAATCGTAGAAAAAGCGTGGTGAGAACGTGGTATAATCTTCAAAAAATTGTTACCAAGTAGCTTTTTGAGCGAATTTCATAAAATAGATACCATAAGATGCAGAAACGTTTGAAGTTTTATTGTTTATTTGACCATGATATTATGCATGCTTATTCTAAATTTCTGGTGAACACGAAGAAAAATATTACTTGAAAGGTTTGCTATGTATTCTAACCAAATTAAAATCGTAAAAATTTACATTTGCGTTTAACCCATTAGATAATGAATACAGATCTCACCAAAATTATGGCCAATTAAACAAAAAAACTTCAGACATTTCTGCATCTTAGGGACGACATCAAAAGTTCAATGAAGGATAAAAAACTTAATTAAAATAGTTTTTTCACTGACCCCCCTACCCCCCTATTAACTTAATTTGGGACAATTTGATTGACCCATATGATATATGTAAAAATCAATGTCGGATAACCAAATGTTGCAGCAGTTCAACCCCCACCCCCAAACTATTTGAAAATTAAAGTTTTTTTTATCTTACATTGATCTTTTGATGTCGTCCCTTATGGTATCTATTGTATAAAAATCGATCATAGATTTACTTGGTAATATTTTTTGAAAAATATCGATTTTAGATGAAATGATAGGACATTTTTTGAGTGAGAACCCACTTTTGTCCTATGACTGTACAAGCATCGTGAAAACAACTAGAATTAACATTTTCATGCCGCTCATACCGCGACTTTACAAAGATCTGCATTAATTTAAGAACGCGGTGAGCGTGGTGCGATCGTGGTCTAGTGGGACTGAGGTTTTTTTTGTTAATCCAAAAGTTATATTTGGAATTCGAGATATTATATTAAATTTACTTGTGTATGGGCGAAATTGTATTGCACCTTCGTCGATTAAAAAAAAAAAGCGTTTGACACAGCTTTGCGGTAGATTTGAAGCAGAATCTCAGCTAATGAATTATCTGTGAAACTGGTGTTTTTCAAGGAAAATTTTGCGAATTACTGTATACAGTTAAAACTTATTTCCAAGGGAATAAACAGAAAACTGTATTTTTTTCAGCCAGATTGATTACTGTTAACCAACTTATTTTCACGGATACTTTATTTCGCGTTCAGCCCTTTCTAGCCCATTTCGCGGCAATTTAATTCGGCGATTCTCAAATTTACTTGATGTAGTTTTAATTTTTTTGCGACGATTTATAATCACGATATGTTTCTACTCGCGAAAGTCGCGTAAATAAGTATATTCTTACCGTTATATTATTTCCCGGGTTTAACTGTAAGATTCCCGGGTTTAAATGTGGTCATTACGTCTTAGCAAGAAAAGACGCTTGATATAGGGATCACACAAATCATCTTTTGTTCATTGTACTTTAAATTTGAACATTCCAGTAGATTTCTATTTTTATAGCTTGCAAGCATCATGTGGCTGTAAGCTCAGGTCACAACGGACCCACGACACATCTATGAAGCTCCACAGCATGAATTTTTGCCAAATCGCGGGTCATCTGTGATCGTCGTTAGACAGACGCACGATATTTTGAGCATCGTGGCGCTGTCTTGTGTCGTGGGACGAAAATTAGACATGCACCATTTTTGCTCTACGAGGTTTTTTTATCGTGTCACTGTCTTGTGGCTGTCGTGAGAGTGTCTTATAACAGTCGTGGGACTGTCGTGCGATAAACACATGGTCGTGGGTACCAACATAAACCATTTTAATAAAAACAATAACCGTACGACTGTTGCACTACGGTCGTAAGACAATCTCACGACTATCGCAAGACACTCGTGATAAAGTCGCACGATTGTCTCACGAATACCAAATTTCGTACGATGCGCGCACAACATTGATTGTCTGTCGTACGACAGAGGTAAGTTCGTCGTGCAACATAATTTCGTTCGATTTAGAAGAATACAATTCGGCGGAAATGAAGTTTGGAAAACATACACAGTCTGCCGTTTAAAGATGATGGGTGTACCACAAGAACGATTACGCTTGGCCCTGCTAATGGGCGCCTTGCCGGAATCCAACAAGAGCAAAATATGGTCCTGTTAGCGTTGATTGGAGCCCGTGAACTGCATAGGAACCAGAGAAACGCCCGACGTTGGTGAGTTAGGCCATGGATCGAACTGCGCCTGATGTTTGGGCAGTATAGTACACAGATACAAGAGTAGAAGCGGGAATCTGCTGGTGATTTAGTTGGACTCATGCGGATGGAGCCTTTCATGTTTAAGAACTTTTGCTGAGAGTCGCCGCTCACATCACTAACCCAATAAATCGGGCCTTCTTTATATACTAGTAGTTCGGAGTGACCCACGACTGTTGTGCGACAGTCGTACGACAGTGGCACGACAGTGTCACGCGCACCCAATGACATGAAAACCTTAAAACATTGCCCCAAACAACTCACGATTGTCGTACGACTATCGCACGACCGACTTGCGACAAACCCACGACAGTACAATTACAATGTGTTGTTCTGTCGTGTAATCATCGTGGACATGTCGTAGCTGATGTGACCACTCGAAATATCTTTTTGACATTGTGCAAGACAGTGGACAACTATTTAATAGATCTTCCACGACAAAACATTGTACGATCTGTTGTGACCGGGGCTTTATTAACTAACTATTTCAGAAAATTACTGATAAAACTACGTTTAAAAAAAATCGAAACAGCGCCTTACATATAGAATGAAATTCAAAACAGTGTGGCTGTGGCCATTGATTGACACATTAAATTCATCCATTGACTGAGACAATTTACGTGAACATTTGTCTGTAACGACTACTGTTCACGACGTACCTACGATAGACATTTAAACTGTGGGGTCACCAAAGGTTTCTTAACGCCTTTAATTATAAAATAATTCGAAAAATTAATCAGGAATTACCTTTATGTTTTGATTTATATAATTGATATAAATCAAAACATCGTGTTATTTCTGATTAATTTTTCGAATTACTTTATTAAGGTGTTGAGAACCTTTGGTGACCCCATAGTTTAAGTGTCTTTAAAAAGTACATAGTAAGCAGTGGTCGTTACATACAAACGTTCACCAAAATTGTCCCAGTCAATTAATGAATTTAATGTGTCAATCAATGCCCACAGCCACACTGTTTTGAATTTCATTCTAAGCATAATTACGTGGCCTGACGGTTTTCATGGACCATGCACTCTCCTCAAATAAATCATCGGTAACGCTTTGAGTGATAAAATGCTCCGCAGGATGCAGCTTCATACGACCGCATAGGTTGAAACCTGAACGGTGTGGGCAAGTATGGACACTACATTCAATCTTTGTACAGGTCTAAATTTGGATTGTGATAAGTTATTTGAAACATCATAGGGTTCTGACACAGAATGCATGTGGTCAAAGAACTAACAAATTTGAAATTGGACTGTTACCTATTAAGGTACACTATCAAAAATCTAAATACATGATTCAGCATATCAAAGAACCCCAATCATTTATTTGTTTATGTAATCAAAAAAAGTACAATGGAAATCGGTCAATTTCATCCCACAAGTACTTAGCAACCATTTATTTTATTATAGAAAGTGCATAGCAACAATATATTTTCGGTTTCCTTGCGGAAAAAATCTGAAAAACTGATATAAAAATGTAGGGTTTCTTCAAATTAAGAATCCTTTCAAAGATCAGATATTGTATGTGTTGGGTTATTGAATTATTCCAAATGAATTTTAAAGAGGAATACTCCAGAAATAGTTTTTTTTAATTCAATTGCAAAAATTAAAAACAAAACAAAACGGTAGTTTGTATTCCATCGCAAATCCAAAGTTCAATATTACGACATATCATTTGAATCTTTAAACTCGAGAGAAAATGCACAGAATTGCTAAGAGGACGACCATTTATTTCTTGGGTGGGATTGGGCAAGAGGATATGGCATGGAAGAAAAAAATATGTTTACCCCGATCTCAATCATTGTCAAGTTTACCAATTTTTTTTTGTTTGGATTCCTAATACATATACTATTTTTTTCGTGGATATTTCATTCCCGTCACCCCCTTCTCCTTGAAGAAAAATATAATGTGTGTTTTCCAAAATATCATGTTTTTCTTGTAGATTATATCTTGGTGTTTACCTTTTCTCTCTATCTATGATTATTGTGTTTATGATAATTACAAATTCTCAAACACAATATTGATTACATTTCCACAAATTTGTAAAACTGCTATATTTTGGGGCCAAAAAGGGGTCTTACTGAACCTTCTCCTTTTGAACAGTAAGACCCCTTTTTGGCCCCAAAATATAGCAGTTTTACAAATTTGTGGAAATGTAATCTTTTAGATATTTACTGGAAAGTAGAATGCTTCTGCTACATAAATATGGGCTGTTTTTGACAATACAATGTACATATATCGTACACTAGCATCATTAAGTCATGCTAAATTACTGAAATCTTCACAATTTTAGCATTTTAGTTAAATTTTAGACGGTTTCCGTCTTAAATGAGAGTGGCCGCATTCGTGTTCATTCATAATATTGAAATGTAAGTTGTATTTGGTGATAATACATAACATATATAAAGGTTGAGGATGAACACGGATGCGGCCACTTTCATTTTTGACAAAAACCATCTGAAAAGTGACGTTTTTTGGCATATTTGATGGATTTTTCATATTTAAGCTTGAATTTGGGCGTTTTTAATGACTAAATCAGTTAAAATCTTTCCCAAAAACTTATTGAATCAATTGAAATAGACACTTAAGTGTTTAAAAAGTGTCCAAAATCTTTCGTTAGATGAACTTGAAATTTGAGGCCAAAATCGGCCCTTACCGGACCTACTCCTTTAGTAAAAACTGTCTTTGCGTCGGGCAATAACCTCTAAAGAAAGTGGATGCACACTTTCAGTAATGTTAAATTTGAATCTGATCGGTCATGCAAGCTGTTCACTGACTACCTTTATCTATTAGATTTCTCAAGAACGGCAAACAATCGCAAAAAGTGGTACAACTCATAGGCACTTGTCTCAGAAAAAAAAATTCCTATAATTATAGATTATCGTTGATCATCTCAACGAGATTGATTTTCTCGCTTGAGCCGGTACGACGAAAGCGAGAAAAGCAATCAAGTTGCGATGACCAATGATAATATGTTTATCGCTATTTTACCTATGACGACATTGTCAATTTCATGTCAATTTCATTAGCAACGCCATGTGTCTCCTTAGTTTCTAGCGATAATTTTCCATCTCAAGCAAGTAGCATATGAAAAATTATCACAAAAAAAGATCAAAAGAAAAATGCACAAAATAGCGATAACCTTAATTGATTAATTGAGGGCAGTAACACCGAAAAGAAATTAGTTTTCAATTTAAGTTTTTTCAACTAGTTGTAAGTCCTTCTATCTTGTTGATCTGCATTTTTTTCAGAAAGCTTATCTCTATTCTAATTATAATTTTTAAGATAAAAGTCAAACTAAGATAGGGAGGAAATTATCATTTCAGGACAATAACTAATGAATTTTATATGAGATGTGATTTTGTAAATTGCTTCTTGTAACTTATAATCTGACCATTACAGTTCACATGCTTTGTGTGATGGAGATATGCTTCGCGAATCTAAGTAAATATTAAAATTAAAAGTTCTCTGCTCTAATGAGTTTGCATAGTACTCAAATAGGCTGTTCAGTTCAAAACAAAAATGTATGTTTACAAAAAAACGTATTACTATAAGTTAGGGTGGTCTAAATGTTGAACGATTAAAAAATCTTATGGTTCAATGTACTTCGAATTTCAATATATAATCTGGGAAACACGGACTTTTAATTATTCCATTAAAATACATTAAGACTAACAAAATCACAGATATTTTATATTCATATATATACGGAAAACTTATTTTTTTCCTTATATAGGAAACATTAAACGATAGAATTGGTTAAAACTCATTGATAGTATTGCTGTATATGAGTACTAACGAAATATTAATTTCTAGATTAATTTAGACAACTGTTAAAGATTGATACGTTTCTTTGTGAAATACAGTAGCAGTTACTTTCTATATCATTATATGGTATACATCTAGTAAAATTAGACAAACAATTATTTTCTAACTTTCTTAAATATTATTTTCTAATGGAGCACATGTTTAACTGTGAAAACAGTATAAAGGGTAGTATTTTTACTAGTTTAGTCTCTATAAAAGAATGCAAGATTTAACTAGGACCAGTCTGTTTTTATATTTTTCCATGTCAGGTACAGTCATTTAGAGCTAATTTCCTATTGCTTGTAGAGTAAGACTTGAGTTGTGTTGCTTGCTTTGGTTGTATAAACGTTTCCTCAAGGATCTTTATTAAGATTGGCATCCGCAAACAATATAGATAGGCATAGTTACACTTGTATATATTTATTATCATATTCAAATCTGATTGGACGTCATCACAAATACAATTGTACAATTTTTACAAACAAAGCAAACAAGCTAACCAAAGTCTTACTCTACATGCCGTGATTAGGAAATTAGCTCTAAATTATCGATTTTTGTTTCGAAGCATTTTATTTGTGAAGAAGGTACAATATATCGCTGTATATTTCGGCTTCATATTTTACTGAAAAGTACATTAGTACGGAAGAAGTTTCGCGTTTTTGTTTGAGTGGGAAAATATATTTATAAATTGATGAACAAGTTTTTAATGTGTTTAAAATTAATGTGTTATGCTCTATGGAGTTGTCACAGTAAGATTCATAAAAATAGCATCCTTGGCATAAATGCACTTATATACTTGCATAACATACGAGATGTAATTAACCTACTTTAAAGAATGTTATGCTTCGCATGTTTAATGTCGTAAGAAAATGAGTCATTATTATCTTTATGCACTTATCTTGCATAAACCTGGTTTGGTAGCAAACTAAACATCCCACTTGCGTAACAGATGTTTATAAATCTGTTATATTGACAATATAGACACAAACAGGATTGGTTAATGTAGCAAAAATGCCGTGAAATCTCAAGCATTCCAAATTGCGTTAAAACACATACAACGGAATTTTACTGTGCGTATTGCTATATATGTGTTTCTTTATTCTACATTGGCTAGAGGTATAGGGGAAGGGTTGAGATCTCAAAAAACATGTTTAATCCCGCCGCATTTTTGCGCCTGACCCAAGGCTTGTCTTGAATGTTTTTTTTAATTTTAGTTCATGTGTATGTTTTGGGTTTAAATTGACGTTCATTTTCACTGAACTAGAACACAATTTTATGTACGGGACAGATGAGACCATCTCCGGGTGCGGGATTTTCTCGCTGCGTTGAAGACCCATTAGTGGCCTTCGGCTGTTGTGTTTGATGAAAAGCTCAATTACTCCTGCGGGAAATTAGGTCATGTGACCACAGGCACTTGTCTCAGTCAAAAAATCCTGTATACCTTAATATTAAGTATAATGGGATTTTTTTTTCTGAGACAAGTGCCTGTGCATGTGACGATAATGGCGACATAAATTAAAAGACATGCAAGGGTTAACAAACTTGCCAGACAACTTAGAGGCAAGGACAAGAAAATGTTTGAAAACTAAGGTGTTAATCCGGGATATCCCAACGTGAATATGTCCAAATGATTACCAATAATTTAAGAAAAACACGAACACTGTTTACTGACTGTATGCACTGTCAACATATGAAACCGTTTCAAGTTGCAAAAATGTTCAACAACAACAACCGCATACAATGCTATCACCATACCCATCGAAATCAGGCGTTCGCCTTCAGTATTTAACCATGCATTGCTCTTTTGAAATCTTCGTTATCTGTGAGTTAAAACTTGCATATCGTAAAGCATTGAAAACAACCAAATATTAACGACAGAGGTTATCTATTTAGCTACAATCTATTTTAGCTCGAATTATTCTCTTTCATGTTTATTCGATGAAATGATGATATAAGGTCAGTCCCCTGGAAACAGTAGATGTTTACTTCATTGAAATTAATTCAGGACGGTCAGATCGGCTTTCAGATGAAAGGTAAAGGAAAGCCCATAAACAACATTATGGCCTGTATCGTCTTTTAAATAATCTAACATGCATTCATGTTTTGTATTTTTTTTTTTTTTTAATTTTGAACAAATATTATTAACTAAATTGTAAATCAATATGTTTTTTTGTTGGGGGGGGGGGGGGGTACAATAAGATAAGAGTACTTCAGACGAGTTACCTGACCCTCTCTTCGTCATTCTGCGCCAGTTTACGGCGGGATTATGTTTTTAAAGTTTACTGAATTTAATCAATGTTTCACAATTCTCAACCAACGGATAATTGCAGAATGAGTTTAGACTTTTAATTTCGGGTTAAAATTTAGGAAAATTGTTTGGAGTCATAACAAAATAAAAATTTGTAATTATGAAAAAAAAGTTTACAATTTCTTACTAAGTTTATGTTTTTAAAAATACTATAACGTTATGACGAAGGACATTTAAAGGCATATGCACTTTTAAGACATCAAGAATGTACTAGTTTCCAGTCGATTTTAATAGTTGGTGCTGCACCACTGCCTTGTGGATATATAGCTTATTGGCAAACATACCAAATATTCCTACACAATGAAAACAAATACAGAAAAACAACTTTAATCTGTAATTAATTGAACATAATTTTGTCAAAAACTATTGGAATTTCAATTTTAAAAAGCAACTGTTCACCAACCGTCTTCACAAATAGCGCCATAAAGTATGAGTTTGCTTTTTTTCTAATGGACTTTCCCTTACTCCGAGCAGTATTAATAATATTTCCCTTTTAATTCCAGTCTAATTTACAAAGGCACTTGTTTCTGTCGTACGGGTATGGATAGAAAAACCATAATTACAGAAACAAGTGCCTGTGCTAATTTATTAAAAAAAATTATATCGGAAATACAATGCCAAAATGAATGTTCCCCAGCCACATTATCATCCCTTTAAGCCCCAGTCACACTGTCACGTTTCAGAGTTACGTTTTACTACGCTTTGAAAGCGAAACAGGAGTATACGTACGTATTGAAGCGTATCGAAACGCAGTAGAAACGTAAAAAAACGTATTGATCCTTTGTTCAAAACTGGAGTTCAACAACAAACGTAGCGAAAATTTAAACGAAGTTGAAACCTAGTAAATACGTATTAAAGCTTAGCGGAACGTAACAAATCGTGCTTACTACGTAGCGAAATGTATCAATGCTTGGTGGAAATGTGGGTCTTCACGTACTAATACTTAGCAAAACGTATTAAGAACGTGGCACAAAAGGTCTAGTAAACATAGCTTTCAAAATAACGGGACATTTTTATTCAAAACGTAGGTGAAACGTATCATTTTCAAACGTAGTAAAACGTGACAGTAGACTGGGGCTTAGTCCGAGATTACTCTGACGTCAAACGGCTGTTTTGCCAGACAAGCTGGGGTCGTTGGCTGTTTTGCCAGACAAGCTGGTGGTCCCACAGCCCCAGCTTGTCTGGCAAAACAGCCGTTGGACGTCAGAGTAATCTCGGACTAACTGGGGATTTAACGTCTCGGTGCAAACGTGGATGCTTCCATGCCCCGAGTGTGGAAACGTGAGACATAACTCAGTACTGCCTCTCTGCTTTAATAAGAGGCAATTAAGGATAATAGCAACACTGAAATTGGTTAAAGGCAACAACATATCAAGGAGTGGAACGACGATTTCAATCATGTTGAATTATTTGTGGGTCTTACTTTATTAGTTTCAGCTAAAAAGGCAAAAATGTAAATAATTCTTTATTCAGGACACAAACTCCTATATTAAATTGACTTATAACGTTATAGCCAAGTTAACTAACTTGCATTTTATGCCATGGTAATAACTTGTAGAGTGTAAATTTCGCTCTTTCTAGTTTTCGTATCTTTGTTTTGTCTCTGTATTTGCTATAACCATAAATTGTTTTTTGTTTGTTTCGAAAATAAAGAATTTATTTTAGATTTCGATAATATAACCCAAAACGAAATAAATGGGTTAAAATCATCTGGTAAAACATAACTACTATAAGAACTCGACTAAAGCCCCGGTCACAACAGATCGTACGATTTTTTTGTCGTGGAAGATCTATAAAATAGTTGTCGTGGCGCTGTCGTGCAAAATGTCAAAAAAATATTTCGAGTGGTCACATCAGCTACGACATGTCCACGATGGTTCCACGATGGGTACAAGACAGAAAGAAAGAATTGTAATTGTAGTTGTCGTGAGTTTGTCGCAAGTCGGTCGTGTGACAGTCGTTTGACAGTCATGCGATAATCGTACGACAATCGTGAGTTGTTTGGGGCTATTTTCAGATTTTCATGTCATGGGATGTGCGTGTTACTGTCGTGTCACTGTCGTGCCATTGTGATGCGACACTCAAAAAAAGCTTTTGAAACATGCCAGGCTCCATCCGCATGAATCCAACGAAATCACCGGCAGATTCTCGCTCCAACTCTTATATCAGTGTACTATACTGTACCGTTCGATCCATGGCCTCATCCACCAACGTCGGGCGTTTCGCTGGTTCCTATACTGTTCACAGGCTCGAATCAACGCAAACAGGACCATATTTTGATCTTGTTGTAGTCCGCCAAGGCGCCTATTCAGCAGGGCCAAGCATAATCGTTCTGATTAAATAGCATCCTGTTTAAACGATAGACGGAATGTGTTTCCAAACATTTATTCCCGCCGAATTGTATTCTTCTAAATATAACGAAAATATGTTGCACGACGAACGTACCACTGTCGTACGACAGGCAATCAATGTTGTGCGATCATCGTACGACATTTGGTATTCGTGAGACAATCGTGCGACTGTATCACGAGTGTCTTGCGACAGTCGTGAGATTGTCGTACGACAGCCGTGCGATGATTGTTTAATTAAAATGCATTATATTGATACCCACGACAATTTGTTTATCGCACGACAATTGTAAAACACTTTCACGACAGCCACAAGACAGTGACGCGATAAAAAATCGTAGAGCAAAAAAGGTGCATGTCCAAATTCGTCCCACGACACACGACAGCGACCACAGATGACCCGCGATTTGACCAAATTTCATGTCGTGGCGATGTATAGATGTGTCGTAGGTTTTTCTTATGCTTAACATTTGGTTTAAGACTGGGATAAATTACAAGAGAGGATTATGTGAATTGTGTGTTATATACTCTACATCAGTGTATATAAAGTGCGAATCCAGTATGTTCATTTTCACTGTTATGCGAGTATGTTTATTGTAGAATAAAGGATGACGGGAAAAAACTGCGTTTGTTTACTTTTTTAAAGTACGAAATAATTGATTTAAATGTATGTTTTAACACAATTGTATAAGAATATAACTTTCTAATGTAATCACAAGATTAAAGTCCCAAAAAGTGTAATTAAAGTAGCTGAATCCATATTATTGTTGACTGCATGCTATTCATTTTAACTATAGATGCGAAGAATTATCACTGACAGTGCATTCATTTTTTATGTGAAATTTTTTGGAGATGCGATGAATTTTCATTATCGTTTTATATGATAATTCGACCTGCAAGAACTGAAAACAGTCTTAAAAATGACTTTAATACTGATGATATTTACAATGCAAGCTGGTCGTAGATTCTCACTTGAATATACACGGGTATAACCTACCGTTCGTAAGTAAAACATCGAGAACATAGTTAACAATTTATGAGAAATTCAAACATAATTATATCAAGGTGACTCGATTGTTGCTCGATCTTTCTTTAAGTTGTATAAAATGTATATATAAAATGACATTACAAAAATAAATTATGCAGCCATCCAGACGGAAAATGTAAAGCAATTGTTTGTGCGAGATGAAAACGTTACCACACAATCAATCGTGCAATGAAGAACTTTTTGTGACTGCTCTTTGATTTTCTAAGACGCATCCATTAGAGCTATTTTCATAATGCTTGTAGTTAAACGGTTTGGATGGCTTGTTTGCTGTTTTAGTATAAATATGTGCTCAATATTAATTACAATGCCTAAGCAAGCATAAATACAATCAAAGCAAGCAATAAGTATAAGATGTATATTTAGACCAAAATCGTAAACTGATTTTCCGGTAGCAACCATTTGATTTTCTCTGGAGGCGGTTTGGGGGGGGGGGGGGGGGGGAGGGTTACAAGTTACAATTGACAATATTAACAATAAATGCCATTTTTACGGAATTTATTGATATATTACCTCAGACTATCACTCACAAAGTAGGCATATATCATCGATCCTTCTGACTTCATAAATTATGTTAGAGAGTCAGCTAAATTACGACTTTATATGATGAAAATTAATTAAAATCCGTCTGTGAAAACGCATCGCATATACTACAGTAATGAATCGCTCTACAGTGAAAATGAAAGTATGGTATCATTATTCAACAGTAAACACGAATCGCATCACAAAAACAACAAAGGGAATTTGATTGAATACCAACAATCTGAACAACAAAACCTGTTTTAAGTTTTACTACATTATAAATCATGTTAAAAGGTACATTTTTCTACAAATGAAACTTGACTGCTACTTTTAAAACTCTTGCACGCTTTGTACGTGAACTATTCTTAATATTTATCTATCTGTGTATCAATTTTACACCTGGATGGCTGTAGGCGCGATTTAAACCCGTCCGCATCAAATACATTTATCATGAATTAATAAAAACGGTTAGTACTTTTTGTATATTATTTATTAATTTATTCAAAATCGTGATTTTGTCGTCTGTTTATTTATCATTTTACATAAGAAATTCATCACTGATACAGTGAAAATGACATTTCAGGATTCGCACATTACATACACTGAATTTCAACATGACATAGACAAAATTAAAGAAATCTTCAAAATAAAAAGGTGAATCGAAAAGTGGTGCAAATCAATAGCAGTTACTTATATATATGTAGTTTCAATGCTACATAGTATCTTATCTTATTACTCACCTGGAACGTATAACTTAAGTCTTTATTATCTGGAATGTAATGTCTAAAAATCTTCTGTAAAGGTAAAAAAGGGGGAGGTCTTGAATAGTTCATCTGTTTATATTTTTTAGTAAACACAAACCAATTTTCTCTCGGGTGTTTTTGAAGGTTAATGACTTCCTTGACCTATAAACCAACTGAGAGCAATTAAATAAATACCTGAAATTAAGTGGAACTATTCAACCCTCCTCTCAGTGTTCTTGTATTCTTGTATTCTGATGGAAAATATGTATGCGGTTACAATGTTTGGTACGTTATCTTTGAATCAGTATCGTACATAATAACAACAACAAATGTTTTCATCTATTTTTATACATAAGGATAAAATCTATAAATATAACTTGTATACACTACGTCACACATTATATAAAATGGAATGGAATGGAAGGGAATGGAAGGGAATGGACGGAAATAAAGAGAAGGGAAGGGAAGAATACAACAGAATGTCTTTTATTTGAATAAATTTGCATACGAGTTTTCATCAAGGGTAAAAGTGCATATGACAATAAAGCTACAATCAAATATGCAGTCAAGAAAATCAGCCAACTAGCATACAAAGTATAAGACCATTAAAGTATTTCATTTTACTTCCAAAGTTAGACATTGCAAATATTGCTCTATAACAGTGTCACAGTGTTATATAGAATTTGTAACTGTTTAGAATAGCCAAGTTGTTTATAAATATCAGTAGACGAATGACAATATCTAAGAAGTAAAAGATTATTTTATTTTCATATCAGATCAAATAACTAATATAATATCTATCCCTTGAGCCCCCAATGGTGACTGGGGAATAAAAAAAAGGGTCGCCATTAGTCTTCCTCCAACATACATTAAATGCAATGCCTCGCCAATTGGCAAAGTATGCCGACCGTTTAGCTGTGTGGGATGGTCAAGTACGCAGCCACGTCCGGTCAAATTATTATGCCGCGAAAACGGGAAATGAAGTCTAGAGGGACACAGGAAATTACAAAAAAAAAATGAGAATTGCTTACATACATAGTGTAAGCGGGATACGGGAATCTATCAAAACAGAAAGCGGGATACGGGAATCTATCAAAACAGTAAGCGGGATACGGGAATCTATCAAAACAGTAAGCGGGATCCGGGATCAGAACCCCCCAATGAAACCCCCACAGAATGGGGACGTTAAATCAGTGTAAAGAAAGTGTCGCGCTCTTTGCACATTAAGAACCTCTACAACAACTCTTTTCGGGGTTCGTAGGTGGCCTGTTGCAAGGCTAATTTTCTGTCCCTACTTTATATACCACCATTTTCCCGAGCAGTACACACATCCATAATCTTCATCACGAACGGCCTCTTTTACAGGACATATCTATTGTATGTATTGTTAATTTTTCCTCGTCCTGAACATGCATGAAACATTTACCACTGTACGTTAATCAACCAACAATCAATCGATATATCCTTATAAAGTATGCAAGACATTCTTTAAGAACATGAAGTTTATCTTCCACTTTATTTAAATCGCATTTAGTACAAATTCTTGGATTAACTTGATAATTCTACCTTGCTTATTAAATACTATTTTTTTGTTTTATTGGTGTTTATGTTTAAGCATCATCAAAATAAAACTATTTTTAAATTTGGATTGAAGAACATCTGATGTGGCAGAGAGCTAAACGATTTCATCTGCATACATTAACAGTTAATATTAGTATCATCTAGGGTCAGATCATGAATATATGATGGAACGACGTTTACAAATTTTTTAAAAGACGAGGGCTAAGTGATCTAAGTTTATCGTGAATTATCTGTACGTTTTGAGCATTGCTATGATAGATTCCGTCACTTCAGTATATTGTGAGTTCTAAGAGTTCAATATGCCAAATTTCAACTCAATGTGACGCTTATTTCTATATTTAAATTTTTGTTGAATGTTTGAATTAAATTCTAACACATGCTGCGTATGTTTTTTTTTTAAATAGCATTTTTGTAAGATTATATATTGAATCTAAACATATATATATAGTTATGGGCGAGAAAAGACATAACTCGACTAACGATAGCTATATTTTACGTAACCTAGTTGGCTGAGTGAGATAGGCTAGCGGATGAGGCGTTGACACCAGTATGTTTTAAGCTGTTAATTCTGCACTTTTTGCCCATTGTTTTCTAATCTGTTAACCCCATCCAGACCCTCATAAAAACCTTGATCTTTTTGATATAATTTTTATATATAATTTTTAAATTATTTTCTTTTTATCAAATGAGTTCATATGAAAATGATTCGACATGTTGTTGAATAAGCATGGGGATTATCTCAGTTACATAATATAATAAATATGGTAGTATTCGGTGAATTTTTACTTGCATATAGTTTCTAATTAGGTTTGTACGGAAGCGTATTAGGAACATAGTAAAAATAAAATTAGCAGTGAAAATTTTTTTCAAAGACGATATTTTGACATTTCAAATCTCGAAATTTTGACTATAACTTGAAATTTTGACTAAAACTTGAAATTTTGACTTTCTAAAATCTTGAAATTTACAAAAAGTCGAAATTTCCACTTTAAACTAAAAATTTCGACTTTTTTAACACTTGAAATTTCGACTTATTTTAAACTCGAAATTTCGACTCTCGAAATTTTTATTTTAAAGTTATAAAATTTTGACTTTTGAAATCTCGAAATTTTGACTTTTTTTAAGTACTTTTAAAACTTTGATGTTAGTATTCAAACACATTTATTACAATTTTAAAAGGAGTAGACATGGACGCAAATTATTAAAGCGTCATCCACACATTTTGGCAATTTATATTCAGAAATTGGTTTTGATTTTAAATTAAGATATGGATTAGCATTTAATATTGAAGAGTTTCATTCGGAAAGAACATGCATGTTGACAGAAAAAAATGTTTTCCCATATTCCATGTATTAGTTTCCACGACACTGTCATAGGATCGTCAGACAGTACCATTTGACAGTTTCAAAGGCCTGTTTTCTAGTTTTGGAATTTTAAAATGTTGGTTCTTTTTTCTGGAACATTCTCTACAAGTTGGCATTCTTATGACACAACTATTAAGCCTTGTCTTTATATATTAGACTGTTGAATAAAAGTATGTCGTAATATAGGTGTGTCAGAATAACGGGGTTGTCTTCATACACATATCTGAAGTCAAGACTTGAAATATGTATTTGAACGTGAAACATATTACATTTATTCTTCGGCAAAAAAACAAGATTTTCTATCTAAAATAACCTCTTGAAAATGGGTTAGTTTATTAAAATGCCTATCAAGTTTATGATGTATATGGCTCTCCGCTTGCTGATATAAATGACTGTGAATGTGATAATCGCAAACGTAAAAATACTTTTTCGAAACAACGTCGAAATTTTGAGTTTAAAAGAAGTCGAAATTTTGAGTTTAGAAAAAGTCGAAATTTCGAGTTTGAAAAAAGTCGAAATTTTGTGTTTAAAGTCGAAATATCGACTTTTTATAAAGTCAAAATTTCGAATTCTAAAAAAAGTCAAAATTTCAAGTTTTAGAAAGTCGAAATTTCAAGATTTTAGAAAGTCGAAATTTCAAGATTTTAGAAAGTAAAAATTTCAAGATAAGAAAAGTTCAAATTTCGAGTTAAAGTCGAAATTTTAAGATTTGAAATGTCAAAATTTCGACTTTGAAAAAAAAGTTCACTGCCAATTTTATTTTTTTCTATGTCCTTATACGCTTCCGTAGGTTTGTTCATAATAACATTACTTAGTTTTCTTTATACCATTGCAATTTAACTGTTCAATGATCAGTGACGCGTTCTCTGTGATGCTCTCTGCATGTAAATGAGTTTAAAAATGTTCCTACGTGAATTAAATCCTAATGTTACAATTTGAATACAATTCCCCACATGGAAACTCGCATACACATAGTGTCCAAACCTTGAACATGTGGCATTAAGACTATTGGCCTATCAAAGTGTTCAAGTCTTCAATATTAAGAACCTAAGCTTTAAGTGTTTTCTTCATTTATTTTCAGTCGTTCATCATCAAATTTTCATCTGATGTGTGTGCGAAACGTTTCAGGTTTTTGTCTATATCTATTATTTTTACAACACTATAACTAAATGCTGACCTCACAATGGACAAATTTGTTGATCTTGCACCAGAATTTTCTGACGTACTTGGTATAATTACTTATATGAAACCAGAATCATCATTGGATAACAAACAAGATGTTTTATTGATTGATTGATTGATTGTTGATTGCTTTATGTCCAGTTGCAAATATTTGATGCAAATTCAAAACGAGAACATCTTAACAATTAAAATAATAGGTAGCTCCTGTAATAGGGGCCCACCGTGATGAAAGTTAGGGAAATTTGGACTGCCACTGGTCAATAAAGGCATCTTAGATAAAGGACACACGGAACCCGCAGAGTTTTGTTGCAAGGGTTCTTATCGTTCAAAATATGTGACACACTCTTTACACGAGGCATCAGATTTAATGCCCCCATTCTAAACAGACGTTGATGCGATATTATACATTCCGCATAGCCAAACCTACTCACTACTTTGGCAAGGGTTCTGCTGCCAGTCGGATAATTGGATAGGAACAAAAATATTACCTTGCAACAAGCCATCGACAGACCCCTCAAATAGTTGCATAGAGCAAAGGACTCCTTTGGAACGACGCATCGGGTTTAAAATCCCTATTCTGACCGGACGTAATACTAACAAAAAAAATTATGAAAATGGTTAAAATTGACCATCTTGGTCGTGTTGACCTAATTGTAAGTCTTACTTTGCTGTTTACAATTTACCTCTATCTATAATAATATTGAAGATAATAACCAAAAGCTGCAAAAGTTTCTTAAAATTACCAATTCAGGCGTACCAACCAAACAACAGGTTGCCTGATTGGCCTGAAAATTTCAGGGCAGATAGATGTTGACCTAATGAACAATTCAATTGGCGTCAGATTTTCTCTAAATGCTTTGGTTTCAGAGATATGAGCCAAAAAAAACTGCATGTTACCCTATGTACAAGTTTAAGCCATGTCGGCCATCTTGGTTCACGGGCGGGGTCATCGGACACATTTTTTTAATCTTGATACCCTACTGATGATTGTGGACAAGTTTTGTTAAATTTGTCTCAGTAGTTTTAGAGGAGATTTTTGTAAAAATTACAAAAATTTACGAAAAATTGTTAAAATTTGACTATAAGGGCAATAACTCCTTAAGGGGTCAACTGACCATTTTGATTATGCTGACTTATTTGTAGATCTTACTTTGCTAAACATTATTGCTGTTTACAGTTTATCTTTATCTATAATAATATTCAAGATAATAACCAAAACCGACAAAATTTCCTTAATTACCAATTCAGGGGCAGCAACCCAACAACGGGTAGTCCAATTCATCTGAAAATTTCAGGGCAGATATATCTTGACCTGATCAACAATTTTACCCTGTTAGATTTGCTCTAAACGCTTTGGTTTCAGAAATATAAGCCAAAATATACATTTTACCCCTATGTTCTATTTTTAGACATGGCAGCCATCTTGGTTGGTTGGCCGGGTCACCGGACACATTTTTTCAACTAGATACACCAATGATGATTGTGGCCAAGTTTGCTTAAATTTGGCCCAATAGTTTCAGAGGAGAAGATTTTTGTAAAAGTTAACGACGACGGACGACAGACGACGGATGACGGACGCCAAGTGATGAGAAAAGCTCACTTGGCCCTTCGGGCCAGGTGTGCTAAACTAGAGGCTCTCAAGAGCCTGTGTCGCTCACCAGTATTTACTGATGCTTAGGGAGCTACCATTTGATTTTTATTGGGGGGGGGGGGGGGGGGGCTAGGAGGAAAAATTTTGTCCTGCATTTTTTTCCAGCTGTAATCTCTGTCCAGCCTTTTTATTTTTCACTCTGTCCGGTCCTGCCTTTTTTTTTTTAGTTTATCCTGACTTTTTTTTACCTAAATTGTCGTCCTGACAAGTGTCTCATCCTGCCTTTTTTTTTACTCAAAACTCCTGTCCTGCCTATTTTTTTCAAATTTCATCCTAGCCCCCCATAAAAATTAAATGGTAGCTCCCTTAGGAAGTCGCGTAAAATAACTTCCTGGATGCATACATCACATACAACTACCTTGATGCATACATCACAAACAACTTCCTGGATGCATACATCACATACAACTACTTAGATGCATACATCATAAACAACTTCCTGGTTGCATACATCACATACAACTACCTTGATGCATACATCACAAACAACTTCCTAGATGCATACATCACATACAACTACCTAGATGAATAAATCATAAACAACTTCCTGGATGCATACATCACATACAACTACCTTGATGCATACATCATAAACAACTTCCTGGTTGTTTAGATCACATACAACTACCTTGATGCATACATCACAAACAACTTCCTGGATGCATACATCACATACAATTACCTAGATGCATACATCACATACAACTACCTTGATGCATACATTATAAAAAAACTTCCTGGATGCATACATCACATACAACTACCTTGATGCATACATCACAAACAACTTCCTGGATGCATGCATCACATTCAACTACCTTGATGCATACATCACAAACAACTTCCTGGATGCATACATCACATACAACTACCTTAATGCATTCATCATAAACAACTTCCTGGATGCATACATCACATACAACTACCTTGATGCATACATCACAAACAACTTCCTGGATGCATACATCACATACAACTACCTAGATGCATACATCATAAACAACTTCCTGGATGCATACATCACAAACAAAATACTTGGACGCATACATCATAAACAACTAGATGAAAGAAGATCTGGTATGTATGCCAACGAGACAACTCTCCATCTAAGCCACAATTTGGAAAAGTTAACTTCCTAGATGCATACATCATGTCTACTGAAAACAGGGGTATTAAACAAGAGTAATACATATCGATATAGAAGCTATATATACGGCAAACCATACAATTTATAGTTCAGAAAGGATATTACAATAAGGAGTGTTTGTACTTTAATATCAGAAGATGCAAATGAAACAATAAATCAACTAAAATTGTCCTAATATACTTAAAATTTATAACATGTAGTCATTAATACAAAAAACAAGAATAACCATGTTTTTAACTTCTGTGGTCCAGTAATATAAACAAAACTAGAGCACAATCAATCTTTTATAAACAGCATGATTACCGGGTGCAAGGATTTTATAAAATGACTTAAATGACATAATTCAAGCCAGACTTCAATTTTTCTTAGCTTTTTTACTTCCATTGTTGGTATACCATCAATTTTTTAAAATCTTTTTTAAAGCCTGTTATTTTAAAAGAGCAGTGAACATCCTTAAGGAATAGTCCTGTCTAAAAATAAAGCTGAATTAAAACTATAACAGTGTCTTTGTCCTACTTAATTCAACAGCTTATAGATTTTATCCTCTAAATCTAAACCTCATTTTTTGATTCTGTAATAAATTATTTTGTAATATTTAAACAAATTCTCTGAGAGTATGTTTCTAAAAGTCTTAATTTTTTAATTGAAGCGTATTCAAAATTCATGTTTTTACAAAGGTTCAATGATTTGCAAGAAATAGGGAACAAAATAGTATTGCATTGGGTACAAAATGACTATATATGACTTTGGTCCATATGGTAACAATGGATATGTATGGTATAGAACTTTTTTTTTCTTGATATGAAATCGTAAGTTAGGGTATGAAATGGCAATAGTATAAAATTGTTATGGTACAAACTAACTAGCTTCCAACCAGGTGACATAAAAACAATAAATATTTCTTCACTTCATTAAGGATTATCAAACCAACTTTCACTTTCTATTGTTAGTTCCTTTTTTAAAAGGTTATGTTTCGTAAATTCTTCTCAGTTTGTTCAATATGCCATGTTTGGATTTTAAGGATTATAATCTGGTAAATTATACAATTTTGGATTTTGCTATTTTTTAATTTTACCTTAATTCTCTCTACCTTTCAGTAAATGCAAGTATTCTTAGATCATTACTTTGTGTATTTTCACTCTTATTGTTAACTATCTGCTATATTTGTTTTTAGCATAAATCAGGTTGTTGGTTTTCTTTTTTGAATTGTTACAAATTTTGTTTTGCCATGGCCTTTTACTACGCATTATGGGATTTGCTCATTGTTGAAGGATGTAGGATGACCTATTGTTTTTACATCCTCATCTTTTGATATTAAGGGGTAGGAAGCATTCAGCCTACATTGCCTAATTTTGGTATTTGTAAAGATATTGTTAGGTTCATAAGATTATGCACAGAAATCTTTCTTTTAATATGGTGTCAATACTCAGCATAACATGATTGATTGATTGATTGATGTTTAATCCCTTTTTCAGCACTATTGGCTATATCATGGAGGTAAACTATTATTGGTGTAGAAAGCCAAAGAACCCAGAGAAAACTACCATTATTAGACAGGAAAAGTGACAATCATAGTCAATTAAGATTGGAATCAACTACATTGTACACCTGCAGGGTTGGAACTCTCAACCACAGAGTTGACAGCCTAGTGAAACAGAAGATGAACAACGTATACCAGTCAGCCACAAAGGCTCCTAAACATAACAAAAAGCAGCATACTATCATAGATTTACAAAATTTAATTTATTATAATCAAGTTCTTGGAGCTCCAAATGCATCTGGCATTCTTTCAATTGAATATCTAAAAATAAAAATATTACAATTATGAGTTATATGTCTATTGATATACATTTAAAATCAATTTAATATTATGCAGGAACTGATTACTCAAGAGAATGTGAGTAATGATGAATCCCGTTTAATAACAAGAGGCTCTCAAGAGCCTGAATCGCTCACCTTAATTTTTTTGGTTAAATCTCTCATCAATGATTATTTTGGCTTTTCAATTTATTTAAATGTTCTTTGAATCGTCCTATTTTCTTCAAAAGCAAAAAAAAATCATTTTCTCCTATGTTCTATTTTAGCCATAGGAGCTATGTTTCTGACATACAAGGAAATGAAATATAAAATTTATACTAGATACTCTGAAACTAATTTAGCCTAAGTTTGGCTGAAATTGATACAGCAGTTTCAAAGGAGAAGATTTTTTAAAGTAAGTCAACATGATGAACAAATTGTGAAAAAAGTCTTTAAAGGGCAATAATTCCTTAAGGGATCAATTGAAAATTTTGGTCAAATTGACTTATTTGTAGATCTTACTTTGCTTAACATTTTTGCTATTAACAGTTTATTTGTATCTATAATAATATTCAAGATAATAACCAAAAACTGCAAAATTTCTTTAAAATCATCAATTCAGGGGCATTATACCTGAAAAACCAGTTACCCAATTCAGCTGAAAATTTCAGGACAGGTAGACCTTGACCTAATAAATACTTTAACTTTTTGTCTTATTTGCTCTAAATACTGGAGTTTTTGAGATATAAGCCAAAAACTGCATTTTACCCTGTGTTCTATTTTTAGCCATGACGGCCATGTTTTTTGACGAAATAAAAAATGAACAAATTGTGAAAAATTGTCATTAAAGGACAATAACCCCTTAAGGGGTCAATTGACAATTTTGGTCATATTAACTTATTTGTAGATCTTACTTTGCTGATCATTTTTGCTGTTTACAGTTTATCTTTATCTATAATAATATTCAAGATAATGACCAAAAACTGCAAAATTTCCTTAAAATTACCAATTAAGTGGCAGCAACCCAACAATGGTTTGTTTGATTCATCTGAAAATTTCAGGGCTGATAGATCTTGAACTAATGAACATTTTAATCCATGTCAGATTTGCTCTAAATGCTTTTGTTTTTGAGATATAAGCCAAAAACTGCATTTGACCCCTATGTTCTATTTTAAGTAACGGCGGCCATGTTTTTTGACGGATCAAAAATCGAAGCACACACTTTGTGCAGGATAATCTAAGGAACAATCATGCTAAGTTTCATTCAAATCCATTCAGTAGTTTCAGAGGAGAAGATGTTTGAAAAATTGTTAACGACGACAGACGACGACGTCGACGACGGACGCCAAGTGATGAGAAAAGCTCACATGGCCTTTTAGGCCAGGTGAGCTAATAATATAATCAGTTATGTTGTTTCTGAGAATAAAATTATGATTATTATATTTTCATATTTCAACTTCTATGTTAATATAAAACAAATATATATGATGGCAAAGGGCTATTGGTAATATTCCTATTTATTGAAAATCTTAATGTAAAATGGCATTATCAGTCAAATTTTATAAATAATAACTTAATCTAAGACATATCAGAAATTATATTTGTGCCCTGAAATGATAAGACTTTATTTCCAATACTCACCCAATTAAACAAGAGTGCACACACTGAAATGTCTCGCCTTCTTTACTAATCATTGATATTATGTTGATAGTCCTAAGTATAAAGCTTTATTACAACTGTTACATAAACTTAACATTAACCAAGATAGCTAAACAAAGACCAATAAACCATGAAAATGAGGTCAAGGACAGATGAACCATGCCAGGCAGACATGTACAGCTAACAAAGCTTCCATACAACAAATATAGTTGACCTATTACTTATAGTTTTAATAAGAAAAATAGACCAAAACACAAAAACTCAACACTGTGCAATGAACCCTGCAATTGAGGTCATGGTCAAATAAACCTGCGGGACTGACATATAGATCATAATATATTTCCATACACCAAATATAGTTGACCTATAATATTAGATAAAAAGACCAAAACTTAAAAACTTAACTTTGACCACTGAACCATGAAAATGAGGTCAAGTTCAGATGACATCTGTCCGCTAGAGATGTACACCTTACAATCATTCCATACAACAAATATAGTAGACCTATTGCATAAAGTATGAGAAAAACAGACCAAAACACAAAAACTTAACTATAACCACTGGACCATGAAAATGAGATCAAGGTCAGATGACACCTGCCAGTTGGACATGTACACCTTACAGTCCTTCCATACACCAAATATATTAGACCTATTGCTTATAGTATCTGTCTGAGATATGGACTTGACCACCAAAACTTAACCTTTTTCACTGATCCATGAAATGAGGTCGAGGTCAAGTGAAAACTGTCTGACGGGCATGAGGACCTTGCAAGGTACGCACATACCAAATATAGTTATCCTATTACTTATAATAAGAGAGAATTCAACATTACAAAAATTCTGAACTTTTTTTTCAAGTGGTCACTGAACCATGAAAATGAGGTCAAAGACATTGGACATGTGACTGACGGAAACTTCGTAACATGAGGCATCTATATACAAAGTATGAAGCATCCAGGTCTTTCACCTTCTAAAATATAAACCTTTTAAGAAGTTAACTAACGCCGCCGCCGGATCACTATCCCTATGTCGAGCTTTCTGCAAAAGTTGCAGGCTCAACAAAAAGGATTGAGGAATTTTACAATTTATTTTACTGTTAGAGAGACCAAATAATGGCTGTAATCATACCTATCAGACACAACTTTTTACATTTCTTGAAGTTTTAATAAACAAGAATTTTTAAAGCCATTAAAAAATCCTTATTTGCATGATTTTCTTCTTGTAAACCTATTTTTTTTATCTATAGGAATATTGGACAATATTTTTTAAAACTAAAACCATAAATTTAACTTCAATCCATCAATTGATTTCTGAGAAGTATATTTAATTTAAGAGGGTCAACAAATAAACAATAAGGAAAAATAAACCTCAGTGTAAAAGCTGAGCAAGGAATTAAATGTATAAAGTAAATGGACAACAAAACAACTTATGTTAAATGATATCAATGAATCCCTTTAGTATGTATGTTAAAAGCTGGATTATTAGATTTTTACTATGAGATAAAGAAAAGAAAACGATCAAGGTGCAGTATTAAAATAGTTTATAAGTTTGCAATTTACTTTTATACATAGAATTATTTTCATTCCAGCGTGGACAAGACCATTTCTTGGCTTGTTCAGGTTATCAATTGACTAGGTTTAATAAGGTGAATGTTTGTCTGTACTGCCCACTTGCCATATAGTGTGAGTTATAGACATTTAAACTGTGGGGTCGCTGAAGGTTCTAAACGCCTAAATAAAATAATATGAATAACTAGCAGAACACTAAACCTTGTGTGTTGATTCAAATGCCGAATACTTAAACTTTCTTTTATTCTATTTAAATCCCCATTGGAAGGCATCTGACAGATTGAGTGAGCGTAAAATCACTGTTATCTATAGCCAATCACAAATAGGTTAAAGGGAAATGATTCAGTATTATTACCAATATAAGTATTGTGGTTGTCCACGCTGTTATGAAAATGATTCTAGAATACTCATTGGGCAGTTTTACTCATCAGGAAGAATGTTGTGTTTATTTTCTTACCTGTGTTGTTGAAGGTACATAATAGGTACGCCAGGTATTTTTCTTATTCTTCTCTTTAATTCTTTATCACATGTTGCCACTATGTAACATTTGTGCTACAAAGACAATGAAAGAGAAGAAATTACTGTGGATTCATTTATTTTCGTGGATACCAACTTTTAGTGGTTTGAAGAAAAATTGCATATTTCGCGGATATTTAATTTCGTGGTTGTGGCAAAGTCTGCATTCATTCCAGGAAATGTGTTATTTGTTGAACATCTAAATTTGTGGTTCTCTTGTACCAACGAAATTCACGAAAATTGGTATCAAAAGAATATTAATGAATCCACAGTAAACAAATATGAAGACCATACTTTAACCTATATAATCATTTAAATGGTTTACTTTTACAAATTATAACTTGGATGGAGAGTTGTCTCGGCACTCATACCACATCTTCTTATATCTATGCAAAGATATTAGCTAGATCAAAATGATCTGGTTTAATGATTGAACCAATGATAACTGTTACAAATGTGTTTTTTTTTCTGAATAATAATTTGTAACAATTCAATTTTTGTTTTACATCTATCAATGATATTAAGATAGAACAAAGTCAATTTGATCAGTAATTTTACATTGAGATTAAAAACAGACATTTCCAACATGTTAACTTAATCAAGTATGTTTAAATATAAACTTCAAAACACTGTTTCACAAAATGACAATTGATTGTTGTTTGCTAATTGACAGCAACATATATTTCAGAAAAGAATTTTGTAGGTTTTTGACAGTGAGTAGACCAAGATGAACAGGAGAGCTTTCAATACACACTAGAAAAGGTGGATATGAATGGTATGGACAAACATAATGCTTTGAAATAGTAACCTTCAGACCGCTGAGAATTATTGCAATGGTTATTATATGTGCAGAGATACCATGGCACTATTACAACATGGGGCATAAGATTAATCATCTCCATCCGGATAGGACATGGCTGTGTACTTATGCATTACACATGGAGGCCCTTAAGATTGATCTTTCTACCAGATTGGTGAAAAACAGGTTGACAATATATCAATGCTCCACCTAGACTTCTTCAGTTTGCCATAAAGTCTCATTAGGATGTGTAAAACATATTTTCCCCTTTTAACACCTGCCAATGTGAATTCTCAGTTGTGCATTAGTATTCAGTTACCTTTGAGGTTGATTTAATTATTTCTAAGTACATGAAAATGATGTGTTTACATGTCGAACAATTTCCCAACTGAACCCATATCTGGATTCCATGTTTTTTCAACCATTTATTGAGAAGTTACAGAGTGAGTGTGAACCTAGTATTGGGAGAAATAGCAATGGATACTACGCTATTCTATACCTGTGTGACACGCGTGTGAACCTAGTATTGGGAGAAATAGCAATGGATACTGCGTTATTCTATACCTGTGTGACACCCGTGTGAACCTAGTATTGGGAGAAATAGCAATGGATACTACGCTATTCTATACCTGTGTGATACGCGTGTGAACCTAGTATTGGGAGAAATAGCAATGGATACTGCGTTATTCTATACCTGTGTGACACCCGTGTGAACCTAGTATTGGGAGAAATAGCAATGGATACTGCGTTATTCTATACCTGTGTGACACGCGTGTGAACCTAGTATTGGGAGAAATAGCAATGGATACTGCGTTATTCTATACCTGTGTGACACCCGTGTGAACCTAGTATTGGGAGAAATAGCAATGGATACTACGCTATTCTATACCTGTGTGATACGCGTGTGAACCTAGTATTGGGAGAAATAGCAATGGATACTGCGTTATTCTATACCTGTGTGACACGCGTGTGAACCTAGTATTGGGAGAAATAGCAATGGATACTACGCTATTCTATACCTGTGTGATACGCGTGTGAACCTAGTATTGGGAGAAATAGCAATGGATACTGCGTTATTCTATACCTGTGTGACACGCGTGTGAACCTAGTATCGGGAGAAATAGCAATGGATACTGCGTTATTCTATACCTGTGTGACACGCGTGTGACCCTAGTATTGGGAGAAATAGCAATGGATACTGCGTTATTCTATACCTGTGTGACACGCGTGTGACCCTAGTAGTGGGAGAAATAGCAATGGATACTACGCTATTCTATACCTGTGTGACACGCGTGTGAACCTAGTAGTGGGAGAAATAGCAATGGATACTACGCTATTCTATACCTGTGTGATACGCGTGTGAACCTAGTATTGGGAGAAATAGCAATGGATACTGCGTTATTCTATACCTGTGTGACACGCGTGTGAACCTAGTATCGGGAGAAATAGCAATGGATACTGCGTTATTCTATACCTGTGTGACACGCGTGTGAACCTAGTATTGGGAGAAATAGCAATGGATACTGCGTTATTCTATACCTGTGTGACACGCGTGTGAACCTAGTATTGGGAGAAATAGCAATGGATACTGCGTTATTCTATACCTGTGTGACACGCGTGTGAACCTAGTATTGGGAGAAATAGCAATGGATACTGCGTTATTCTATACCTGTGTGACACGCGTGTGAACCTAGTATTGGGAGAAATAGCAATGGATACTGCGTTATTCTGTACCTGTGTGACACGCGTGTGAACCTAGTATTGGGAGAAATAGCAATAGATACTGCGTTATTCTATACCTGTGTGACACCCGTGTGAACCTAGTATTGGGAGAAATAGCAATGGATACTGCGTTATTCTATACCTGTGTGACACGCGTGTGAACCTAGTATTGGGAGAAATAGCAATAGATACTGCGTTATTCTATACCTGTGTGACACGCGTGTGAACCTAGTATTGGGAGAAATAGCAATAGATACTGCGTTATTCTATACCTGTGTGACACGCGTGTGAACCTAGTATTGGGAGAAATAGCAATAGATACTGCGTTATTCTATACCTGTGTGACACGCGTGTGAACCTAGTATTGGGAGAAATAGCAATAGATACTGCGTTATTCTATACCTGTGTGACACGCGTGTGAACCTAGTATTGGGAGAAATAGCAATGGATACTGCGTTATTCTATACCTGTGTGACACGCGTGTGAACCTAGTATTGGGAGAAATAGCAATAGATACTGCGTTATTCTATACCTGTGTGACACGCGTGTGAACCTAGTATTGGGAGAAATAGCAATAGATACTGCGTTATTCTATACCTGTGTGACACGCGTGTGAACCTAGTAGTGGGAGAAATAGCAATAGATACTGCGTTATTCTATACCTGTGTGACACGCGTGTGAACCTAGTAGTGGGAGAAATAGCAATAGATACTGCGTTATTCTATACCTGTGTGACACCCGTGTGAACCTAGTATTGGGAGAAATAGCAAAGAATACTACCCTATTCTATACCTGTGTGACACCCGTGTGAACCTAGTATTGGGAGAAATAGCAAAGAATACTACGATATTCTATACCTGTGTGACACCCGTGTGAACCTAGTATTGGGATAAATAGCAATGGATACTGCGCTATTCTATACCTGTGTGATACGAGTGTGAACCTAGTATTGGGAGAAATAGCAATAGATACTGCGTTATTCTATACCTGTGTGACACGCGTGTGAACCTAGTATTGGGAGAAATAGCAAAGAATACTACGCTATTCTATACCTGTGTGACACCCGTGTGAACCTAGTATCGGGAGAAATAGCAATGGATACTGCGCTATTCTATACCTGTGTGATACGAGTGTGAACCTATTATTGGGAGAAATAGCAATGGATACTATGCTATTCTATACCTGTGTGACACGCGTGTGAAAGTAGTATTGGGAGAAATAGCAATGGATACTACGCTATTCTATACCTGTGTGACACACGTGTGAACCTAGTATTGGGAGAAATAGCAATGGATACTACGCTATTCTATACCTGTGTGACACGCGTGTGAAAGTAGTATGGGGAGAAATAGCAATGGATACTACGCTATTCTATACCTGTGTGACACACGTGTGAACCTAGTATTGGGAGAAATAGCAATGGATACTACGCTATTCTATACCTGTGTGACACGCGTGTGAACCTAGTATTGGGAGAAATAGCAATGGATACTACGCTATTCTATACCTGTGTGACATGCATGTGAACCTAGTATTGGAAGAAATAGGAATGGATACTGCGCTGTTCTATACCTGTGTGACACGCGTGTGAACCTATTATTGGGAGAAATAGCAATGGATACTGCACTATTCTATACCTGTGTGACACGCGTGTGAACCTAGTATTGGGAAAAATAGCAATGGATACTGCACTATTCTATACCTGTGTGACACGCATGTGAACCTAGTATTGGGAGAAATAGCAATAGATACTACGCTATACCGCAGTCCCACTAGGCCATGATCGCACTACGATCTGTGAAAAAAATGCAAATGTTGATGATCGTAGTACAATCGTGTAGATCGCAGTAAGGTCTTATCACGGTCGTGGTGAGGTCTTCAAGATCGTGATGAGCGTGGACAGCTTTGAACATGTTCAAAACAATCGTGGTGCGGTCGTGGCGAAATCAGGTCACAGAAGAAGCGTAGTAAGAGCGCAATAAGGTCGTAGTAAGATCGCGAAGGTCGCTGTACCTCCCAGCGAGAGCGTAGCGAAAGCGTGATTCTATTCGAAGAGATTGCAATATGATCTCACAGAGACATTATTACGACCTCACTACGACCATCACGTTCTCACTGCAACCCAACTCCGCTTCCACTATGACTAAACTACGTTTACACCACGCTGTTCAAGACCATAGTACGATTCTAGCACGCCCTTGCCGTCCTCATCACGCTCTTCTTACGACCTGACTACTTTCATACTACAACCATCGTTCTCATCAGTGTCATTTTCACATAAAATATATTAAATCTCTCCAGGTTTAGTTTGTCTGTATGTAATTAATACATGTACTTCTTGTCCATTTTCTCTAACGGCTCAAAAATGCTTCTCGTTTTATATAGATTAGACCGTCTTTTTCCCTTTGAACAGTTTAACACTAGTAATTTTTGGGGCCCTTTATAGATTGCTGTTCTGTGTGAGCCAATGCTCCGTGATGAAGGCCATACCTTGGCCTATAATGGTTTACTTTTATAAATTGTTACTTGGATGGAGAGTTGTCTCATTGGCACTCATACCACATCTTCCTATATCTGTTGACACATCTGTGTCATCTCTGTTAGCGTTCACTAAAGTATCGTCATTTGAGCTTTAAGGACAAGCAAAAGGTTGTAATTTAGGTTGGATTGGGCGGCCCGACATCTTTGCTTGATCTGGATTCGTTACAATCAGAGCTCCCTCTGCCTCTACATCAACCCCGAGCACCACGCCCATGTGTTCTAGTAGATTTTGGTGGCATGACAGTATTGTTTCCGCTAAATCTACGTATTAATCAGAAATAGAAGGAATGGAACTGTATTGATATGGAACACAATGTTGACGTTTTTGCTGAGAATGTGGTAAGATCGCAGTATGAACGTAGTATAATCGTGGTAAGAACGTGCTATATTCGCAGTAGAAGCGTGGTAAGATCGTGTTGCAATCGGTTAACTCATGGTATGGTCGTAGTGAGAACGTGATGAGCATAGAAAGATCTTGATAAGCGTAGTGAGGTAGCAGAATAAGCACGGTGAGAACGTGGTGTAATCGTAGCGGGATGGTTGTAGAAGCGTAATAAGGACGTAGTAGCATCGTGAAAGCAACGGAAATTTACATTTTCATGCCGCTCATACCGCGACCTCACCACGATCGGAATTAAGTTTAGGTCGTGGTGAGCGTGATCTAGTGGGACTGGGGCTTTATTCTATACCTTTGTGACACGCGTGTGAACCTAGTATTGGAAGAAATAGCAATGGATACTACGCTATTCTATACCCGTGTGAACCAAGTATTGGGAGAAATAGCAATGGATACTGCGCTATTCTATACCTGTGTGACACGGGTGTGAACCTAGTATTGGGAGAAATAGCAATGGATACTGCGCTATTCTATACCTGTGTGACACGCGTGTGAACCTAGTATTGGGAGAAATAGCAATGGATACTGCGCTATTCTATACCTGTGTGACACGCGTGTGAACCTAGTATTGGGAAAAATAGCAATGGATACTGCACTATTCTATACCTGTGTGACACGCATGTGAACCTAGTATTGGGAGAAATAGCAATGGATACTGCGCTTTTCTATGCCTGTGTGACACGCGTGTGAACCTAGTATTGGAAGAAATAGCAATGGATACTGCGCTATTCTATACCTGTGTGATACGTTGCATTATACAATCATCTGCATATGTTCCTTTATGTAAACAAGGTATTCTTTGGAACCTTGGGTCTTTCACAATTCTGTAAAGATATAATGTTGCTGATTTTAAAACAATAAAATAATTCTATTTAATCATAAACAAACAGGTAGTTAAGAGTAAGTTCTTGTATGTCTTTTATCAATTTTTTTTTAAATGAATATCAACTTGGAGTCATTTTTAAGAAAAAAGATATAATCCTTCGATACCTCAATTATCTACTTATAGTCCTACATGTATATGCTATAAAAGTTAATCTATTTTTTTAATGCTATCGCTGAACTGACTTGCTATATGATATCTCACCTAAGAGCAACTCTGTATTTCCTGCCAAGTTTTTCCAATTCTCCTAAAACACAGTCTGTTATGTAAGGAATACCTGTAATATTTAAACAAAATGTAGTCAGTACAACAATTAGATATAACTAGTTATGTGACATCAGTAAAATACAATGGATAATGGACAATTTATCAACAATGTAACAAAAAGGAATCCTTTGAATAACTACAGTACACACACATTTGTTCAGTAAAAATCGTTAATTGGAAAATTTTCAAAATGAATGCAGGTGACTACCACATTTACATCTGAAACTTTTATCAGTATATTCTATAAGTTTAATTAGTTGGGGTTGTAAATCAGAGCGATTTCTCTTTCCTTCATACAAAACCACACAGTTTGAAAAAAAATTGTCATATATAAGTAATTTGGGGTCATCTAACTAGTTTAACCCCACTACATTCTGTATGTCCCGAGCCTGTAATTCAGTGATTGTCATTTGTTTGTGTTACATATTTGTTTTTCCTTCATTTTTTTTGTACATAAACTAGGCCACTAGTTTTCTTGTTTGAATTGTTTTACATTTGTCATTTCTTGGTCTTTCATAGCTGACTATGAGGTATGAGCTCATTGTTAAATGCTGTACAGTGAACTATAGTTGTATTTTCTGTTTCATTTTGGTCTCTTGGAGAGTTGTCTCATTGGCAATCATACCACTTTTTTATATTACATGTAGCTTCTTACTACTTACATTTAGCATATAAACAGTCCATCATTGACTGGATGATATCTAGTTTGTTTTTTATTGAAAAGTTGATGAAGTTGGTATCTATAATCACGTGATATGGGGGTCCTAGCTGTGTGTTGTACTGGAAAAATAATGCTGATGAAGCCTGTGGTCTAAAAAAGAAATAAACATCATAAAAGTTTAATGAAAATTAAATCATGGTGTTAATGCTATATTGAGTTACTTATACATGTAGTTAAATATTCCATTACAATCAGACAAAAATGACAAGCATAAATGTTTATCATTCTTTCCTGAATCGTAATGATTAAACTTCTAACTGAACTTACTTTTCTTAAGATAGAAAGAGTCAGAAGATTATTTATAAAATGCAGTTAAACACATCAATTTTGTTTATGATAAGTACTGAAATATTTCCAAAAAATAAAACAAAAACTCATTGTTAAATGCTGTACAGTGAACTATAGTTGTTCATTTCTGTGCCATTTTGGTTTCTTGTGGAGAGTTGTTTCACTGGGAATCATACCACATATCCTTTTTTTTGTTATGGTCATTAAAATGTATTTGAAGGCCCCTTACAAGTTTTTTAGGACTATAACAGCCATCTTCCATGCAAAACCCCTATGGGCATTTTGAAGAGCTGGCAGGTATGTTATGTATGGATACAAGAAATTGTACAATGCACAGTCATAATAATCAATCTAATTATTAATTATACAAGTTTGGTGTTATATCTTTAATTAGATTTTTTTTCTCATTGTTGAAGGCTGTATGGTGACCCATGGCTGCTTATATCCACATATGTTGGTCTCTGTCAAATAATTCTCTCATTGCAATCATACCACATCTCCTTTTAAAGCACCTTTGTACTATAAGATGCAGTATTTGATGGATGGATGAGTTGATTTCTGTTTAATTTCCAGTGGCAAAATAAACAAATAATAAGGTTGAGAACAAGATATGTATATTTACTCACAGTTCTCTGATTTTCATGTTCTGAGGATCTGGCTTTTTTCTTTTCTTTTTCTCTCTGTCTTCAGCTTTTCTGTAACATATATAGACATTTACAAAATGTATACATCATATGGTAGTAAATGTATGACATAAATCATTAAATTTTATAAAAACATGATAAATGAGGGAGCATTGGAACTTCACTTGCACTGGCTACTGCTGTGCTAGCCATAAAGTGCTTGTTTTTATTATATCAATGAACGGTTTCTACATTCATGTATCTTATATTTGTTTTTAAGATGTTTTACATAATATTTGACAATATTTCACATTTTTGTTTTGTAGAATTCTGCCACGACACTGTTAAAAGAAGTGACACATTATTATAAACTTCTACTGATCCTGAATATAGTATTTATACAAATAGACAAAACAATTTTAAGTATCAGCCCCTTTTGACTTTTTCATAAAAGTGATAGATATAGTGTGTTTTGTTCAGTAGTCAATAGGTTATTATGGGACCTGTATTTAAACAGTTATTTCACATTCTAACTTGTTGAAGTGCATCAGCCTTACATTTTCCATTCCAATAACTTGGTATATAAATCCATAAAACTTGCTCTTTTGGATAAAAGATACATTTTGTTTATTCATTTTATTATAACATGTATAACATGGTTACATATTTGCTGTAAATGACATTTTACATTTATACTTCAATGTCTACATAGCCATGATAACATTTCTACTTCAAAAATAATTATATATTGACAATGAACAACTTACATTCTAGTATCCTTCAGACTTATCATCCTTTTCATGACAGCAAAATTCCTTGTTTTCTTTGCCTTTCCCTGCAATTAACATTCATATTTTTTTAATTAAGCTATAGATGTACATGTACATTGTACATGCTAACCTAAATTGGCATAAGATAGAGTTATTTTACATTTTCTCTAATACAAAACATTTCAAATGGTACGGAAATTCAACAGGTACTATAATTATAGGGGGATATTCAAACCTGGTCATACAGACCGGCAATTACCCTCAGGTGTTACAGGATTATAAACAACACCAAATACTTATTGATACATGTATATAACAAATGAACACCCGCTACATGTAGATCAAATAGTAGACAAAACAACTAAGAAGTGAAAAAATACTTAATCTTACCTTTATCTGTTTATAACAAATGCAACAAACATTAACAATAAACTGGAGGTAATTATATAATGCGCTTTCGGGTCGATCCACCTTAGTATAAGCTTTGAAGATATTTTTTGCTCTATAGACTATAGCTAACAATTCAGAAAAAAAATCCAAAGAAAGATTGATTTATCTTTTTAAACAATCAATTTGCATCACTGCCCCTAGTCCAAATAATTATGACGTCTGGCAAGGCTATTTTAATTTTTATCTGGGACGCCTTCCTATGACGTCGACAGCAGGCATCCCAGAAAAAAAAATAGCCTTGCCAGACGTCATAATTATTTGGACTACACTGCCCCCAGTGTTGTAAACATTGAATATCAAAGTTTCATGTATATATATAAAATTTATATGAAATAAATGTAGGTCTGTAAACAATATTAAAAGTCTACTATCAGTAGATAGTACTGATAGTAGACTTTATTAAATTATTATATAGAATTATTGATAGAATTTCTGATTCCTGTTGTAGGAATAGATGGTTGAACATTCACCCCCCCCCTAAATAGTGTTGTAGGGATAGATGGTTGAACATTCACACCCCCCCCCCCCCTAAATAGTGTTGTAGGGATAGATGGTTGAACATTCACCCCCCCCCCCCCCTTTTTTTTATCCTGTGTTGGATCCACCCTTGGTACATTCAGATTCAAGGGAAAGATGAAACTCTGTTTGTTAACTTATCTATTTATATGTTTTTACGATACAGGCAGTCAATTCCGTTCATTTCATAACAAAATGTCTGTTGTTTTGAAATAATTTGCATGCATGTCAGAAACGCATGGACTTATTGGTATAGCCTTCTAGGCCGAACGAAATTGCCGTAGTGAACCATATTAAAGCGTGGCTAAATACTGAATGATGTGTCGACCTGAACCAAATTTCTTCATTCTGTTCTAGTCGATTTTACTTGTAAGTCATAATATTATAAACATTGCAAATAATTACCATTTCGACGTTTTCTTGTAAAGGGGGATAACTCAAATTGCAAATGTAAACTCTGGACCGGTTTTTGTCAATTTTCCGTAATTTTACGTGGTAATGCAAAATTTATGAAATGATCTGAAATATATTGAAGAGTCGATTTTTATGCCCCACCTACGATAGTAGAGGGGCATTATGTTTTCTAGTCTTTGCGTCCGTTCGTCCGTCAGTCCGTTTGTCGTACCGTTCGTTCGTCCGTCCGTCTGTCCCGCTTCAGGTTAAAGTTTTTGGTCAAGGTAGTTTTTGATGAAGTTGAAGTCCAATCGTGACTTTGTGAGTTTGTCCTTCCAAATTTGTGACTTTATGTCGTCCTGTGACTTTCTGTCCGTTTACCGTCTCTGTCTGCCATTGGAGTTTACTTTATCATTAGGTACTGTATTGGTCACGGTAGTGTGTACTTGAGTTTGGGGGAGCGTGATCTAAATTACTAACGTTAGAATATTTTGATACTTTCCCAAAAATTTTAATATAGTTTATATTATTTCTATTGGAAAAAATTAACAAAAAGTATGGGTCAGTGAGGTTTTTTTCAAGCAACGGGTTGTACAAAACCATGTAGCATTGGAAACAACCAATGTTATGTTTATAGAAAGAAAACTAAACGATAGAATGTTTCAATAAATTGAGCCGTGACTCGTATAATGTGCTTTAGTGTATTAGAAGAGATAATTTGGATGACATTTTGTTTAGCTTGTTACAAAACAAAATAAAATAAATGCAAAGAAAAGCCCTAAAAACACTGTACGCGTTCTTCTCCTTTGGTTTTTTGTTTAATCCATGTATAGGGCTATGCATACAGAAAATAACATCTATAATACTTTTTTTTCCCAGTTTATCTATTTTACATGTCTATCACTGATGATTTCAGGATACCGATTCATTATGCCATTGAGGTGCAAGTAAATTCTACTCTAATCCTTTCAAAAGTTTTTAGATATATTATATTTTCTAATGGAAATCAGAATTAGGATTTACATTTTTGTTTAATTTTACAGTAAAATCAACCATTAATATAAATAAATGAAATGTTGCGTTTGCGTTTACGTCATTGAGACAGCATCATAAAGCGACACCACACAAAACCTAGTCCGAGATTACTCTGATGTCCAACAGCTGATTGACCTACGGCTCCAGCTTGTCTGGCAAAACAGCCGTTGGACGTCAGAGTAATCTCGGACAACAAAACCATAATAACAAAACAGAAAATCAGTGCTTTGATTTGAATCGTGTTCTTAGATTGCATGCTTTTCATTTTTTATAGTTTGCGGAACACATTGGAAATATGCAGTTATGGTTTTGGGTTATCATTATTAGTTCCAGACATCCCGGTATCTACTTTCTGTTCAATGTCAGAATTTTAATCATCGATTCCAGTTTCTTCTCAGTGACACATTGCATATTATGTATCTTTAATGTCCGTATTATCAGAGATTTATACTGCGTTAACGGTATAATGCAAAACAATTAATACCATTTGATATATGTGCTCTGATAGAATTTGATAAAACTCGTGCTTTATTTCTTCTTAACATACTTCCACCTCCTAAAAAACATGAAATATAGATAGTGAGTGCTTGTATTTATAACGAAATGATTGTTTCACTTTTCAAGGGACAAGTTGTAAACGTAACCGGATTTGTGTAGGTCACTAATCATATTGATTAATACTTTACCTATATAATATTAAACACCATCATTTGTTACATCATGTGACGTTATAAAAGTTACATCTTATGAAACATGCTGAATAGTTATATATAAGGTAACTAACCTGAAGTGATGATAATGACATCTTCATTTGTTACTTTTATACTGCTGGATTTGACAGGCAATCACGTTCAAAAGTAACATGTAAGTTGTTTTTTTTGTTTCTTATCATCTGGTGTTTTTTTTATTTATACCGCAAATATAGATTTTTATTAAAGATATTAAAAGAGGAAGTATGATAGAAGCCATTTATATTTGGACACATGAAGTTTGAAAAAAATAGCATCAAACTAAAATTGTTCAAGTTGTTTAAACTCTGTATGACGAACAAGATACTTCCTCGGGGATATCAATATCTTATCCTAAACATGTAGAAATTGAGAAATTTGACATAAAATAGTCGGCACTTAAGATAGCGGTCTTTAATAAATTAGAAAACCAAGGCCTCTCCTCTGTTTTCTCGTTTTCAAATAATTAAAAGGAACAATGGCGCAAATACGTTTGACAATCTGTTGTTGCTTTAAAGTTGAAAAGTTTCTTTTCGAGACTGTAGAAACTATTGGTCTGTTATTTGACATTTTTACAGTATTCTTCATTTACAAATAGTTCAGATTGACAAGTCACTCTCTCGACTAGAACAATACGAACTTCGAAAGTAAATGGAAAATTAAAGTCTATGTCTATCAAGTGCTACTGGATTGGTTATCTTCTGTATTCAAAGATGAAAGATATTGTGACACTTTTATTTTTTAAATCACAACTGTACAAAGATATGTTTAACATTATTTTTTTCTAGATACAAGTAAAGACTGAAAAAGATATCAAAAATGTTAACAACATGCAGTCTCATTTCAAAACTGAAGTGTTATAAAAACCTAGTGACATTAAGTGGTGGATGGATTCTCATGTATTCCTCTTTCACATCTATAAAAGATTTATCAAGCACTTTTAATCACAAAGATGGAGTTGGATTATTTGGTTTGGCAACTTTTTATTTTGGATACTTGCTGGCTTGTATATTTGCTGGTAGTACTGTCCGACTATTTGATGCAAAGGTCAGCATCAGTTGTTCCGCTTTGTTTCAAATACCGTTTCTTATATCAAATGCTTTACCAAAGTTGTATGTATTGCTACCGTTATCATTTTTAGGAGGATTCACACAATCAATTCTGTGGACAGCCAGTGGTTCATATCTTGTTTGGATCAGTCAGACTATTTCTACAAATAAGAAAAACAATGTAAACAAAGTGTTTAGCATATTTTCTCTGGTAGTATCTTGTTCTCCAATTCTTGGCGGGATATCAACTGTTTTAGCGTTTTCGCTGTATGGAAAGGATCGACAACCGCATTTTCAAAAACAATTCAACAAACAAATGAACAAAACATTTGGAATTGATGTTTTAAAAACTTTGATATTCAACAATACGTCTTCTGATGATTTGTCAGATTCCGAAGTCTGTGGACCAGACATTTGCTTTTATGAAGACAATCTACCTAGTTTAGCAGTGCCACGTGTCAAAATATACATTATCTTGGGGTTTTACACAGGATGTATGCTAGTGGCGTCAGCAATGTTTCTCTTTGTGATGGATAGTCATATACCAGAAAAAGATGAACAAATAACATGCAAAATTTGTATTTCAGTAACCAATATCATAAAAATACTATACAACACAACGTTTGTAAAAGTATTTCCCTTGATATTTCATTATGGTTTTCAAATGGCTTTTATGTCTGGCAGCTTTTTCAAGGTAGGAAAATCAGCATTCTACAAGTAATTAATACATTCGATACTTATTTGTGAGAACACCTTTATATCTAGATTTGACTTGCTTGACGAGAATTAAGCTTACAATTGAAATCATAAATAACTTCTTCTTCAATCAAACGAAATTGTTTGCGTAATTGCACATCCCGTACACCATACTCAGTTGTCGAAAGTAAAACTTTTATTTGCCAGATATATACCCTACACAATGCACTCAAAATGAACTGTACATTTATTTTCCCCTTAAAGCCGAAAACGTCCCGTCCGTTTAATGTAAGACAAGTCAAGAGTACTTTTTTAAATATAATAGTAAATGCAAACAAAATTTTATACGAATCGATAGATAGCTGCGTGGTTTTATTCGTATGACAAAAAATGTACCATGATGGACGAATAAAATTAAACCTAATTATTAACTAACAAAGTAAAAATGTCATACAATTAGTCATTTTCAGCCTAAAATAAATCAGAATCAACTATTACTAAAAAAGGTGTAACGAGAAGATTTAAGAGGCAATGAATTTTAAAACAAAATGTAAGTAAAAGGAAAATGTGTTTAACGTAAATAATCTTTTCGGCCATAAAAAAAATCAGTCAATGTTGTTAATCAAACAAAAACATTTTCATTTTTTCCCACATGTTCATGCATGTTGCATTCAAGAGCCCTGTGGAACAGGCACTCGTCTCAGAATTTTTTTTTCCTAGACGAGTGCCTGTGCCCTGTGGTGGTCTTTTTTGTTGTCCCATAGCTATGGGTCACCGTCGGCCTTCAACAATGATAAAAAGCACATACCGCATATAAAAGGCACCAAAATAACAAATGTTAAACAATTCAAACGAGAAAACTAACCGTATAGTTATCAAGATATTCTTTATTTACAATACTATCTTAGTGTATATTAGATAAACCCATCCGCCGGGCCTACGCCCTAAAGGGGCATCTACATGTGTGTGTAGAAATATATTTGATAATGATGATTTATCCCATGTCTTTAGGAATATGTTGGATGTAGATATGGTGTTGAAAAAATTGGATATTTTCTGTCGGCATTTGGTTTTAGTTCTGCATTTTCATCAGCATTATCCGTTTTCATACAAACTGGTACTGGACGAGAATACGTGTTAATGCTAGGTGAGTACAACAAGATAATATAATAATCCCCTCATATAAGCTAACCATGATTTTTGCATATATTTTCATTATTGTGAAATTTCTAAATTTTTTCCACAGAAATCATTTTTGGCCAAAAATGCAATTGAATTTACTTTTTTTATAACTGATGAGCTTTATTAAATACTTGTTATCTTTTTGACATATAGTATGAAATTCAAAACAGTGTAGCTGTGGCCATTGATTGACCCATCAAAATCATCCATTGACTGGGACAATTTACGTGAACGTTTGTCTGTAACAACCACTGTTCATGACGTACCTACGATAGACATTTAAACTGTGGGGTCAACAAAGGTTTCTTTACGCCTTTAATTATAAAATAATTCGAAAAATTAATCAGGAATAACCTTTGTGTTTTGATTTATATAATTGATATAAATCAAAATATCGTGTTATTTCTGATTAATTTTTCGAATTACTTTATTTAGGTGTTGAGAACCTTTGGTGACCTCATAGTTTAAGTGTCTTTAAAAAGTACATAGTGAGCATTGGTCGTTACATACAAACGTTCACCTAAATTGTCCCAGTCAATGAATGATTTTAATGTGTCAATCAATGGCCACAGCTACACTGTTTTGAATTTCATACTATCATATATCCCGATATTAACGGGATAATCTAACTTACAGCAAGTCACCTTTACTGAATAAAAAAACCTATAATCACCAAGAGGGTAGAATAGTGACAAAGGAACGACCAACAGATCTACATATGTACAGGCAAACAATAAAACATATGTTTAACATCGAGCCTCGACAGTAAAGACATTTTCACAAAACAGGAGTTATTATAAGTGCACTTAAAGCGCAAACATGTCTTGATCTGCATAAACAAGCAATACAAAAAAAAAGATATCAATGGGTAAATCAAAAGTCATAAGTCAAAGAAAGACCAACACGAACGTTATGTCTTAAATTATTGTGTACCCGTTGTAATTGATTGTCACTCAACTCACAGGACCGATTTTTTAAAACCCGAAAAAGGAGCTGACTGTTCTCTGGGATAACGTATGATATTTAATAAACCAATGTACCTTGATATAGGAAGATGTGGTGTGAGTCCCAATGAGACAACTCTCCATCCAGGTCACAAATTATAAATAAAGTAAATCACTTTTAAGCTGACTAATTTATCTTTCAGCATGCATAATTGAAGTTGTAGCAGTTGCGGGAATGTTAATATGGAACTATTTTTCTAGCTATATGACCTATACCATCGGGTTGTGTTCTTTGTGGGGACTAGCTCATGGTATCTGGCAAACACATCTCAATGGTAAGTTCTAATCATTGTTGATGTTAAAATCCATTTTATTGAAAACATTGCAACAATAAGAATTGATCTAACAAAATGTCTGTAATCTCTCAGTATGTAAAAGTACAAGGCATATGTTATATTTTCATGAAGAGCAAATGATAGAAAGTCAGTCAACCAAAGGACAATACAGATCGATAAACAAAAACAGATTTAATCAATGGACAAGAGCGAACAAACCAGAACATAAAGATACTTCAAAAAGACTTTATTATAGACAACACTTCGTATTCCCAACTACTACAGGTTCTTGCACTTCCTTACCCTTCTACTACCATCGGAGTTCTAAATGGCATGATGCCTCATACTTATGATAGTATATAGTAGTACGTGTTTTTTTTACACCCAGTGATGGCAAAACGTATATAAAAAAGGAACAACAGGTTGTCCATCGTATTCAGAATGTGACAAAAATATACGGCAAACTATCAGCTCATCATTTATCACGATAGGAATGTGGCTTCCTCGTCTTGAATTTTCATAAAATATTTATGTTTAGATGTTAATCAAACAGTAATCAATCAATCTTAAATAAAAATAAAGAGATGTGATATGATTGCAAATAAGACAAATATTAAATTGAGTACATAGAAAGAGATGTTTGGTATGTGCCAACGAAATATCTATTCAATAACATTCAAGAAGTTCTCTATACGAATTTCAATATTGTGTTTGACCCGTGTAATATTTTGTCACGAATTCCTATGTAATCCCCACAGCTTCCAATATCACTTCAAAATTTAGTCTGTCTCATGTGTGTGCTGTAAACTAACAATGATGAGATATTTTATTTCGTTACAGGATATATTGGAGAGGCGTTTCCATTAAAATCTGAGTTTGCCTTTTCATCACTCAATCTGGTTTTGTCAGTTGGTTTAATAACCGGTTACAGTTCTTCAAACTATATATGTATGAGGACGAAACTATATGTAACAGGAGGGATGTGTATTATTAGTTCATGTTTCTTCCTGATTATGTCAAAAATAGATACATATATATCAACAAAAACTTCAAACGAGTTTCCAAAATTAAAGAAATAGACATGTTTGTTTCACCGAATGTGTTACCTAGTCAAAAATAAAATGTTTTCAAACAGTTTTGAAATATATATTCCAACAAGTCTGTTTCATGTTTCAATTTCAGTTCTTGGTTATGGCATGTCAAACGTTCAAATACTCACATAAAATGTATGTTAAAAAAAGAAGTTATATAACATAAAGTATATGTATGCATAAAAAATTAAATATAGAGTTCATAAAAATATATCAGTATATATTTTATTTTTATGAACATTATATTTTGTTCAAATTTGAAAACAGATATATGTATGTTCAGAAAAACAAATAAATGTTCATAAAAAAATAAATATGTAAATATTAAAGATTGCATATTTTGGCGTTAATATTGAGTCACTGATAAGGTCTTTGCATCGGAACTAAACACATTTATTTTAAAAACAGTTGTTGGCATGACACGGGTTATGTTCTCATATATGTTATGATGGTATGATACTAAACCCCTAACGGGAAGGATTGTGCCTGATGTTCATATAATGAAATCATAATCTTTCAGTCAGTTTAATTGAAGTCTGGAGCTGGCATGTCAGTTAACTGCTAGTAGTCTGTTGTTATTTATGTATTATTGTCATTTTGTTTATTTTCTTTGGTTACATCTTCTGACATCAGACTCGGACTTCTCTTGAACTGAATTTTAATGTGCGCATTGTTATGCGTTTACTTTTCTACATTGGTTAGAAGTATAGGGGGAGGGTTGAGATCTCACAAACATGTTTAACCCCGCCGCATTTTTGCGCCTGTCCCAAGTCAGGAGCCTCTGGCCTTTGTTAGTTTTGTATTATTTTAATTTTAGTTTCTTGTGTACAATTTGGAAATTAGTATGGCGTTCATTATCACTGGACTAGTATATATTTGTTTAGGGGCCAGCTGAAGGACGCCTCCGGGTGCGGGAATTTCTCGCTACATTGAAGACCTGTTGGTGACCCTCTGCTGTTGTTTTTTATTTGGTCGGGTTGTTGTCTCTTTGACACATTCCCCATTTCCATTCTCAATTTTATTCAGGAATAAAATGTATATATGAAAATCAAAATATGTGTTTACAAAAGGCTGGGACTATTATGCTTATCCCAGTAAAAGGTTAGTAATATTTTGGAAAAAATACCCTTCTAATGAACTGACATTTCCAGCGTTCCGAGTCTTGATTGTGAACTTTCAATACTGTACCAAAGGTCTTGCTTGGGAAGTCATAGGTTTTTACGCAGGATCAGTAAATGGCTATTTATTGTTTGCTAGCTAGCTTAATACAAAACAAAAAGATGCAGTATGATTGCTAATTTCATTATGAGACAAACCTTCACCAGGGAGCAAAATGACGTAGAAGTTGACAACTTTTGCCGGGTCATCGTACGGCCTCCAACAATAAGTAAAATTCATACAGCATTGAAATTTATAAAAGAGTAAGAAATTACTAGTGTTTCGATGAGCTTTTTATACATGATTATTTTTGCTAATGTGCTTTTCTATATGCCTTTTGGTGCTTCTTTGTTACTTGTTTGTTTGTTTTTATAGTTACTAAGATAAGATTATGACACAATGTTGACTGTTGTACTTCTATTTTTTTATATTTTTACTTATTATGTCTGTTTGTTTTGTTCACACATCGTTCTCAACGACTGTCACAATACGATGGAAATTTATACACCTTTTTTTCCTATAAGAAAATGCCTGTATCAAGTCAGGAATATGATAGTTGTTATCTATTCGTTTGATGTGTTTGAGCTTTTGATTTTCGCATTTGATAAGGGATATTACGTTTTCAGTTTTTCCTCGGAGTTCAGTATTTTTGTAATTTTACTTTTTGATTAACCATCTTTTTAGAGGATATCATTGTATTTCGTACTTCAATAAATCTGATAATTTATAAAGGCAACAGTAGTATACCGCTGTTCAAAACTCATAAATCCATGGACAAAAAACAAAATCGGGGTAACATCCTTGTCTTAGAGGTTATCATTGCTTTTCATTGAAGTATTTCTATGTTTTTGTCAATTTTCTTTGTAATAGAGGGTATTATTGGATTCATAGAAGAACTTCCATGAGTTCGATCAGTTTTGTCCCATTTAATTTATTTTTTATTTACCGTTTTATGTGTTTGAATGCTTCCATGAGTTTGATCGGTTTTCTTTTTACAAGAGGAAACCAATGTATTTCTTTGGGATATTTCCAAAATGTTCATCCGATTTCTTTGTATTAGAGGGTTTTGTCGCATTTCATTAGAGTACTTCCATGATTTTGATCAGTTGTCGTTGTATAAGAGGGTATCGTTGTATGTCCTTAGAGTACTTCCATGATTTTGATCAGTTGTCGTTGTATAAGAGGGTATCGTTGTATGTCCTTAGAGTACTTCCATGATTTTGATCAGTTGTCGTTGTATTAGAGGGTATCGTTGTATGTCTTTAGAGTACTTCCATGAGTTTGATCGAGTTTCTTTGTATTAAAGCGTACTGGTACATTTCATTAGAGTACCTCCATGGAATTGATCGGCTTTCTTTGTATTGAAGGGTGACATTTCATTTCATTAGAGTACTTCGATGGGTTTGATCAGTTTACTTTGTATTAATGGGTGACATTTCATTTCATAAGAGTACTTCAATTTTCTTTGCATTAAAGCGTACTGTTACATTTCATTAAAGTACCTCCGTGGAATTGACCGGCTTTCTTTGTATTAAATGGTGACATTTCATTTCATTAGAGTACTTCCATGAGTTTGAAAAGTTTTCTTTGCATTAAAGCGCACTGTTACATTTCATTATAGTACCTCCGTGGAATTGACCGGCTTTCTTTGTATTGAAGGGTGATATTTCATTTCATTAGAGTACTTCCATGCGTTTGATCAGTTTTCTTTGTATTAAAGGGTGACATGTCATTTCATTAGAGTACTCATATGAGTTTGATCAGTTTTCTTTGTATAAACATTTCATTTCATTAGAGTACTTTTTTAATTTGATCCGTTTTCTTCTTTTTTTTCAAAGCATTTCTTTGTATTACATGATATCATTGAAGTTCATCCGCAAATTTTACCATATTTTGATGAGTTTTCTTTGAAATAGATGATTTCATTGTATTTAATTGGAGTACTTCCATAAGTTTATAGATATAAGAAGATTGGGTATGAGTGCCAATGAGACAATTCTCAATCCAAGTCACAATTTATAAAAGCAAACCATTATAGGTCAACGTGCGGTCTTCAACACGGAGCCTTGGCTAAAACGAAACAGCAAGCTATAGAGGGACCCCAAAAATTATTAGTGTCAAACCATTCAAACGGGAAAACCAATGGTCTAATCTATATAAAACAAAAACGGGAAACGAGAAACACTTATGAACCACATCATCAAACGACAACTGCTGAACATCAGATTCCTGACTTAGGACAGGTGCAAACAATTGCAGCGGGTTTAACTTGTATGGAATATTTTTTTTCTAAAAATCATTTAAATCTTAAAACTAAGGATTTTTTTATCCCAGGCATAGATTACCTTAACCGTATTTGGCACAACTTTTTGGAATTTTGGATTCTCAATGCTCTTCAGCTTTGTACTTCTTTGGCTTTATTAATATTTTGATATGAGCGTCACTGATGAGTCTTATACAGACGAAACGCGCGTCTGGCGTACTAAATTATAATCCTGGTACCTTTGATTAACTATTATAAAACAAATTATCATAATTCTAAATCAAATGCAAACTTTAGTGTTGATTGTGCTAAATTTATAGAAAATATCATTTCTTTATAAACTGCAAAAAGTGATGAATTGCAATAAAATGTAAATGTTTTCTGAAGTTTGATTATTTGTATGTCAAACATAAAATAGATTTATAGTTTATAGGCCGAGGGAATTTTTTAAACTGCAACTAATATGATATAGGTAAAAATGCAGCCATCTAATGAAGCTTTTGCAGTTGCCCTAAAAAAACACCATTTGCAAATTGGCATAATTTTGCTTTTATTGGGTAGATAATATTACCAATATCGGCAGATAATGACCAAACGCATTTAAAAAAAGGGGTAATGAAAGATCTTTCAGGAACAAAAAAGATATACTTGGTAAAAAATGAGTTCTGATGTGGAAAGACATGTTACCAAGTTTATTCTCGTTCAATTTTCGAATGAAAACTGGTAGTATCATGCGCTTTTCAATATCAAATCCGGCGAATTCATTTTTATATTATTATATACGTTATTAGTTGTTTTATTAAATATGACTGAAAATGTATAATTCAGATTGAATACCCTTCCTGAGAAACTATAATCACCATTCTGGTTTATGTAGTGTTCGCACATTTCGGTATAGTGTTTTAGGAAGTTTTGTTTGTTTGTCCTACTTTTTCGCCTTTTTCGCGGTCATGTTGTTTTTCTTCGACTATGGTTTGCACTGCCTCCTTTTTATTTGATTCATTTTTCCAACAAAAGAAAAGATAACCAACAGGTTTATAGCTGAAATAAAAAAAAAAACCAACAACAATAGAACTAAAACTCAGATACTGATGCAAAATATAAAAAGTTAAACAACAAAAAATACCGAACTCCAAACGAAAATTCAAAACAGAAAGTCTCTTATCAAATGACAAAACCAAAAGCTGAATCACATCAAACGATTGGAAAACAGTTGTCATAAATCTCGTTATTCTCTCGCCCTCTCTCTCTCTCTCTCTCTCTATTTTTAAATAATATAGCGGAAATGTAGGAATCATCTTGTCCCTACGTCCTTTTTGTCATTTGTTCTTTCCATTCACTTATCCATCTGTTAGTCTAAAAAAATTGTAATGAGCAATATTCCTCTGACATTGCTTTGTAGAATTAAGTAAGTTATAAGCTAGTGCACATATGGAGGTTATACGTAAAAAGGAGTTTTTTTTTCATAACAGACATATGCATATTCAAAAAGAGTTAAATATAGTAATCTCTTTAAATTTACCAGGACATACCTGCTTTTAAGCTATATCATAAAGTTAACCCCAATTCTTATTGAAATGTAGATCGCTGATTTCGTTATTCTCATACGATATATGAGAAGGTGAGTCGTGTTAGATTTGAATTTTGGTCAGATTGTTTTAACCCCAGTTTTTAGTACTTATTCATAACATTTTGTACGGGTTTTGTTCCATGTCAACTTATGTCACTTAATATTGTTGTGAGATCTTCGCACCATTAGAAACCCGAACGGAAAAAAATATAATTTTTTCGTTGAGAAAATCACCAAAAGTCGCTGTCAGATCAATGACAGAGAGCTCAGTGCACAATTACAATCAGCAAACATAATTTAAGCTTTGGTGACATAACACCAATTGAAAAATTGAAAAATTGAATAAAAAAAGGCATCAGTAGTATACCGCTGTTAAAAAGTCATAAATCGATTGAGAGAAAAACAAATCAGTATTACAAACTAAAACCGAGGGAAACACATCAACTATAAGAGGAAAACAAAGAAACAACAGAAACACCGAGGTGCAACTAAAAACAAACGACAATGCAACATACATAGAAACGAACTATTAAATATCAACTGCCACTGGATAAATTCAATCACAATTTTTATTTCTCACAATTGTATAGATTCATTTTAACCATATCTATTCTTAATGTACATGTACTTTCTTCAGGTTAATATGCCTATGTCCGACCAATACCTAAATAAACTCAACAGTAGTAAAAATATATCCGGGTTAAAAACTTAAACTGGGGGAAACGCATCAAATATAAGAGGAGAACTACGACACAACAGAAACACAACATTAAAATGTAACACACACAGAAACGAACTATAATATAACAATGGCCATTTTCCTGACTTGGTAAAGGAAATTAAAAAAAAAGTTGAACCTGGTTTTGTGGCATTCCAAACCTCCCGCTTTTAAGGCAATGTTAAATATAAAATTAAAATGACAACATTATATGACAGGACTACAATACAAATAAATGGGAAAACATATATGACAGAGTAAAACACGAATAATACATAACAAAAGGTACCAGGTTTAAAATTCAATACTCCAGACGTGCGTTCCGTCTACGCAAGACTAACCAGTAAAAGATGATCTACTAAAAAGTAAAATCACAAATATGCTGAGATCCGAGGAATATTCTAAACTGACTTGACTTAAATAGTGTTCTTTTTTTAAATGCCTTAAAATATTATGTGGCACATCTACACTGAAATTTTGATGCAAAATCATGCCCAATTAAATTTGAAAAAAAGTGGTTCAAATGCATTTACATTTGTTCTTATGACATGATTAAGCAACTTTACTTGTAACATTTAGCTGAAGAAAACATCAAAATCAAAACTGCTTTGTTTTGTAAGAGGTTGCCTACTTTTACAAAAGATAATTGATGCTGATTGGCAGATTTTTGTTGTGTCACATACCCAGTAATTTCGACCTTGATACTAATCGCTATAACAAATGTATTGTTGAACCAACAATCAATCAACCATCTTAATATTACAATGTATCAATATATAAACTTTTCGGGATTGTATGTATTGTTATTAGGAATTGTTTGAATGTTCACCTAGAAAATTAATGTAAGTAAATATAATTGCGAAATTCTCAATTCATTTACAAGAATTAGGTAGTTTGATAGGATAATGGTTATCAAAGCCTTCAGAGGTGCAAGGTTTATAATTCAATACGCCAGACGCGCATTTCGTCTACACAAGAATCATCAGTGACGCTCATATCAAAATAGTTATAAAGCCAAACAGTACCCTCAAATACTAAGAATACTACACAGTTGAAGAGCATTGAGGACCCATATTTCAAAAAAAGTTTTGCCAAATACGGTTAAGGTAATCTATGCCTGGGATAAGAAAATCCTGAGTATTTAGAAAAATAAATATACTTTTGTAAACAAGAAGTTATAAAAATGACCACATAATTGATATTCGTGTCAACACCGAAGTGCTGACTACTGGGTAAAATACCTTTGCCAGGCATAAAGAACATTTCAGTGTCTAGCTTATAATACCTTGCAATTCCTCAGACAATGCAAGCGGCAGTATAAGCAACCAAGAAAACATATACATTTTGAAATATCAAAGTTTCGCTCCAAAACTTTCCCCTTAAATCATAAATAACCTGTGTAATCTGTCCTTTAACATTTTTGTACTTTTGCGATTTGTCTTTTTCAACGTTATATCCGATTCGGCTACATACGAATGATTTAACACAAAGAACAGATACAAAGGCTATCTTGTTGCAGATGCCGGTATTTTTGGCAAATGCATGGTTGTTATAATTGTCTGTTTAATTATCAAGAAGCTTAATTGCAGTAATTAAACGATGTCAAAAACATCCTTAGCGCCAAGTAAAGTAAGTTACTAGTATTTGGTTTTATGGTGAATAACAGTTGGAATAAAGACAACAGTAGTATACCGCTGTACGAAAGTTATAAATCGATTGAGAGAAAACAAATCTGGGTTACAAACTAAAACTGAAACACAGAGATTTTTTTTTTCATGCATTTTTGTCATTTTCAAAGGAAATTTCTGGAAAACGACGCTTTTTATTAAAAATCAGACATCAATATGTCTATATGCTTTTGATAAGTTACTATTAACATCTGTTCTAACAGATTTCCATTTTTCGATACAAAATATCATTATTCAGAACAGAATAGGCAAAAATGCTGACATCTTGTAAAATTAGAAATTATCTGTTCTTGACCTTTCGCTGTGATTTGACGGAAACTGCTCCAAACGAATTTTTGAGACCGAGCAAAAAAGATAGCATAGATTATGTGTTTTCGAATGGTATATGATTTAGCGATATGTTAGGTGGATGCATTAAAAATAAAACTTTATGGTTAATGTCAATCGTCTATAGAGGATATCATTGCGTTTCATTGGTTTGATCAGGATACTTTGTATTAGAGGGTGACACTGTATTTCATTAGAGTACTTCCATAAGTTTGATAATTTTTCTTAGTATTTGAGGGTACTGTTTCATTCCATTGCAGTTCTTTAATGAGTTTGATCAGTTTTCTTTATATCAGAAAAGATATCAATGCATTTAATTGGAATATTTCAACAAGTTTGGTTAGATTTCTCTGTATCAGACAGGGTATCATTATTTTTCATTGCAGTATTTCGATTAGAATGATCAGTTTTCTTTGTATTAGAGGATAGCATTGCATTCATTACTGTTCTTCAACGAGTTTGATAAGTTTTCTTTTTATTAGAGGGTTTCATTGTATTTCATTCGAGTACTTCCACAAGTTTGATCAGTTTTCTCTGCATTAGAGGGTATCACTGCATTTAATTGGCGATCTACATGAGTTTGGTAACTTTTCTTTGTATTAGAGGGTATCACTGCATTTCTTTGGAGTTCATCCGTGAGTTAAATCAGTTTTCTTTGTATCAGGATTCACAATGCATTTAATTCAAGTACGTCCATGAGTTTGTGATCAGTTTTCTTTGTATTAGAGGGTATCATTGCATTTCATTGCATTTCATTGCATTTCATTGCATTTCATTGCATTTCATTGACATTATAAATGAGTTTGATAACTTTTCTTTGTAAAAAGGAATATCATTGCATTTCATTGGCGTTATACATGAGTTTGATAAGTTTACTTTGTATTAGAGGGTATAATTGCATTTTATTGGCGTTCTGCATGAGTGGACCTTTTGGATTATAGCTCTTCACCTTTTATATAAGCTTTTGATTTCAAATATTTTGGCCACGAGCATCACTGAAGAGACATGTATTGTCGAAATGCGCATCTGGTGCAAGAAAATTGATACCGTTAATTTTATTACTATCACTGGGTCGATGCCTCTGCTGGTGGACTATTAGTCCCCGAGGGTATCACCAGCCCAGTAGCCAGTACTTCGGTACTGGCATGAAAATACGGATTTTTTGTGTTATTAAAATTTGCTGTTACAAAATGATAGAAATTATTATAAATTAAGGAATGTATCTCCCTCATGCAAAGCTCTGGTTCCTTTCACGGATTTGGCTATACTTTTTGGACCTTTTGGATTATAGCTCTTCACCTTTTATATAAGCTTTTGATTTCAAATATTTTGGCCACGAGCATCACTGAAGAGACATGTATTGTCGAAATGCGCATCTGGTGCAAGAAAATTGATACCGTTAATTTTATTTGATTAGTTTTCTTTGTAATAGAGGGCATCCCTACATTTCATTGGTGTTCTACATGAGTTTAAGTTTTCTTTGTATTAGAGGATATCATTGAATTTCATTCAAGAACTTCTTCTTTTTCTTCTTTTGTTACAGAAAACCATCAACGTACTGATTTAACTTTCCAGCGCATGCCTGGTAAATGTTTTTTAATAAATTTATGTGGATAATTTTTGTCAAAATATAAATTAACAAAATATTTCTTATTCAAAGTTGTATTTGGTCATATATTTTCGTATTTTCAATTTTTACAATTTTTCTTTGTTTTTAATTTATACAATTTTTTATTTAGTTTTTAAATATTACATTTTTTATTTTTTATTTTTTTTTTGGTATAAGATAAAAACAAGAGTATCTGTTTATTTCAGATGAGGGTAAGTATTAAGGAGCACGTCGTGTGTGAGTGCATCCTTGAAGTTTTCTGTAATACTGTTTTTGGTAATTTCAGGGGATAGTTTGTTCCAGTCTTTGATGGTTTGACAGAAAAAAGAAAATTTATAGCTGTCTTTATTGCAATGAATTTGTCTGTAGGATTCTTTATTGGTGGATCTTGTAGTAGACTGACTCTGTTGTAATACATTTTGCGATGGAATGGCTATATTTTCATTTACAATTTTGTGGAACATTATAAGCCTTGTTCGTAGTCGGCGTTCTTGTAAGGTTTGCCATTTCATGGTGTCTAACATCTCAGACACACTGCTGGTGTTGTGATGTCTATTGCACACATACCTTGCTGCCCGTCTTTGTACTTTTTCCAGTGATTTTATATTTTCGTTTGTAAATGGGTCCCATACAGTACAACAGTATTCCAACTTTGGTCTTATGCGTGTTTGGTAAGCTCTTTCTTTAATTGTTTGGCGATTGGACGTTAAGGTTTCTTCTGATGAAACCTAAGGATTTATTTGCTTTTGCAGCAGTTTGTTGGATGTGGGTATTCCATTTTAGGTCTGCTGAGATGGTGATACCTAAGTATTTTGCATGTTTTACAGATTCTAAGATGTGTCCATACATGTTATAATAAAAGTGGATGGGATTTCTTTTTGTTGTTATATTCATGATGTTACACTTGTCTGGATTGAAAGACATAAGTCAATCTTTTCCCCATTGTATGGCAGCAACTAGGTCTTCTTGAAGCTTGAGGCAGTCGTTTTGAGTTTTAATTTGTCGGTAGATTATACTGTCATCTGCAAAGAGTCTGATTTTGCTATGTTGGATGTAATCTGGGAGGTCATTTATGTAAATTAAGAATAGTATCGGTCCTAGCACTGTACCCTGTGGGACTCCTGATGAGACTGGTATTTTTGAAGATGACATGTTTTCTAAAAGCACTGTTTGCGTTCTGTTTGAAAGAAAGGATTCTACCCAGTTAATGATTTGATCTGATATGCCAAAGTATTTCATTTTGTATAGTAATCTTTTGTGTGGTACCTTGTCGAAAGCTTTAGCAAAATCCATGATTATAAGATCTGTTTGTATGTTCTTGTCGTTGTTTTGGAATAATTCATGTATCAGTGAGATGACTTGGGATTCACATGATCGTTTTGCCCTAAATCCATGTTGTAATTCATATAAAGTGTTGTTTGTTTCTAAGTGATTCATCATGCTGCTTGCAAAGATATGTTCGAGTAGTTTGCAAGCTATGCATGTTAAGGATATAGGCCTATAGTTGCCTGGGTTGTGTTTACCCCCTTTTTTGAAGACAGGTGTGACATTTGCGTGGTTCCAGTCAGATGGTACTTTGTCTGTTTGTAGTGATCTTGTAAATATTAAAGTGAGGATATCTGTACATATTTCGATGTTTTGCTTTAGTACTTTGCCTGCGATGGTGTCAGGACCAGTTGCTTTATTCGGGCTTATGTTTTTGATTAGTTTGTAAACACCATCCCTAGATATTCTAATGGGTTCCATTATAGGGTGTTTACTAGGACCTTTGTCTGGAATGTTAGTGTTTGCTTCAGATGTAAAAGCAGACTGAAATTGTTTGTTAAGTATATTTGCTTTCTCAGATGGACTTGAGTGCAGTGTACCTTCACTTCGCAGAGGAGCTATGCCGGTGTTTTCGTTTTTCTGGCTTTTAATGTAGGTGTTCAGTTTTTTTAGGTGTATTATTGAAGCATGGTTGATCTGGCTCCTTTATTTCAATATCGAAAATCATGTTTTCTATGTATTGCCAGTACGAGTTTCTCATTTCTTTCTGGAGCTTGGTCTTTATTTCTTGGTATTTTTTTAATACTTAGGATTTTTCTTTTTCTTTTTGTATAATTTGTTTACTTCCCCAATTTTGATCAGTTTTCTCTGCATTAGAGGGCATCCCTGCATTTCATTGCTGTTTTACATGAGTTTGTTCAGTTTTCTCTGCATTAGAGGGCATCACTGCATTTCATTGGTGTTCTACATGAGTTTGTTCAGTTTTCTTTGTATTAGAGGGTATCATTGCATTTCATTGGCGTTTTACATCAGTTTGATCAGTTTTCTTTGTATAAGGGAATATCATCGCATTTCATTGACGTTCTATATGAGTTTCATCAGTTTTCTTTGTATAAGAGAATATCATTGCATTTCATTGGAGTACTTCCCATGAGGTTGATAAATTATGACATTAAAAACTACTTGTTAAAACCACAGAGCTTTGGTGTAAAAATAATGTAGCAAGACCAAAAAGGTCGTTACTGAATTTTAGTTACAACCAATAAAAAGGTTGTTTCATTTTTTCTTAACTAATTATGCTTGTTTATTTGAGTCAATCTGCAATTAAAAAAGAACTCTGGCAGGACTGTTAAATTCACTAAACATTCTCTCCTTAAAATTGTTTAATACTGATTCTTGTAAAATGTGTTTCAGGGTGTTTTTTTAATCCTTATTCCAATCAAATTTTTATATCAGTTGTCTACAAATTATAAAATTATAATATTTTCTTAATATAGAAATACAAGTTTTCTTGTATGTGATAATGATTTCTTAGCAGTATGGAGTATCTCCTTTTCTCTTCTTGACAGACCCCAGTGCTCTCTTGGTAGAATGCTATCTTGAGTGGAGGAGGTTGTGATTTCCTTCTCCAGGTAAATACATTTAAATGACATTAACGGTACCAATTTTCCTGCACCAGATGAGCATTTCCACAATACATGCCTCTTCAGTGATGCCCGTGGCCAAAATATTTGAAATCCAAAGCTTATATAAAAGAAGAAGAGCTATAATTCAAAAGGTCCAAAAGGTATAGCCAAATCCATGAAAGGAATCAGAGCTTTGCAAGCTGGTATTGCGTTCCTTTAGACAATTTGGCATTCAGGAATAAAAAAAGTATGTAGGATGATATGTTTTATTCCTGACTGTTTCTGTGGATTCATTTATAATCATGGATACCATTTTTGTTTATTGAAAAAAAAATCATTTTTTCAGGGATATCCCATTTTTTTTTAATTTTTTTTTTTAAAATCTGCATAAAACTTAAAGTTTGTGAAAATATGTACTTCATTGAAAATGGAAATTTAAAGGTTTACCAATACACACATAATTAAGCTCCTTAAAATAAAGTTTAAGACAGGGTTTCTTTTTCATATAAAACTTAAAATGTTTTCTTCCTAATTACGGTTTAAATTTTACCAGGCAAACATCATAAGACATTAATCTTTCCATACCATAAACCAAATGATTTAAAACTAGAAGCTACAATACCACTGAATTTATTAATGAAACTATTTCTATATGATGAATATATATGAATAACAGACAATATAAAATTAACATTCTAGAATGTATAATGTTGAACACAAAAAGCCACAATAAATGCCCAGTAATTATGCAGATCTAAGAATCAGGTGTTAATCACAATGTTGATATTATGCAAATCTGAATGATTCTATAATCTGGATACACCAAATAATATTTAAGTAAAGACAGTTGAAGGACTCAAATCTAATATATCATCTTTGTAAGTGCAAGGTGCCCTTTTTTTAAATCTAATTTAATAAAAATCACTCACATAACAATATTAAATAACATTTCAAATCTTAATTGATTATAAAGGTTCTCACAAAAGATTGCCATCATTTTATAATCTCACTTAAAATGGGTGTTTGCATCATACAACATTTCATGTTTATTAATAATACTGTTCTCTATTCTAATACAAACAGTGAATTCATATAGTTCTGTGTTAAATAACAAATTCTTAAATGTTTATAAAAAAAAGTTGTAATAGACCAGCAATTTACAAGCGTGAGTGTATCAAGCAGCTGGAAGGCAGATATTAAAATAACAATTTTTTTTTTCTTCTAAAAAATTCCATGAATTTCTGACACTATTTTTTTCTTTTGATAAAGACCCAAGCTGATTAAAAAGAGACTGTGTTAATATTCTGTTAACAAGGATCTGAAAATCCTTTTCTAGTTTCTGTTTTAAAGAACTTATTTTATTTAACTGTATTTTAACCAGATTGTTAAAGACCCGTTATTGTTTTCAGATTGTCAACATTAGTTTTCACCATTCTATAACTTATATTTTACATTTAACCAAAACAATTATTTATTTGAAGTTTTTTTTGGTTCGAAATTTTGTTTAAAATAATCTTAATTTGATAGGCCTTTTTAGTTTAGTTCATGCTGCTATTTTCGACAGAACTTCATACTTGTGCAGTTCATCCTCACAATATCAGGGTCCTCCTTCCCTTGGTCATGGAACCAAAACCGAATGGTCACTGTTTCCAACAGCATCACATAGAAACAGGATGAAAAACTTTTGAAGTTTTGCGAATGATTGTAATTTTAAAAAAAGCAATTTTCTCTTAAACTCTTAATTACCAAATCTGCAGCAACACCCTCTAAAGACTTTTTATGATATAACAAGAAATTTCAATAAATTAATTATTTAGATCTTAATATACCATACTAAGGCAAGAATAATAATTCGTGTGCATTTATATATGTAAATAAAAATCAAACTTCAATCAGAAATAAAGTTATCTATGCATTTAGGGAGATCATTCAAATGCAATATAATATATGTATATAAATCATCAATATGAAGTTCAACATCAGTAAAAGTAAATGACTCACAGAAGGAGAAGATAGCTTATAAAGATTTTAAAGATATAATTGATCACCATCATTTTAACATTCATCTGATAAATATAACTAGAGGCTCTAAAGAGCCTGTGTCGCTCACCTTGGTCTATGTGAATATTAAAGGAAGCAGATGGATTCATGATAAAATTGTGTTTTGGTGATGGTGATGTGTTTGTACATCTTACTTTACTGAACATTCTTGCTGCTTAAAATTATCTCTATCTATAATGAACTTGGCCCATTAGTTTCAGTGGAAAATGTTAGTAAAAATTTACAAATTTTATGAAAATTGTTAAAAATTGACTATAAAGAACAATAACTCCTAAGGGGGTCAATTGACCATTTCAGTCATGTTGACTTATTTGTAAATCTTACTTTGCTGAACATTATTGTTGTTTACAGTTTATCTCTATCAATAATAATAATCAAGATAATGACCAAAAACAGCAAAATTTCCTTAAAACTAACAATCCAGGGTCAGCAACCCAACAACGGGTTGTCCGATTCATCTAAAAATTTCAGAGCAGATAAATGTTGACCTGATAAACAATTTTACTCCATGTCAGATTTGCTCTAAATGCTTTGGGTTTTGAGTTATAAGCCAAAAACTGCATTTTACCCCATGTTCTATTTTTAGCCATGGCGGCCATCTTGGTTGGATGGCCGGGTCACCGGACACATTTTTCAAACTACTAACCCAAAAGATGATTGTGGCCAAGTTTGGATTAATTTGGCCAAGTAGTTTCAGAGGAGAAGATTTTTGTAAAAGATTACTAAGATTTACGAAAAATGGTTAAAAATTGACTATAAAGGGCAATAACTCCTAAAGGGGTCAACTGACCATTTCAGTCATGTTGACTTATTTGTAAATCTTACTTTGGTGAACATTATTGCTGTTTATAGTTTATCTCTATCTATAATGATATTCAAGATAATAACCAAAAAGAGCAAAATTTCCTTAAAATTACTAATTCAGGGCCAGCAACCCAACAACGGGTTGTCCGATTCATCTGAAAATTTCAGGGCAGATAGATCTTGAACTGATAAACAATTTTACCCCTGTCAGATTTGCTCTAAATGCTTTGGGTTTTGAGTTATAAGCCAAAAACTGCATTTTACCCCATGTTCTATTTTTAGCCATGGCGGCCATCTTGGTTTGATGGCCGGGTCACCGGACACATTTTTCAAACTACTAACCTAAAAGATGATTGTGGCCAAGTTTGGATTAATTTGGCCCAGTAGTTTCAGAGGAGAAGATTTTTGTAAAATATTACTAAGATTTATGAAAAATGGTTAAAAATTGACTATAAAGGGCAATAACTCCTAAAGGGGTCAACTGACCATTTCAGTCATGTTGACTTATTTGTAAATCTTACTTTGCTGAACATTATTGCTGTTTACTGTTTATCTCTATCTATAATAATATTCAAGATAATAACCAAAAACAGCAAAATTTCCTTAAAATTACTAATTCAGGGGCAGCAACCCAACAACGGGTTATCCGATTCATCTGAAAATTTCAGGGCAGATAGATCTTCACCTGTTTAACAATTCTACCCCATGTCAGATTTGCTCTAAATGCTTTGGTTTTTGAGTTATAAGCCAAAAACTGCATTTTACCCCTATGTTCTATTTTTAGCCATGGCGGCCATCTTGGATGGTTGGCCGGGTCACCGGACACATTTTTTAAACTAGATACCCCAATGATGATTGTGGCCAAGTTTGGTTTAATTTGGCCCAGTAGTTTCAGAGGAGAAGATTTTTGTAAAAGTTAACGACGACGACGGACGACGGACGACGACGGACGCCGGACGCCAAGTGATGAGAAAAGCTCACTTGGCCTTTTAGGCCAGGTGAGCTAAAAAGTAATGCACCAATAGGCCAACTAAAACAGCTGTTATTTTAAAGCTTAATTTACATCAGAATATTTTGGCATTGTACTCATCTTAACTTTAATTAAATTATTCAACATCAATTTGAAAATTCAACTAATGAAAATCAACCATGCTATTGCAAAACATCATCTATGCAATATTTTCTATCTTTGATAGCTTTAACACACAATATTGAATTCATTTAATCAAATTGCTAAACCCACCACTAAAATAAAGAAAGGGTCCTCTTAATGTGTGCACTAAGTAAAATATATGAAAAAAGATGTAACAAGCACACATATTAATATCATATCATACACAAATTAGCAACATTATCTAAGAAGCAATCAAAGTTTTATTTAGACATCCATGTATCTAAGATTTATATATCATCATTATTTTATAATGGGAATGTAATAAAGCAACATCTACTGAAAATATCAAATTTATAATATCCAATGATATGTTAATAATCTATGTTGTATGGCAGTGGAGATCACTTACAACACCTCTCATTTCATTTTTAAAGCAAAGTAGGTAATTTCAATTTAAAACTAAAGATGACAATAAGTTATGCATAGCTATCTGCAAATTTATTGTGTCACCCTATAAACCATTTTTTTTAACATAATTTTATATTGCAGTTAACATGATGTTTAAAATAAAATAAAAAGTTTTAGCTCATTACTTCAAAGGTTGGTCTGGCATAAATATTGCACATGTGTAAAAAATGATATAACAAAATGTTTTAGCACGGAATTTTTTAAAAATTTTATATAAACTACAAACTATAAATATAACCAGCACTATCAAGTTCCAAAAATGGATATTCATTCAACTTAAAGCATTGTACTACAGTAAAAGCAGAAATTTTCTTGGAGGATCCAATTTCGTTTATTTCATGAAAAGAATATATCCATGAAATTTAAAACCATCAGGAAAATTAAACCTTCATATAATATCACTTCCATTTATTAGAAACCACAAAATTAAATCCCTATGAAATCTTATATAGAGACAAAACAACGAAATTTTAACCCCACGAAAACTAGTGTTTCTACAGTATGTACTAACAGACATTGTGATTATTCACTCTCCTCTAAATTATCATATGCAATGGAATTCTAAAGATTTATATCAAAAGTTTTTAAAAAATGTCATGAAAATGTTGAAAATAAAATAAATGAACAATTAATGAATGATCCAGCATTTAAACAAATTAACACACATCTGAATACAGATCTAGATTTTGAAAAAATTCCACCCAACAACAAAAAACAATCAATTTATACTACCCAGCACTTTTTTACAGCACTAACATGGACATGATGTCCCCTATGATAAAAACCACAGTCAGTCTTCATAAGACAATACTACCAGCCTTTAAACAAACACTAAAAAATCTTCATTCAGGAAGAGCTTCAATTTCTAACAACAAATCTTCTCCTTCTATTTTCATATTTTTTTCGACCGAGACTTTCTGAACAATTCCTGAACAAGGAGCATTAACAACCATTTCCATCTTCATTGCACTTATAACTAACAAAGGATCTCCTTTTTCCACCTTTTCTCCATCCTTAACTTTGATATCTATAACTGTTCCTGGCATGGGTGATCCAACTGATCCTTTAACACCTTTCAGGGCCTTCGGGTGGAAGTGAAGTTCCTTTAATAAAGAAAAGCAATGTATCAAAAAATGAACATATTAACCTTTTTTTCTTCTAAAAATGTATGAAATTAAATATGAACTGAAAATGTATAACTAAGAACAGTGAAAGTGACGCATTCCAAATCTTACTTGATCTGAGTTTTGTGGTAAGAAGCATTGTGTATAAGTTTCATTACATTTAATTCAGGCAAACTTTAGTTTATAAAGAAGGGGAATAAAAATTCAGTAATATTGCATTTTTCAAAAGGGCATAACTTTAGATCTGTGTTTTGTAGTAATATAAAGCAGTGTGTGTAAGATTCATAGTATTATGTTGTGGCAAACTTTAGTTAGAGAATGGTAACGAAGATTTAAGCAACTTTTCCATTGGTAAAGGGGTATTACTCTAGAAAAGTATAAGTGACGCCACCCAAATATAAACTTGATGTTAGTTTGTGGTATTTAGCATTGTGTTTAAGTTTCAGAACGTTTGGTTTAGGCAAACTAAAGTAATAGAATGGAAACCAATGTCCAGACATACAGAAGGACAAGGGTTAATTTTAATGCCCCTCTGCTAGTGCTGGTGCATACAAAGTGGTTTTACAATGAACTGAAAATATTCTTATGTTAGATGTGTAATCTGAACTATTTGCAAATGACAACTAAAATGAAAAAGTACAATACAGTGGTTCTTATCAAAAATATTCTTGTGATTGAAATTGATTGCAAGTTATACTGAAATGTTCATGAGTATTAAATCTCATGAATTTTTACTGATTATAGTTGCAATAACTTACCTTAGAGGCCACTTCATCTTTAATCATGACTGATCTTAGCTGTCCATTTAACTCAAAGAAAACTTCTCTCTGACCATTTTTGTTTAAATCTCCAACAGCTAATACTTTGATTGATAGCGTTTTACCTTTTTCTATATCGACCTGAAATAGCCAATTTAAAACTTTGATCATTTTAAAGTGTTTATATTTTCAGAAGACTTTCACTCCCTTTATACAATTATATAATATATTTTGTATCTTTAAATGTGGAATTACTTTAAATTGAACATTCAACAATTAAAAATATACCAAATAAGTACTGACCCGCAATCAGAAACTCAAAATATTCCATAATATATTCATCTTTTTTTTTCCCCGGCACCATAGTCTCAGATGATAATCCTGTCAGACTTTTTTTATATTTGTTTCTGTCAATCATTTTAAAATCCTCATATGTCTGATAAGTCCCAAAGAGATCAATTGGAAAATGGTTTTACTGAATTCATTTACTCAACTATACCTGCACTTCCTGGGCCATTTTTGGACCAGCCAAGAACAAAGTGGTGTCTAGAGTATCAACAGGTCCATACGTTTCTCTAAACTGTAGGAAATCATCAGTCACATTAGGATATAATGCAGAACTTAAGACATCAACTTCCCTGATTCTCTTCCCATGTTTCTCTATTAATTCTTCCTTTATTTTATCAAAGTCAACAGGTTGTAAAGAAGCTCCTGGTCTTCCATTTACTCTTGGTTTATCTCCTAATATCTGTAAGTTTAAAGGTAACTATGATTTACTATCAGATTCAGTACAGAATGGCTTTCAAGGCTCACATGTATTCTATTAGTCAGGCATTCTCTATGCAAAAAGTATTTCACATATCAAAATTATGTCATTTCTAGTTAAGTTTTCTTCTTAGAAGCTAATTGAAATTACTTGAAATGTCTAAAACTCACAGACTCTGAGATAATTAATTGACCTTAGAAAATAAATTTTCAACTTATGTTCTTGAAGTTTAGGATTTCTATAGATTAAAAGAAAATACTCAATAACTGAACCAATAGTCTAGCCTTTGACCTAAGAGCCTTGTAGATTAACTTCTTGTTTCACCTATATTATAACATAGGGAATATTCTAAATTCAGTATGAACAAACATTCTAACCCTTGTCCAAAGGAACTATGATATCATCCTTGTGGTAATCTATATAAACCTTGAAAATATTTTATATCAGATAAATGTTAAATAATTCTAACCTTTGACCTAAGAGGTTCAGGATAACCTCCTGGTGGTTCCCCTAAGAAACCTTGGAAATATTCTATAACAGAAACAGGAAGTGACAAATCTTCTGCTCTATCTTCTACTTGTGCTGTGTTCAGTTTGTTCTGTACCATGAACTGAGCCATGTCACCTACAACTTTTGATGATGGAGTTACCTAGAATAAAAATATCTCTTCTACTATAATTTACAACCCATTTCTTTGACTGGCTGTTTAACAAGAAAAATAAGAAAACAACAATCTTAAAGCCATATGAAACAAGTATCTGGTGATTAGGATGTTAAAGAATTTTTTGAACCAATACATAAAATACATTATACAAAGTCCTTTGTGAAACCTATGATATTTCTTTTTAATAAGAACTCTGTTACATATAATTGACAAATACTATATCATTGATTGATTGTTGATCAAACACTCACGAAAAAACACTCACTATAATATAAAAATTCTAGCTACAAAATTGATTGAGGAGTCAGCTAATGTCACCATGTACCCTATATAGGGCTGACAAACATAAGTTATACAACATTTCATTGCCAGGAAATAAACGATTGCAAACACTTGTAAAGTATACACTTAGAGTTAAAACAGAGCTAAGAGTAAATACTGTTTATTTTCAAAGGATGTAATAACAAAAAAAATTGAAATAAAGAATAAGAAACAAAGGTAAAATTATCTATCCAAGAACAGGTTAGTAAACATCAGAGACATAATACCAAATGTTTACCTTAGGAATATCTCCTAACAGAAGGTTGGCTTCACAATACCTCTTTTTGACTTCTTCAAACTGTTCAGCTAAACCAAGACTGAAGGCTTGGAACTGCAGGTTAGTATACTGTCCCCCTTAAAAGGAAATATAATCAGTTTATAGCTATTTTTGTATTTTTCCTTTGATCTTTTTTTTTTATAATTTTTCATATTATGCTCATTGCGTGGGAAAGAAAATTATTGCAAGAAACAAGGGCCTAGGTATACACCAATGACATCATAGGTAAAATAGTGATAAACAACAGATTATCATTGGTCTTTAATAAACTCATGGATGTTTCTCTGCCACATTCCATCTCATGGGCTGTAGCCCTTCGATGAGATTGTAGATTTGAAAACCAATCAATAATCTATAATAATTTTGATAAATCCTGACTGCAAGCCTGGTTTTTGTTACTGGTATTTATTACACTATCCTGCAAATAAAATGCTTAGCTGAGCGCAGCCTGATACGACCGCAGAGGTCAAACCCTGAACAGTTGGGGCAAATATGGCAAATAAAAAAAATTGGTCCTTTTTTAGCACCTAATTATATACTAGAACACACCTGTGATATCGCAGGTCCGTGACTGAATTAAAGTATATAACTATGCGTAAGCATTATTTTAGTATTGGTATTGTCATCTAATAAATTCATACTGATTATAAGATACAAAGTTTTCTCTGCTTTCGAAATCTTTCTGTTTGAGCCCGTCGACCTGGAACTTATCAATTATTGGTAATATTAATTATTTGGAAAACAAAAGATCCTGGAATGGAGTATTTCTTATCAACAGCATTGTCCTATATTAGTTATAAATACAGTTGAATTCTTTGATTCGCTATTTCACGTCAACCCGCTTCAAATTGAAAACTGTACCTATACGCCTTATTTTAAATCCAAATTTTTAGTATTCGTATTGTCATCTTAGAAAGTCTTACTGATTAAAATACTACAATAGGGATAATTTGACAATGATTGTTGAATTTAGTAGTGTAAACCCTGTGATTATGACCCGTGTATATAGCAAAATCCGAAATACACCGTTTAGTGGTGCGTCTGTCAGATGCGGAACGTACAGATAAGGTAATAGGTAACAGGTGAATATACTATTGGTATCGGTATCGGATTCAACCCAGAACTTGTTAATTATTGGCAATATTAATTACAATGTATGTGGAAAACAAAAGGGTCTGGAGTGGTGTAATTTTTATTCTACACCATTGTCCTATATGAGCTATATATAAAGTTGAATTCTTTGATTTGTCGTTTTTACCCCCATGACGGCTGACAAATTGGACCTTGTTATTTTAGTATTATAGATAACTCCAAACTCAATCCCAGCATTCCCCCTGTTATATGGAACCTTGTGGTACAATGTCAGAGAAATCCATACTATTAAACACAAGTTATTGTCTGGAAACTAGAACAATGCTTTTTTTTGTCCCTTTTTTTAGCCCCTAATTTCAACAATATTTGTATATAAAACTCCAAACTCAATCCCAGGATTCCCTCTGTTATATGGAACCTAGAGAAATCCATACACTTAAACACACATTATTGTCTGAAAACTAAATTCATAAATGGTTGGGATCATCATCTCCAAAATCAATCCAAACCTTCCTCTTGTGGGATTGAACCTTCTTAAAAAATTTCATAGAGATCCATTCACTTAACCTAAAGTTATTGTGTCTTTGGACGACATCATACCATTATATGATCCCAAAAACGTTTGCGGTCTTATAAGAACATTGATCAAGATGTCAACCTATTTGTTTTTAAAATCTATTGTTATCTTTAAAAGCCAATATAAATAATATAATCTGCATAGTTGTAAGTTAAACCACCACTTAAGGTTTAGAAGTGGAAGTTTCTATTCTGTGAAAGTTGATATAATAAATTAAAGATTTCTCTGGCATTTGATGTTTTTTTTATTTATCCTATTTCCTCAGTGTTACAGTGTAGGTTTTTTTTTTTTATAAAAATCTTAAGGAATAATTATACAGATCAAACTAATATCAAGTAAATGAGATCTCCTTACCTGGAATTTGATTGTCATAGACATCTGAGTTACCGCTCTTTAAAGTTTTACAACATTCAAATGGACCATACAAGTTTCTGGTTTGTTCCCAATAGGATGAGTATTCTGTAACATCATGTAGGTCAATCCCTAAAATAATATAAAAAAAAGTTTTATTCAACTGGCTGCTAAAGCAGTATTAGATGATGATATCTGACTCAAACATGTTTAATTTACAAAAAAGTCTACCTTTAATAATTGTCTTCTTTATTGCTCAGCCTGTTTTTCTAAAACAATATCATGTTTTAACATCATTTCATAAATTACAAATTGCCAACATAAAATTATCTTCTAAAAGTGGCATCATTCTGTTGATAACAACAACAACAACAACAACAATACTTTATTTTAAGAGGGTTACACAGTTAGCTATATAACTAATCTTCCCTGAGGCCCTCATCATGAGAAATCAAACAAAATGCAAACATATACATTGCATACATTAGTATAAAAAGTCAAGTATGATAATAATGTTTAATACAACTTGATAAAATGTGATGAAAAAAAATAAACATGATGACATGATCAGTTTTTAATATTATTGATATAGCTAGGTTGATTTCAATAAATGATCTGTTATTTTGTATTTGAAAGAATTAACATTTGTAATATTTCTTAACGGTATTGGCAAATTATTCCACAAGAATGGTCCAGAATACATAAAAGATTTTTTGAACAATTCTGTTTTAGGTTTAGGGAGTATGAGGTTTCCTTGAACAGCAATTCTCAAGGGGTATGGATTTCTGTCTGAAACATAATGAAACTTGTTAGTAAGATATGATGGGGCCTCATTTTTAATGCACTTAAATGTCATCACTAACTTATGATATTTTATTCTCTGTTCAACTGTCATCCAGTTTAAATGTTTGAATAAGGGTGCAGAAGGAGCGAATGGGTCTGTTTCTAGTATTAATCTAGCAGCCCTCTTTTGTAATTTTAATATCCTTTTTAAACCCTCACTGCTACAACTACTCCACACTATACAACAATAATCAATTAGTGGCAAGATATAACCATTATAGAATAATTTTCTGCAGTCTAGATTTAGAAATTTTTTAATCTTTAATAGTAGATATAGTCTAGATGATATTTTTGAGCAGATCACATCAATTTGGTTTGTCCATGTGAGGGAAGGGTCAATTTTAATGCCTAAAAGACTTTCACATGTGGAAGATTGTATCACTTGATTGTTAATAGTTAAACAACTCTCATTGTAATGTGGCATTGCTCTTTGCTTCGTTCCAATAATCATATATTTTGTTTTATTTTTATTGATGAACATATTGTTATCATTGCACCATTCCTCTACACCATGTAAATCTTCTTGTACCTTTGACTGTAGAGTTTGATAACAATTACCAGAAAGATGTAAAGTTGAATCATCGGCATATAAATCAGTGCAACAATTTTGCATATAAATAGGAAGATCGTTTATGTATAATATAAACAGAAGGGGGCCTAATATGGAGCCTTGGGGGACACCATACTTGATATAAAGTTTTTTAGAATGAGCATTACCAATTTGTACTTGTTGAGTTCTTTCATTCAAATATGATTTAAAAAAAGAAACAGCAGTATTATCAAATCCATAAATTTCAAGTTTTTTACAGAGAATATCATGATCTACTACATCAAAAGCTTTCTTAAAATCCAACAGGACTGCTAAGTTGATATTACCATCATTCATATCCTGTATTCATTTATCTATGATATTGATAAGGGCAGTTTGGCAAGAGTGTTCTTGTCGAAACCCAGACTGTGCTGGGTGTAAAAGATCTAATCTTTTTAGGTAGTCATACAAATGTTTTGAAACATGCTTTTCTAAAAGTTTTGATAAAACGGGAAGTACAGAAATTGGTCTATAATTTGTTGCCATGAATTTTTCACCAGCTTTAAAAACAGGGGTTACTCTTGCATTCTTTAGAACACTGGGTAATGTACTTGTATCTATTATTCTGTTAAAAATGTAAGTTAAAGATGACGTTATGAAAGGAGCACTCAATTTTAAAATTTTTGGTCCTATGTTATCAGATCCGGTGGATTTATTAATGTCAAGTTTGATCATCTCATTAAATAGACCATTTATTGTGACTGGTGGAATTGAAAATTTTACTTGTTCTGACTTAGTAAATTTCTTTTGTACAAATTGATTTAATTTTGCATAATCATGAGTTTTGCTCATACATCTGTCAGTCCTCAGGTTTTCAACACAAGATGTAAAAAACTTATTAAAAACGTTATAAATGTCTCTGACATTATTAGTTTTAACACCATCTTCATTTAAAAGTTCATATGGCTTTTCTTGTTGGGATGGGTTAAGACTTCGAATACATTTCCACAAATCTTTAGAAGCTTTTGAATCTTTTACCATCTTTGAATAAAAATTTCTTTTTGATTCATCGATTATGTGTTTTGTCCTGTTTCGCCAAAATTTGAACTCGGACCACATTCCTAATTTATGGTATTTGTCTCTCATTTTTCTGGCATATGCAATTTCATTATTGAACCATTCAGTTTGTCTGTCTCTTTTTACTCTTTTAGTAACAATTGGTGCATGTTTATCTAGAACTGCATTAAATATGTCATACCACATCTGAATACATGTATTTGGGTGACTTTCATGTTCAATTTTATCAAAAGGTGCAATAGCTAAGTCACTTAGAAAATTTGTCTCATTGAATTTTTTAAAATTTCTGTAAGAAATGGTAGTATGAATATCTTTTTTGATATAAGAGGAATGTTTTTCTTTTCTAGTTAAACAAACTGGATAATGATCACTTATTGAAAATTTAGCAACATGTGATTCTAGTATCAAAAAATACTAAATATAGTATGTGACTTACATTAGTTGTAAGTAAATGTGCTAACTATCATTTCAAACTAACAGCAAAAAGGGAATGGTTGTACAGATCATTTAACCAGGTGCTCCGCAAGGCACAGCTTTATACGACCGCAGAGGTCAAACCCTGAACAGTTGGGGCAAGTATGGACAGAACATTCAAGCTTGATACAGCTCTGAATTTGGATTGTGATCAAATTTTTGACATAATTTGGGTTTCTTACACAAAATAAATGTCAAGATCTTACAAATCTATTGTACAATATTGTGCAATTAAAGTTTTCTTCTTCAAACTTTTCAAAAATTTAAAATTTGAGAAATTTGGAAAAAAAATTGAAAACTACTACCACCCCCCTTTTTTTGCAATAATTCAAAAACCTGACATTCCTTTATACATAATTTACCAGTAGTGTAAGGGAGGTAAGTTCGAGCATACCTAACATTGTATGTTAAATGTTGTTGAATTACCTCTTACACTGCTTTTAAATTGTCTTAATTGTCCATTGACCAGAAAAAACTAGTTTTTCCCCTTTTTTGCCCCCAATTCCAAAACATTTTGAGCCATCACCCCCAAAAGTCAATAATAATTATCCCTTCATGGTATAGAAACTTGTGGTATAATTTCAGAGACATTCATACACTTAAACACAAGTTATTGTTTGAAAACACAAAAAAATCTTATTTTGGGGCCCCTTTTTTGCCCCCTAATTCCTAAACTATTGGCACCATAACCCCAAAAATCAATACTAACTATTCCTTCATGGTATTGAAACTTGTGGTATAATTCAAGAGAGATTCATACACTTAAACACAAGTTATTGTTTAAAAACTACAAAAATGCTTATTATGGGCCCCCTTTTTGGCCCCAAATTCCAAAACTATTAGGACCATAACCCCCAAAATCAATCCCAACCTTCCTTTAGTAGTATTGAACCTTCTGGTAAAAAATTATAAAGATCCAATCACTTTAAACTAAAGTTATTGTCCGGAAACTAAAATGCTTCTTCGGACGATGACGACATGATAGCATTATACGAGGCAAATTTTTTGCGGTCGTATAAAAATTGCTTACTCACTAAAACTCCACATTACCACTTTCAGACTAAATTTTATATCATTCCCTTTCATAGAAGCAACAAAAACATAAGTTTTCTACAAAAAATAGATAGATAGATGGAGTCCAGCGGTAACTATCTGCTTTACATAGGTAAAATAATGAGAATATAAGTTTTTTGTGAATATTCAAAATTATGGCCTTCCATTACATAAAAACATCAATCATACCACATCTCTTTATTCATATATCAAGAAAGTAAGAAGGTTGTGACAATAAATCACCATGAAGACAACTTGAAAGGGCTAAATACATAACAAAGTATTGACACAAAAGAGTAAGATTACAGTATGATAAAGTTACCTGTATCTAGCTCTGTATTAGCCACACTGGATACCACAGCTCCCATACTTGGCTGTGATGTCAGACCAGACATGGAATCTACAGCAACATCTACAATATCTGCTCCAGCCTCAGCACAGGCTAACATAGAGGCTACACCTGCTCCTGCTGTGTCATGAGTGTGTACATGTATAGGGATGTCTGGATGTCTATCTCTCAGAGCAGTGATCAATAATTTAGCTGCTCTTGGTTTTAATACACCTGCCATATCCTGTTAAAACATTTTCTAGGCTTAAATTGCATGTTCATTGGATACTTTTATTGTACAGATTTTTAGGCCAACTTTTTATTTAAATCTTTTCCACTTAGTTCCTCAAATATATTGAAGATGGAAACTTCATTTTGTTTATAAATGGAAAGCACATAATATTGATAAATGATTTGTTTACTATTTTCATAACTTAAATGTATAATTGTAATTTGAAGACTTCGTCCAATAAAAAGAAACTAATGTGTAATAGTCTTTTCTATATAACCATCATCAATGAAATACCTTGATACAAAGAACATGTGTACCAGCTTTGACGAGCTCATCAGCTAGATCTGTATAGTATTTGAGGTTGTACTTTTCCAGGCTAGGGTTAGAAACATCACCAGTATAAGATATGGCTGCTTCTATAACACCACCTGTTAATTGGCAAAACACAAATGTAAAAATCTCTTTCTCCTAATAATTTAGGCCCGAAATAATAAGATTGAGCTTGTATATACATTTTTGTATTTAAAAGAATTACCAGTATCTAATTAAAAAAATTTCCATTGATATTTTCTTCTTCCATGCTGTTTATGACCTGCATTTTCATTTTCATAGGTTGAAAGGTAACGACAAGCCAATGAAAATTATATGTTTTCATGGTTTATCATGGTTTATTGAGTATTTCAATTGAAACATATGAAAATCAGACATCATTGTAGAATTCACAAACAAACAAACAAAATATGGCATAGGTACATCAAATTTGAAAATGCTTAGTGTTTCAGTTTGAAGGTAGCCATCATACTGTCAATTAAAAAGAAAGATTTCTTACCAGCCTTGCCTACAGCCTCCATTCCTACAATGATATTGGGTAAATAATTCAGGGAATCAAATACCCTGAAGATGTCCATACCATTTTTTACAGCTAAATCACAGAATCTGAAAATAATAGTTAAAATAATTGATTCCTCATGGTAAACAAGGAGCATGAGATTTTATTTTTACTAAAAATCATATCCTGATATTGTGCCTTTCCCATCATTAGAACCAACATATTGTTCTTTTTTCCTTGGTACCACATTTTTCTACAGTTTAAGATAATTATTTGTATTGAAGATATTTCATTGGTTTATTAGTTTTAATTAATCAATAACAGTGACATTATAAACAATAGAAAAAAATACACTGATCACAAAAATAATATCAATAAAACCCCTGGTTTGATCTCTCTATACATGATAATTACTTGTATACAACATTATCTGGATAATTAGTGTATCCTACAGCATTGGCTCCTCTCAGTAACATCTGGAATGGAACGTTTGGAACTCTCTTCCTTAGCTCCTGTAACCTTTCCCATGGACATTCATGTAAAAATCGCATGGCTACATCGTAGGTTGCACCTGTACATATATAGTACATAGTATTTTTATTTGTTTTAAAGCTATCTAAAAGTATTATCATGTAGAGTACTTATTAATACATTCCATTTAAAAGTTGGTTTTATTTATTTCTATGATCTATGGGTATAATTGTGACTCTATTTTGTATATGTTTACCTCTGGATACACATTTGTATGTAACACCAAAATTTTTCAAATAAAGCATCATTGTATTGTATGTTTTGCTCTACAAATTAAGTTATTTTAGTGATGCTGAGCATACAACTTACTAAGGCCAAAAAAAAAATGATACATGTGTTTCAGCTAACCCTACCTACCCTAACACTTTTTATGCCATTTTGGAACAAGCAATGTCAGACTGGTTCCCTATTAGTAACCAGCTAAAAAATTGTTTGTAAAATAAATTAAATTGCCTACCTACCTACCCTAGTTTTTTCAACATGTTAGCGGAAACACGTGTTTTTTTTTTTGCCCTAAGAATATATATCTGAATAACATACCTCCCCAGTTTTCCATACTGTACAAATTATGGAACTTATGTGATGCATATGGAGCAATTTTCTTCAAGTCATATGTTCTGACTCGTGTAGCTAACAGAGACTGGTGAGCATCACGGAAGGTTGTGTCCATCAATAATAGTCCATTATGTTCTCGTACCTTCTTGGCAAATGCTGTAGGACCATCTTGTTTTAGAATATCTCTCCAACCTGGAGGAGGTGCTTTGGCTACAATAATATGTTAAGTAAAATGTAACTTTTTATAAGATTAATCATTTAAAATATCAAAGTAATTTCGATGTTAAGAATCATTCAAAGTTCAAAGTATACAAAGTAAATTTAAAAACAAAAGCAAAAATTTATTATCCACTAATTTTTATTTTTCTTCTGTACTGATCATCAAAAGTTGGTAATTCTTACAAAAAATGCATAAAATAGTGAACACAAAAAGACACAACTAAATATGCAATTTAGAGATTTTTATAAAAAATAACAATATGAAATATATTTTTGAAACAGTTGGTCACTTATTATAAGACATGTCTCGCCTTCTTTACTAATCACTGATATTATGTTGATAGTCCTAAATGTAAAGCTTTATTACAACTGTCACATAAACTTAACATTAACCAAAAAAACTAAACATTGACCACTGAACCATGAAAATAAGGACAAGGTCAGATGAACCATGCCAGGCAGGCATGTACAGCTAACAATTCTTCCATACAACAAATATAGTTGACCTTTTGCTTATAGTTTAAGAAAAACAGACCAAAACACAAAAACTTGAGCAAAGAACTGTGAAAATGAGGTCAAGTCAAATAAAACCTGTACGACTGACATATAGATAATAAAATATTTCCATACACCAAATATAGTTGACCTATTGCATATAGTATTAGTAAAAAAGACCAAAACTCAAAAACTTAATTTTGACCACTGAACCTTGAAAATGAGGTCAAGGTCACATGACACCTGACAGTTGGACATGTACACCTTACAATCATTCCATACACCAAATATAGTAGACCTATTGCATACAGTACAAGAAAAACAGACCAAAACACAAAAACTTAACTACAACCACTGAACCATGAAAATGAGCTCAAGGTCAGATGGCACATGCCAGTTGGACATGTACACCTTACAGTCCTTCCATACACTGAATATACTAGACCTATTGCTTATAATATAGTATCTAAGATATGGAATTGACCACCAAAACTTAACCTTGTTCACTGATCCATGAAATGAGGTCGCAGTCAAGTGAAAACTGTCTGACGAGCATGTGGACCTTGCAAGGTACACACATACCAAATATAGTTATCCTATTACTTATAATAAGAGAGAATTCAACATTACAAAAAATTTGAACTTTTTTTTCAAGTAGTCACTGAACCATGAAAATCAGGTCAAGGACATTGGACATGTGACTGACGGAAACTTCGTAACATGAGGCATCCATATACAAAGTATAAGAGTGCATTTGTTTCTAACCCGAAATTTTGTCATCGATGACTATCGTTTAGTAAAAGTTAAGCTGCCAGAAAAAAATACATCGTTTAATAAACTTTATCGACCCCACGTTGTCAGACAAAAATAGATTACACTCACTTACTGTAAACAAACAGGTAAAAAAGTGGAAAATAAATAACCAGGACTTTGCGAAAACAACACGTGCTCGTAATTATTTAAACGACAGATGCAGAAACAAATTTATCATTTACACGTCTCAACGATAAACGATCAACGACTACGCGACTAGTTTGAGCGTACATCGTTTATGTGAACGATGTCAACGTTGACCAAAAAATGTAAGAAACAAATGGATTAAACGACTACACGCGTAGTCGTTTACATCGTTTAGGTTAGAAACAAATGCGCTCTATAGCATCCATGTCTTCCACCTTCTAAAATAAAAAGCTTTTAAGAAGTTAGCTAATGCTGTGGCGGCCGCCACCAGATCACTATATCCCTATGTCGAGCTTTCTGCAACAAAAGTTGCAGGATCGACAAAAAACAATGTATATTTTTATTATGTTTTACCAGGTACTAAATAAATATGCCTGAAATTTTAAAAGGGAATGAACAGAACCATACATTAATTTAATATTCAGCACTTTCTAAGTAAAAAGAAAATGTTCAATACTAATTTTTTACCGCCTTTCTTTGAGAATAACAGCTGTAGGTTGTTGGGTCTATAAACAGGAATTAAACTGTCAATAGGAAACTGAGTTAATCTTGCATAATACAGTAAAGACTTAATATCCATCTAATATATCATATAGTCATTTTAAAATCAAATTCAGGCTTTTAGAATTAGAAAAGATTTTCTGCAAATGAAATATTAAACTGTCAGCTACTATTTAATAACCTTACTTCAAAAGTAGTTTTAATTGTTCTGTTTACCTCTAAACCTCAACCTCAGATAAAAAAGTATTTAGCTAAATGTTATTATTTGATTTTCTATAAATTACACCCATGTCTTTAAACAACATAAAATTGCAATACAGGAGGCAGAAAATCACTTTTTTAAAGACGATCATAAACTATTAACATATAAGTAGAATTATAGAATTTCGTTATTCAATAAATCCTATTAATAATTATATAATTTGGAATAAATTAGGCAAGCATATTACAATTTATTAACACGGCTTTTGTTCCAGAAAAAATGAATGGACACAATCACAACAGACATTGTATTGATTAAGTATTTTTCTACCATTCCTCAAGGTCTGGCAAGAGGAACTTATCCTGGCTAGAATTAATTTTTAAACGTCATATAGAATTCCAAAATCATCAATATACTCATACTGATTTCCAAATGTTGGTCTTAAAACTTCACAAAATGGTATGAAAGGAATAGGTCCGGTAAGACCCCTTTTTGGCCCCAAAATATAACAGTTTTACAAAATTGTTAAAATGTAAACTTTTAGTTATTTATTGGACAGTTGAATGCTTCTGCTACATGAATATGGGCTGTTTTTGACAATACAATGTACATATATCGGGCTGTAGCACCATTTAGTCATGCTAAATTACTGAAATCTTCAAAATTCTATCATTTTAGTTAAATTTTAGACGGTTTCCTTGTAAAACGAAAGTGGCCGCATTCGTGTTCATCCTTAATATTGAAATGTAAGTTGTATTTTAAAATAATACATAACATATATAAAGGTTGTGGATGAACACGGATGCGGCCACTTTCATTTTTGACAAAAACCATCTCAAAAGTGACGTTTTTTTGGCATATTTGAGAGATTTTTCATATTTGAGCTTGAATTGGATTGTTTTTAATGACTAAATCAGTTAAAATCTTTCACTTATACTAATTAAATCAAGTGAAATAGACACTTAAGTCTTTAAAAAGTGGGCAAAATCTTTCGTCAGATGAAACTGAAATTTGAGGCCAAAATGAGTCCTTACTGGACCTACTCCTTTACCAATATTCAAATCCATATACAGTAGTCATTTGACAAATCCCCTGTCTGTACTTTCGATCGCTTAACATTTTTTGTTTTATTTTTTTATTTGGTCAAAGGTGTGAGGACATTTTTACATGGCACAGGTGTGAGGACATTATCTTTGCACTTACACTTGCTTGTTAGACATGATCAGGAAACATGTCTTAACATGAAGTTCTAAAAGACCACATGACTTGACTCAAAAACTCTAAGGAGACAAGTTCTTACTCAACTCACTACAGTAAATATTCACTTGCATTATAAATATGTTCTGTCAGCCCGTTATATTATAAGATATATATCAGTTGACAAGAAGAATATATTTTCACATAACAAAAGTCATATTGAATAACAACATAAATGCTTACAAGGAACAAGTTTGAAATTGTTTTCTGTTTATTGTAATTAAATCAAGTTCATTAAATATTTTACATAATTTGGATAAAGCCTGAGATGTACAGACATTCTTTTTGTGATTTTATGAATTCTACAATGCTTTGTTGAGTTTTATTTATTCTCATACAGTTTGAAAAAATGCCCTTTGTTTACCAGGTGAATTTGTCATAGTTATCCATTGACCATTTAACATCTGATATTTCAATATAGAGTCGGTTACGGTTATTCAACATTTAAATAATACATTTTTGAATATAAACATAACAGTTGCATATTCATTCAACTGTCTACTGTTTACTGTGTAAAACTGTGATAATACATGTGTTTTATATGTGTAATACTAAAATACATTCAGCTTCATCCAACATTTGTTGTACAATGCAGAATAAAAAGACCATTCCATGCTGTAACCATGGTAACATTGACAGCTGCATACTAAACATCTATCATAATAAGCAGTAAACCTTCAATATGTTTTTTCCTTAATCTCATAATATTCCCCTCCATCAAATGTCTAACTACAAAATGATAATGATGGATGGCCCTTTCTAGTTTTGGGTGTAAAATAACCTAGAGAGTTCAACTATCATTTATAAAACTTGCAAAATTACAACTATAGTTATAAAAATATTTCATTTAAAACAAAACTACCAGATGTCCTGTGGCTGCATCGCTGCTTTAAATGTAAAATTGCAAAAAAATCACCACTGTAGAATATTTATGACCATGCCAAGTATGATTAAATTATGTTAGTTACTTTATATTAGTTAAGTACATAGTATTGCATATTTTCAAGTAAGAAGCAGGCCATTGTGAATGTGGATTTTAGTTTTTTTGTTATGAATTTTAACCCTTAACATGTGGGGGTCGTAATATTAAGGTCATACCAAAACCACTGTTATTTGGCACCAATGGCTCTCCATACATTTGAAGGTCATCATAATGCCATTTAATTCGAAGTGTTTGCATGTTTCCTCAATCTAACACTATGAATTGTCATGTTTCTCAATTTTAATGTTCATTTTTAGCTCAAATACCAACTTCTAAAATTGAAATTGGACAAAATTGGGTTTTTGGAGGGGTGGGCTTACCTTCGAGGTCATAAACACAAAGTTATGAGGCCTGAAACTTTGATAAATAGTGTAACCGTGAAGGCATATAACTACTGATTGTGTTTGTTATCAAAATCGGCTAGGCAACGACAATGTCCCGTTGCAGGTACAGTTAAAGTACAAAATCAGAAAAATTGGAAACTTTTTGAATTTTGTTGCAAATGACCTTCTTGAGAATGGTGTACCCAGATCAGTTTCACTCCGACCAAGCAACTTTTATGATAAATGTGTTCACTGGGGTCCACTATACATGCAAACTACAGTTGGATGCATCTATTAGCATCCCTTGGACTTCCAGGTCCGAGAAAAAAACAACAAAAAAACGTAAAAATTTACGCTTTTTGCAGAATGGTAACTAACTTTGGGGCAAATTCCCGCCCACCGCACCCCGTGAACCGCTATCTTAGATTTCATGCAATCAATATGCATCAGCATCAGGGTACAGCTCATTTGCATATAATTTGCATATTTTTGCAAATACTCGAAATTTAGACAATTTCTTAAATCAATTCAGCATGGTAAGGGTTAAGACCTGTACTGAAAATGTTTAAAACCTTTGATTGAAAAACTCTTTTGGTGAACCACATTTTGTGCAATCAAGCATGTATAGAAAAAACCTAAAATGTGATTTTATTTGTTACTCAGACCTAAATGTCAGTTGAGTTTTATATTATAAAGTTCTTCATAATAAATATGTAACAACATATACCCCGTAGTTTGCTGCTCAGTTTGATAATGATTATAAAGCTCAGCATCTTATTCAGCTTATGCAAAGTACTATACAAAGCATGGAGATGTACAGTGATTCAGAAACTATCAAAACAAAATGTGTCAATAACTGACATGCTTAAAGCTGGAAATACTCATCAATTAAAAGGCAGGTTGCCAAATATATAACTAAAATTGTTCTTCAAAGAATATAGCAAATAATATTTGATACTATATTTTGAAATTCATAAATAAATCCATGCACATGTAAAGCTAAATTAAGAACATAAATGTCTTAGTGTAATTCTCTTACCATGTAACCCTGTTTCAACATCTATATAGGATTTAAAATTAGTTTTTTTTTATTATTTTGTTGAGTCTTATTTCATAGAATGTAGGGGAATCACAATAGAAAATTTTGAAACACTACTGACTTTGAATCTTAAAACTTGTAATCTATTTTTTTTTATACAAAAAAAAGTTGTCTAAAAACAAAATGTATAGTAAAAATTATACCACATGTATATTTCACAACAATCTTGAATCATTCTAAAATTAACCATTATTTCAAAATGAGATGTAATATTCATGATGGCACGAGCTTCAACAATAAAGTACACAAGTTATTAAAAGAAAACTCGATAGAAATCATGTTTGCAGAATCCTTACAAAAAAACGTAATTACATGTATAAGTATTGAATGGTTTTTTTTCAGTAATTTCATAGGATGAAACACTTCATACAAAATGTTTTTTGGTCAAGGCTTTTATGCCCAAAAAATATACAACAAGAATGTGTCCATAGTACATGGATGCCCCACTCGCACTATTATATTCCATGTTAAGTGGACTGTGAAATTGGGGTTAAAACTTTAATATGGAATTAAAATTAGAAATATCATATCATAGAGAACATGTGTACTAATTTTCAAGTTGATGTGACTTCAACTTCATCAAAAACTACCTTGACCAAAATCTTTAACCAAAACTTTAACCTGAATTTCGCACTATCATTTTCTATGTTCAGTGGACTGCGAAATTGGGGTCAAAAACTTTAATTTGGCATGATAATTAGAAAGATTATATCATGGGGAACATGTGTACTAAGTTTCAAGTTGATTGGACTTCAACTTCATAAAAAACTACCTTGACCAAAAACTTTAACCTGAAGTGGGACAGACAGACGGGCGGTAGGACCAACGGATGGACGGGCACACAGACCATCGTAGGTGGGGCATAAAAAGAAGCATTCAATTCTCAATTAAAATCAGTAACGTACAGTCTGACATTTAGTATTAAAACATTTACTGTAAAAACAAGTCCATCATTACCATTTACTTGACCAGGATTTGGAATTGTATATAAAACTTAATAAAAATTTGTAAGGGTTCTGTGGAACCCAGTGTCTCGCCTACTCTTTCTGTTAATTGCAGGCGCAACAAAAATGAGGAAATAAATCAATAAAATATTCCTGTTGATACTATCTTTTGATTGTAAGAAGCTTCTGTCCAAGTTGGGTAAAAATCCAGGATAGTTTATGAATCTAATAAATGTTTAAAAACTTTAACTGCAGACTGAATGTAATGTTAACTGGAAGAAAACTAAATTTCCTTCTAGATACTAGCTTTTGATCATAAACAAGCTTCTGTCCAAGTTTGGTACAAATCCAAAATAATATAAGAAAGTTATTAAAATTTAAAAAAGTTTAACCACATAGTGAATGTGTTGTTTCCTGGCAGAAAATCTAAGTCCATTTAAAAGTAAAATACGAAAAAATAGATTCATTTTTTTACAAAATTTCCTTCTAGATACTAGCTTTTGATCATAAACAAGCTTCTGTCCAAGTTTGGTACAAATCCAAAATAGTATTAGAAAGTTATTAAAATTTAAAAAAGTTTAACCACATAGTGAATGTGTTGTTTCCTGGCAGAAAATCTAAGTCCATTTAAAAGTAAAATACGGAAAAATGGATTTTTTTTTTTACAAAATTTACTTCTGGATACTATCTTATGAACATAAACAAGCTTCTGTCCAAGTTTGGTACCAACCTAGGAAAGTTTAAGAAAGTAATTAAAATTTTAAAAATTTTAACCACAGAGTGAATGTAATATTTCCTGGCAGAAAAACTAAGTCCATTTATAAGTAAAATACGGAAAAAATGGAATTTTATTCTACAAAATTTACTTCTGGATACTATCTTATGATCATAAACAAGCTTCTGTCCAAGTTTGGTAGAAATCCAGGACAGTTTAAGAAAGTTATTAAAATTTCAAAAACTTTAACCACAGAGTGAATATTTGTGGACGCTGCCGACAACGACGACAGAATGTAGGAGCGCTTAGTCTCGCTTTTTCAACTAAAGTTGAAGGCTCAACAAAAATTGTGAAAAGAGCTAGCAAATTCTTAGTTCATCTTATGGATAAGACAGAAACAAGACCTGCGCAATTGCATTATGTAGAAAAGTTCCTGTAATCATTTCTTTCATATGAAGTCAGTGGTTTAGGAACTGTGGATACAAGCTGTTTACCCCTTATTTCGATATGAAAAAGTTCTTGCACTACAAAACCTTTTCATTCATATACAAATATAGAGATGTGCAATAATTGCCAATGAAACATCTATCCACCAAACTTCAAATAAAGTGGATGTAAGCAATTATAGGCTACAATGAGCAAAACCCATCCCATACCATGTGGTTGGCTGTAAAAGGTTCCCGATATAACCAAATATTAAACAATTTGTAACAGCCGAATTTATAACAAAACATTCTACAAGAAACAAATATGACAGACATGAACTAACTACAACCACTGAACTACCGGCTCCTGACTTTGGACAGGCACAGACAGAATGTTTTTATTATGAAATCCCGAAAAAATAAACTTGACAAAAAAATAAATAGGTGCACAATGGGACTATGTAAAAAAATTCTGTTAATTAATGAATGGACAAAATTGTTACCCTTTATTACTGCAAATGTCTAAGGTTTTACAAAATTACATTTAATTTAGGTCACAGTATTTTGTAAAGTCCTCTCTTTAATTTCAAAACAGCTTTCCATGAAACAGCACGCTGTGTCATATCTGTATAAAAGGTTTTGTTAGTTCAACAGTTACTTCTAACATAGGGAAAAACTTAAGTATACTTATACAGTTGATACACTGATATTCTACCTGATATGGCAAATTATGTAAGATTCTCAGACAATTAAAATTTTAAAAGAAGAATCCATTTATAAGTAAAATACAAAAAGTGTTAAGAAGTAATTTCAAAATTGTGATCATGGTGCAATTTTTAGATCCTGATCAAATTTCTGTCCAAGTTTCATGAAATACAGCGAAGTTTTAACAAAGTTATTAATGTTTTTCAAAATGTGAGACTTAACTTTAAACAAAGTTATTGATGTCTAAAAAATGTCTGACTTAACTTTTAACAATTTCAGTGGTGCAAAAAATATCAGTGAGACTTAATTTTAACAAATTTATTGATGTCTAAAAAAATGTCAGAATCCAACATTTTTCTTTCCTTCAATGATCTCTGATAATGTTACATATTTTCTAAAACACTTTATTCCAGATATAAGAAAACTTACCAATTGGCAGTTCTGGTACTGTTGGTTGTATCTCAGATGGTGGAATATCAGTAGCAAATGGTGTCATTGGACCATTGACCATGCATTGTCCTAAATAATTCAATAATTTCTGTGCTCTGTTCTGAGATGGATTAAATTGGAACAGTTGTGGATTCTCATCAATGAAGTAGGTATCCACCACACCTGACAGGAACTGTTTATGTTCTAATACATTCAACAGGAAAGGAATATTAGTCTGGAAATACAGGTGAAAATTGTATCAAACAAAATCTGTGTAAACTTGTTAATTATATGGAATTTCTATGGAGAATATGCATTGACAGAAACTAATGCATGCTAATAACTGATTTCTGTGTAAAATAGAAAATGTTTTGATGGTGACATCACATGATGCAACTTTATATTGAGTTTTCACTTTCAATAATGAGATTGGGATTCCGTTAGCAGAGGTGGAATTGCCTTCCCTCTGGAGCACATGAGTTCACTCTTGGTTTTTAGTTGCGGTTTGACTAAGTTTTTTTTATCATAAAGCATTGAGAAGACTTGTTAGTTCTTTTCATTATTGTTTTCCTTTTTAAACCATGGTACTAGTCTGTTTATCTTGGACTAATACTTTTTGATTGCCTTTGGTATCCTTCCTTTAATCTGTTTAATATAATAAACAGATTAAAGGAAGGATTTATAATCTGGTTTATTTTGAATAAATAATAAATCAAATTGTTTGGTAGGGAAGATAAATCCTCTCCCTTTGGTAGATAGTACTATGAGTATTGAATAGCTATGTTGAGAAGACAAATTATCTCCCTTAGTCCCTAACTAACTTTGATAAAGGTAGATAACTGACCGTGTCTGTTAAAACGTTAAAGTGGCATGGACCTCTTTTCTTAATAACCAAATAAGAAGTTGTTGAGCATACTGAAATTTGAACATCAAGGAGTCTCAGGGTTTTTTTTTACAGTTTAATATATATATATCACTAAAATATAGATTTGAAGGTCATATATTTCCTCTCATTCTAGTCTCAGATCCACTTGATGTTAAATATTGCCCTTTATAGCATTTGAAATTGAAATTTTGATTATTTAATGAAGATTGTTTATGGTGTTTAAAATATACAAATACCAATTACACTGTAATAAATAACATACCTTCACACCTCTAATTCTGAATTCTTTGAGAGTTCTTAACATTTTAGCACAGGCTGAAGGGTGATCCCAGGCATGAGCAATAACTTTGACCAGCAAAGAATCATAGTATGGAGATATAATGGCACCAGCAAAACCTAACGCACTGTCCAGTCTTATACCCATACCTTCTCCACTTCTGAATACCTGGAAAAGTAAAATACTATGTCAAGTTTCTTTGATCATATCTCTGCTGTTTATTCCAAACATAGCAATAATTTAAATATAAAATATCTATTTGAGAAATTCTATGATATCGAAAAAAAAATTAAGAAGAAAAGTAATAAACTGAATACCAAGCTAGGATTTAAAATTAAACAATTCTATGAGCAATCCTAAAATTGAAAAGATCCTCTATACTGCAAAAAGGTATCAATTCATAGCCTTGCATAAAATTGTTAATTTTCATTGTTTTTGAGGAGTCTATAAAGAAAGAAAAAAAATTCAAAAATAAAAACCGTTATTTTCATATTTGAGTCATCCATGTAAAGAAAAATCAGTTGAATATTGGAATATCTAAATATAGTCTAGACCATATGTATAAGGTCCATATGACCAATCAATCTTAAATATATGTACCGGTACTAAGTTTAAAGTAGATGTGGGAACAACTACCTTAACCAAAACCTTTTTTATATATATATTTTTATTAAATATAAGTTTTTACATAATCTGACAAAGTTTTTGGGGTGAATTAATTATAATTAATTTAAAAGAACAGACCTCTATTCTACCAGTGTCTGGTTGAAATTGTCTGGCTGGATCTTCTGTTGTCATCCTACATTGTATAGCACAACCATGTAATGCAATCTTGTCTTGTTCTAGTCCAATTTCTTTCAGACTTCTACCTTCAGCCACTTTAATCTGGGATTGTACCAAATCGACTCTGTAATATCATAATAGTTTTATTGTTGACTGAATGTATTCATTAATAGACTGAAATACTATGTAAAAACAAGAATGTGTCCCAAGTACACGGATGCCCATTTTCTATGATCAGTGGACCGTGAAATTGGGGTAAACACTCTAATTTGGGCATTAAAATTAGAAAGATCATATCATAGGGAACATGTATACTAAGTTTCAAGTTGATTGGACTTCAACTCCATCAAAAACTACCTTGACCAAAAACTTTAACCTGAAGCGGGACGAACAATATACGGACGAACAGACGAACGAACAGACAGATGATTGGACCCACAGACCAGAAAACATAATGCCCCTCTACTATCTTAGGTGGGGCATAAAAAAAAAATCATCAATAAGGACCCAGTCATTAAAATGCTTCTGACATGATTTTTGAACAAATTTAATTCTGGAATTGAAAGCAAGAGAGAAGTCTCACCTATCAAAAAATTTGAAGTTACATCATAAGGGGACAAAAGGTTTTCAGTTGGAATTAGAAAAACTTTGTTCCCATATATCTTAACTTTTTTTTTAAAACCATTTCAAATAAGATATTCTATAAAATCATAGGAATACAATTACCCTGTGACTTCTTCTGTAACTGTATGTTCTACCTGTAGACGAGCATTAACTTCAATAAAGAAGTACTGTCCATTTGTATCGAGTAGGAACTCCACAGTACCAGCATTCTCATATCCTACAAACTGGGCCAGTTTTACAGCATCAGCTGTCATACTATCTCTAATCTCTCTGGGTAATTGTGGGGCTGGTGCTATCTCTACAACCTTCTGATGTCGTCTCTGTACAGAACAATCTCTTTCATACAGATGAACAATATTTCCATGGGAATCGCCTAAAACACAAACAACATTTAAGGGCACAAATATATGAGCACCTTAAAATTCAGCATTTTATGGTTTGTCAGCATAGTGCACAAATATTGCAATGACTGTTTGTAGTTGCCAAAAATTAGGTGGCTGCTGCAAAGAGTTAAATTATATACTGTGGGTTCATTATTATTCGTTGAATACCAATTTTCGTGGATTTCGTGGGCACAGATAAACCACAAAATTAAATGTTCAACAAATGACAAATTTTCTATAGGCTTGTATGCAGACTTCGGCAAAACCATGAAATTAAACATCAACATACATATAAATTTTCTTTAATCCAAGAGATTTGGTACCCACGAAAATAAATAAATCCACAGTAGAGAAATCATTTTGGTGGATCTGAAAGTGACCGGCGATAGCAGGTGACTGTTGAAATTAGATGATGATTATGGCAGGTTTGACTGTACAATAATGTCCTTTGCAACAAGCTGATATTTCAACACTATTGTCAAACAACAAGAGATTTAAAATTCTTAAATATTGGATCTGATTAATATACAAACCTATGATCTGTACTTCTATATGTCTAGGTCTCTCTATGAATTTCTCTAAAAACAAAGCTCCATTGCCAAAGGCTGATTCTGCTTCAGAGTATGCTCGATGAAAATTTTCTTCAACTTCCTAAAATAGTAAATTTGCTCAAATTGAATTATATATCCAACCCTTTTTGAATATTTCAATATGTTCCACTTCAGGGTTCCCACTATATTTTTTCATTTTCAATTATGGATATCAAATTAATATTAATGATGACCATGACTATTTTGTACTTTTTACTGTAAGTATCAATTATCATTTAGTTTTAAATGGCATGAGCAGGTGCCTCTGGTTGAGAAGGTACATCAGAGATCACCCGTTCTTTTTGTTTTTTCTTTCAAAGTTCAGACTCATGACCAAATATACAAACAGCAGAAATTTCCTCATAAACAATTATTCTCACCTCTAATTTTCTCACAACCCTCATACCCCTGCCACCTCCACCAAATGCTGCTTTAAATATAACAGGTAGACCATACTGTTCACAAAACAGATAAGCTTCTTCAGCATTTTCTACTGGGCCAGGTGTTCCAGGTACAACTTGTACACCTGAAAATATAAATATTGAGTAAATAATAATGTACATCGTCTTTAGCTCCGTGTATTTAAGCTTAGTTTACAGGTGCAGTTATGAGTAAAATGTATATTTTATGCCACTGCAAAACTACTATGCTTTTTCAAAATATTTTCCTTCATATACAGGCTTAAACAAGTTGCGATATAAGATGTGAGTTTGTTACCTAGGACAAATAAAATTATATGTGTGTTTCCTATTACATCTTTGAAAGAAAATAGAAGGAAGGTCGAGATTTTTTATTTTACATTTTTTTAATTGAGTCTATGGGAGAGAAATTCTGACTTTAACAATGCTTATTGAAAAATGACCAAACAAGAATGTTTCCTTAGTACAGAGATGCCCCATCCACATTATCATTTTCTAAGTTCAGTGGATCGTGAAAATGAGGTAAAAACTCTAATTTGGCATGAAAATTAGAAAAATCATATCAACAGTAACATGTGTACTAAGTTTCAAGTTGATTGGACTTCAACTTCATCAAAAACCACTTTGACCAATAGCTTTAACCTGAAGCGGGATAGACGGAATAACGGACGGACGAACCAATGAAGAACAGGCGAACAGACAGACGAGTGGACGCACAGACCAGAAATCATAATGCCAAATGGGGCATAATACAAACTTTAAGATAGGCTATTTGGTCCAAGGATACAGTTATCGTCCTTTGGTTTTCGTTGTCTACAAATATAGTCTCTAGTGTAAACAGTGTATAATTTGCATTTTTTTTTCATCATTTTTTTCATCCAAATTTATTTCTGATATTTGATGCATGAAATATAAAACAAGGGGGTGAAACTACATGTTGAAAAAATTTGTGTGATGTAGCTTTATGTTAAGTAGTGACTTGGTCTAGTTAAAAAAGGTAAAAAATTAGTATGTCTGAAACTGTCAAACTGAATTTTAGACCCCCTTAACATAGAATTGTTCACATTTTGAAATAGGGCTGGTAGAAGTTTGTATAATTTCGATATTATTTTTCCCAATAGTAATCTTTTTGAGATAGAGCAGATACGATTTTTTTAATTTGAATTTATTGTCTAAAAGAAATGAAGACCGAAATAACAGTGTTATGTTATATAAATACAGGGAAGGTAGAGAAATAGGGACCTTCTTTTACTTAACGGGTCCCAACCCATATAGAGCTATACTGAACTATCCTTGACCCCAACCCTTACCCTAACCTATACCTAAACCTGACACTAGCTCTAACCCTAAAACCTAACCTCAAACATCTCCTAACCTAACCAAAACAATGAATGAACTCTTACTCTAAAGTATAGGGACCCTTGAAGTAAAAGAAGTCCGAAATAGGAAACACACATATGTTTGTATATGAATCCTTTCAACTGAAAGGAAGAAGCTTCATATATTATTACCAGCATCAATAGCTGCCTGTCTTGCCTCTACTTTATCGCCCATTTTTCTGATGACCTCTGGTGATGGACCAATCAACTGTATACCAGCATCTACACAAGCATCTGCAAAATCTGATCGCTCTGATAAAAATCCATATCCTGGATGGATAGCATCTACTTCATTTTCCTATAAAACAGTTTATAGAAGTACAGAAAAGTATATGAAGGAGCAGTGTTAAAACTTCTCGACAAACAATGAGAAATAGTTTTAAAAGAATAAATTACAATATAAGATTTTTCTCAGAAACACATCTCAAATTTTAGAGGGTTGAACAATTGCCACTTATCAATAAGGGAAAGAGCATAAAGTTTGTTTTCATGAATTACAGGATTTGAGGTTTATGAGATGTGATTTGAACAAATTAGCCAAGCAGAGCATGTTAAAACATTTGATTTATTCCAAAACATTTAAATTTTGCAATTTTAGGGGCACACCGGGCACCTTAATCTGCCACTGTCTGTTTTTTTTTATTAGATATAATATGGAAACACATATATTGATAATACCTGTGCTATTTGTATGATCTCAGGTATATTAAGGTAGGCAGCTACAGGTGGCAGACCTTTACCTATTAAATAACCTTCATCAGCCTTTTGTCTATGCATGTGCATTCTATCCTGTTCTGAGTATATAGCCACTGTCCGTATATCCATTTCAGTACATGCTCTGAACACCCTAATGGCTATTTCACCTGAAAAGTAATAAATTCAGCTGATTTAATGTTGTTTCATCATTTTTTTTTTTTTTTAAAAGCCAATTTTTTTAGTTAAAGGAATTTGCTATTTTTCTGATTTTTCAATAGATACATGCAATTAAAAAGAACTAGATATCTTCTATTCACATGTATTTGTCAACCGTATATATTTCTCTATGAAATATATATAATGAAAAAACAAAGAGAACAAGGCATATGGATCAATTATGATTATAATTTTACTGTCATTACCCAATCACCTTTGTGGTATTTAAATACCTATTGCCTGACCAGTATAAAAAATTGTCAACACAATTTGTCCATTTAAATTGTACAATAGGTATTGTGAGAACTCATCAACAAGTGGTCATTTAACTACCCAGTAAAAAAAAATCACTAAAAGGTAATATTTAAATGACTGATAGATAGCTTGCTTTCCTCATGTATCATGACCAATGTCCTGAATAGACTATTCTATTTAGAGATGGGACATTTTAAGCCATTTCTTTTTGTGTCTCTTTACAGTGAAGATGGAAATTCAATCAGTGATTTTAGTTTATAAATAAAAGGCGATATATGTTTGCTTCATGGTGTTTTAATGTGGGATATATTTTAAGTTTCTGATTCCTGATATGGAATTAAAGTGTTTGTGAAATGGATTTTTTTGGATAGCCCATCTAATTGTGAATAATTCTACAAGATGAATTATGTGTGGCTTGGTGTTTTATAATGGGATATATTTTCATGTTATATTACGATTCCTGAAATGGAATAGTAGTGATGCTAAGTTTCATTTAATATTCAGGATCTTCTTCAATCGGAATTACTGTGAAAAATTTATTTTCAATATATCAAAAAAAGTACAAAGGCTTAGTGAATAGAAATTTCAGTGCTTTATTCTTCATTATGAAAGTGGGATTTACCAGCAATGATTTATTTGTGATTGTTAGCAAAAAAAAAATTTTACAATAATTATCTTTGTTAGAAAGAACAAGTAGTGTATCAAATGTAAAATGTCCCATACCTAAATAGAATAGTCCATTCAGGACATTGGACATGAGGAAAGCAAGCTAGCTATCATTCATTTAAATTAGCTCTGTTAAAAAAAAACCAGGTAAATCTACAGGTAGTTAAATGACCACCTGTTGATAATAGCTCTCACAATACCTATTGTACAATTTAAATGGACAAATTGTGTTGACAATTTTTTAAACTGGTCAGGCAATAGGTAATTCACTACCACAAAGGTGATTGGATACCCACAGTAACTAAGAGTTGATAACATCAACTGATATGTCATGTACAAATTTTAATCTAACGCAATGAATTGTTTAGATTTTTCCAAGTACATTGAAATAACCACAAAGTAAATAGCTAGGCAAGTATTACATGCAATATGAGTTATAGACTTTACCATGTATATGAAGATTAAACGTTTTGGAAAGATAGAGAAAAATTTATAAATCAGTTAATAGAAATTTAAAAATGTCTGTCATTTAATAACTATAATGACACAGTTATTCAAATCAGAGCATTCATAAAATGTTGGAAATGGTGGGGAATACAGTTAATAGTAAAACAAAACCACTACTCTCTCACTAGACTCCTTCATAGCTCTCACCTCTATTGGCCACCATTAACTTTTTAATTTTTTGTCTAGTGGCTGGATGTTCAGAGGCATACTGTCGGACAAGTCCAACTGGAAGCTTATAGCCATGTCTCTGTTTGGTTGGTATAGATTCGGCCAAGTGACATCTTGCTGTTGTACACAAACTGGACACCCTTGACTGCAGTCTAAACATGGCTTGTTTTTTAATCCACTATTATAATTCAGTCTTTATTGATGTAACTTTCCAATCTGAAAAATAAAATGCTTCATTATTCTTTCAGTAAAAGTAAAATGCATTTAAATCATTCATTAATGGAATATAACACTTACAGGAAAATTCAATTGAGTCTCAAAATAAGTCTTCTATAGATAATTTTATTATGAAATTCAACAATCAAATGAATCAAACATTTCAAGTTAATTTCAATAAATCTAAAATTTTGAGGTAAAAGAATGGCCAAAATTTTTTTTTGTTGTTGACTCTGCAGCAATTTATTAAATTTGTAGAACTTTTTTAAAAGTTGCTAACAAATCTAAAAAAAATCCAGATCTGTCCTGAAATGAATATCTTTTAACAGTATTTCTTTATAACTTTTTACATTCCACTTTCTGAACTTTTTTGTTTTACATTAATTTTTGTTATAACATGCATAATATTCCTCACCTACCACATGTATAATAAATATGACATACAAAAAATGCAAGCACTGAAAAACATATGATAAAGCTATGAGTCTGTAATTTTCATTCCTGGACACATGACATTGAACTTTAAGCTTAAACTTTTAAAATCATGCATAACATTAGTGTAATGCCAAGGACAGAGCCCTGCTTTACAACTATAATCAGTAAATCATTATCTACCTTTAGTCTTCAAGAAAAAACTTTACTTAAAATAAACAAAACACATCAGGTGAAAAGTATAAATATTAACAATTAAAGAGGATGAATAGATTATATTAATAAATGTTATAATAACCAAGATTTCATATTTTGACAGTGCATGTCCAGTAAATATATGAAGGAAAGTCAACATTTGTAGTTTCAAATACAAATTTAATGAAGTATGGAATACTACTAACTTTAAGTCACAAATTTACAATCATGTACTGACTCAATATATCATCTTACACTTACATGAATTAACAAATTTAAGTAAAACATATTAAATGAAAATATGTATTGTAAACTTGATGTAAAAAGCTCTTATCATATATTTCAAAATCAACAAAAAGACAAACAAATAGGAAAAATAAGTATAAAAGTAACAATAGTATTTCACCTCACCATCAATTGTTTATGTTTACTACATGTATTTCCTGGTAAATGTATTATATAAATATACATCCTGGATTATAGAAAATTACTTGTAGTTATCTATGTCCTGTATATATATATACATGTGTATTTCAGCAATTAAAACGAACATATATAATAATCAATCAATTAAGGAATTACTTTTCCCCCTTTTTCAAAAAGTGAAAAACATTCAAATAAGGATTTACATGTGAGGATGTGGAAAGTACAATCTCTCGTATCATTAGACATTATCATTAATAGTTCAAGATCAAATATTGTATCATTCCGTAAAACAGAAACACTGCTTTTTGGCTACACAGCAGAATGTAGATAATCATGCACATGTAGACATCCTTTTGATTCTAGTCTAAAAAGTTAACAAAATTTCTACATCATCAAACAGAATCATAATAATACCAATTATGTTGTTTTTCAGCAGAATCAAAGATAGGCCAGGAATGGATGCTGCACTTCAAAGTATCAGTTTGTTACCTTGCCTACTTTGAATGTATGATTTTTGTATTGTTTTATCTACTGGAAATATAAATTTGACTTAAGAGATTGAAAGCCATAGAGATCCTATCATCATCATAAAGTTTAAGAACAACCAGGAGTTTCTTTTATTATACTATTTGCTAGTATTTAGTGTGTATAAATGTAAAACATTTGGAAAGTGTATACATGTACATGCATAATTACATTTTTTACTTATTTTTTCCTTTGCTTAATGTTTCACAATTTTGCTTCAGTTTATTTAAGGTTTTTTTTAGCTGTTTATGGTTCTTTTTTGCAATAACAAAACTCTTCATGTGAGCCTAACAGTCTGTACCAAACTGTTTTAGGGTTTTTCTGACCTAAAAGGAAATTTGATATTTTCTTCTATATTTTCAAGTAAAAAATCTAAATATATCTGTCTGACCGAACAATTTTTTGTCTGACATTTTGTTGGTCAGACAGAGTTTGGGATATATTGGCCTTACATTCACTTAGGTATAAACATCAAGTTAGCATATACAAAGTAGACAATATAACGTTAAGCTCTTGAACACTTTGTGGAACCATCATAAATTGTCAAATTATACAAAGCAAGTCATGAAAAGAAAAGCCATAACTGCTTTTTACATCAGATGACGCTGAGTGCATTCCAGTGTATTGCTGTTGCCTAGAGTTTCCATAGGTAACTTTTGTGTTGGGACTGTAACTGATCTATAAACATGATTAATATGCTGACATTACCAAATAAATAAATTTGGTGTTTTTACTGTCTTCTGATTGGTTAAAATTATTAGTTTTATTTTCAATGTTGTCAATTTTGATGGCGACACGCCCACTCTGACGTTGTGTATTCATATGCCAACATGTGTGTATGTTGTTATTGTTAATATAGATAATACAAAAAGTTCTTTGAGCCTTACTTTTGATAGAAATTTATTTATAATGAATGGCAATAATTTATTTTAACTTTATTGAACCATAAAACTAATTTATGCTTCGCGGATTATTCAATGTGAAGAGTCAAAAATTAGTTTTATGGTTCAATAAATTCAAAATAGATAATAGCCATTCATTAAGTGCAAAAAACATTCCTTATCGCTTGTTATAAATTAATTTTTTCAATGCATACTACTAAAAATATTTTTTTCAGAACATAAATTAATAATATGAAAGTGTTTTGTCATTAAACATATGTAACAGGCTATTTTTTGAACTTGGAATTATTTTTAATTATGGAATTTACATAATTTCTTGTGTTTAATTTTTTTTGATAAATTCTATGTTTATTTGGTATTATAATCTTTTAAGTGGTTAATAACACTTTCCATACAATGTATTTTGGTTAGATAGTGTTGTGCGCGGCACAGTACATTCTTTTGAAAATATACTATTTTCTTTGTAATAGAAAGTGTTGTGCGCAGCACAGAACATTTCAGTACAGAATAAACATGGAATTTATTAAAAAAATTCAATAAGAAGAAATCAAGAAAATTCCATAATTAAATATAATTCCAAGTTCAAATAATAGACTGTTATATATATAAGTAAAAAATCTTTAATATCAATGCTCACGTACAGAAAAAGCGTGTTAACGCATACATGTATGTGAAAGAGTATCTCAAGAACGTTTGCAATCTTCAATGCAGAGTTATCAGTCTTTGCTCTCTCTCAAGGACGATAACTCTGCATAGGACATTGATTTTTTTGCTGGAAAATATGAATGTCTACTCAAATCCATTGAATCTATTAGAAAAATCAAATTATTACAGAAGAGTATCCACCATGCACTTGCACTGCACTATTATAAATATAGTAGAAAAGAATGATATACAAATGAATGCAAATTATATATATGTTGTGTACATTTTATTATTTTGTACAGGTTCTTACTTGTACAAAAACTTTATACAAGTAATTACTTGTATAATGCAATCATACAGGTTATTACTTGTACAAATATAATTGTACAAGTAATAACCTGTACAAATTTTTTTTGAGAAAAAGATAATAACTTGTACAACTCACTATCTTTAAGTTATATTTGTTTCTTCTTTTATCTAAAAACTCTTCTCTTTTGGGTTTGTTAGACTGGATTTTTTTGTGCATTTTGTCACATTTTTGAAATTTATTTGTGTTTGGTTTTTTTTCCTTATTTTCAAATATTTATTATAAGTATTGATTTTGAAATGTTAGAAGTTTACAGACAAACGAAGGATGCAAAGTAATTACATCAGTTAACATGACAACTTTAGCTAAACAGCTTGATGCCACATAAATACAGACTTCTGGTGCAAAGTGACATAGTCGTATTAAAGCAAAAATTAAATTGTTACCCTTCAACCATTTATTTTCAAACATACATCATTACAAAAAGTTGCATACATAATATCATATATTGGAAACAAAAGTCAAGCCTAATAGATTACATATCCTATTTGATTACATATCCTATTTGTTTGCACAATACAAGGAAGCATGCCATCTTGAATTACACAATAAGTCCAATTATGGTCTAGCAACCTTGAATTTATAAGCTATGGTGCTGTCCATCAGATTTAGTTTGGTAAGCCACTTAAAAAAAAATTCAGCTGCTCTTTTTGACTTTAAAGGGCGCAATACACTGAATTTGGTTAAGTGGTCCTTGTAGTGCATGCTTCACTTCTATTCTCCATCTGGACATGATTGATAGTCAACAAGGTCTACTTGACAACAGGAATTAAAGTCTGTAGATGTGAAAGGACAAACTAACAATTTGGTGGTTTCAGAGCGACTTTTTTCAAAATACAATGTTCACAACATCTGAATAAAAAGTCTCTGATGATATTTGCAAATTGTTTTTTTAACTTCTTATATGTTTTGTGGATGCCTTCATGACCAACTCCAGAATTTGATATATAAAATGTACTCACACATTGAGAGTTGATACCTTTAGGCTAAGTAATAAATAATTTCTTAAAAGGGAAATGATTTCAATGTTGTGAACTTAAAATAGGCCGACGTAAAATAATGATTTGTACAAGTTATCTTTTTCTCAGTAAAAATTGTATTAGTAATTACTTGTACAATTGCATTTGTACAAGTAATAACTTGTATGATGGCATCATACAAGTAATTACTTGTATAAAATTTTTGTACAGGTAACCTGTACAAAATAATAACATGTACACGACATATACATATATATATACAAATATTAATACAATATATAACCAAAAAAAACAGAGTATACTGATTTGTATCACTACAATATAATAGTTATTACGATGAGGTTGAATTTATCATTTGTCTCAGAAAAAAAATAAATCTGTACTTTAACCTCACTTTCAGGTATAGAGATGTAATTTTTTTTTCTGAGACTAGTGCTTGTGACCATCCACAAAAACTTGTGGTCATCCGATGGTCAGTACTTCAGTACTTTGATTCTCTATGTAGTATTAAACACACAGATAGCATTAATTCCAGGGACATTTAAATACCCTTAGTGTTATTGTTAATCTCCTCTACACCCTGAATACATACATTTTGGCTTACACATAATATTGTTTAGTTTTATTCGAATTTAAGAGAGAAGATTTGTTAGGTCAATTACTTAAAATGTACTCAAGAGGCAGTAAATTTAGATACAATCTTGGTAAAGTTATCCATCCTTATACAGTCTGCACCAAAAACTTTTTTCAACACCTAGTCCGAAGACCAATATTCTGACATTTTTCCTATTGGGCCAAACAAAATTTTTCAAAAACTTACTAGTCCGAATGAAATTTTACTAGTCTGGGGCATCGGACTAGTGGCTAACCATGCAGACTGCTTATAACATGTATAACAAATATAAAAGGTTACCAATTTCACACTGTAATTGGATCTTTGATTTTTGTTTATGTTGGTACACATCATATAAATATTGATTCCCTTGTCATCAAATTAAGACAAAACTTAATAGTTTCGGCTTTGCTCATTGTTGAAGGCCGAACAGTGACCTTACTGTCCTATTTTGTTAATTTCTGTGTCATTTAGTCTCTTGTGGAGAGTTGTCTCATTGGTGGTCATACTACATCTTCTTTTTCATAATTAATACTGTTACTATACACATATGAACATTCATCATGTTTTTGTTTGTTGTTTTGAGCTTTGTATCAATCTGATGACTTCAGCCCTTTTCAACTGGATTTATTTTGAAGTTGTTAAAAGTGTTGTGCTGTTGCACCGAAATCCCAAGTTAGGTAATTGGAAACATGTTTAACCTTCACATGTTCTGTATTTGCATGTCAGTAGACTGTATTTCAGTGGTTGTTGTTTTTTTGCTGTATGTCATATTTGGTTTTTTTGTTATTTATCATATTTATTTTTTTGTTTATTGTTTTTTTCATAAATGAAGCTGTCAGCATGGTTAGTTTTCTAGTTTCAACTGTTTTTCTTTTGACATGTTCAGTTGGGACCTGTTCTAGCTTGTTATGTACATGCAGTATGGGTTTTGCTCATTGTTGAAGGCTGGAGAGTGACCTACAGTTGATAACTTCTATGTCATTTGGTCTCTGGTTAAAAATTGTCTCATTTGGCAATTATATCACATCTTAAAGTCATCTTATTTCTATTTTGTACATTTCCCATTATGGCTATAAGAGTGAAAGCTATACTAAATTCAAATAAAACTAAGAAGCAATCTCCAGCTCATAAGGTCTCAATCTCGTTTTATTGCTTGAAACAATTTTAATTTTTATGGGAAAATAAGGGAGCACACATGAAATACCTCTAACATGTCTAATGCTTTACAGTTTACTGATCATGATTGAACTACATCAACTTAACCTTATCAATGACCCATGTCAAATATGTCAAGGTCAGTTAAAACTTACCAGACAGACATGTATGTACCTTACAATCCTTCTAATTTCCATATTAATTTTATACATACTAATGTGATGCTTATAACATTTGAGAGACAGACCAAACAAATAAATTTTAAAATTAAGCAATGAACCATGAAAATGAGGTTAAGGTCAGATGAAACTGCCAGACAGTTATATACACCTTACAATCATTAAATTCTTGAAATGTGGTACCTGAGAAGCAGACCAAACAACTAAAATTCAAAACTGACCATGAACAATGAAAATGAGGTCAAGTTCTGTTCAGATGAATGTTGTCAGTAATGAAAGACCAACAAGTATTTAATTCCACATTTTACATTATTAAACAACATCTGGAATTTTTCTTCAATCAGATTTTTTTTAAAGAAAGCTTCAATACTCTGAATTTGAGAAATCATGAGCAAGTAAATAAAAAATAAAATGTAAAACAAAATAAAAGTTCTTTCATACTAGTTACGTTTTGCTTATAGCCTCTTAGAAAATAATCAAACCACAAAAACTTAACATTGACCATTGAACCATGAAGAGAATGTCAAGGTCAGATGAAATCTAACAGACAGACATGAACATTTCACAATCAATCCATCCATACATTTGATTATTTTGTATGCCACATATGAAATCACAAAAATTGATTCCCAGAATAAAAGTACTTCCACAGTAACTGTTTGCTTATAACATCAAGAAGAAACTAATCAAACCACAAAAACTGAACATTGACCATATGACTCTGAGCTATAAGATGTCAAATTCAGATGAAACCTGCCAGATAAACATGTACACCTGACAATCATTGCATACACAAAATATAGTTGATCAATATCACAATTTATCAAAGAAATTCACTTGAATAAAATATGAAGATACAGCAAACAAGAAAAAATGAGACTTAAAACCAAAATAAATAGGTGACATTCATTATATCATGTACATCATTTGTATATAGTAGAAACTTTTTAAGTTTGAAATCAAAACATTTCAGTATATCCAGCTTGCCTTCTGTAAGTTCTTATCATGTTGATATCAGTGATAATTCATACCAATTATCATCAAAATTATCTTCAGCAGTTCAAGGTGCTAGCACTGCTAGGATTGAGGAAAATGTTTGTATACATGGATATATATATATATTTTGTTTTTTCCAAAGTTTGTACACAAAAACCAATAGTAATTGATACTATAATGATTCCTTTATGGTTTACCTACATATATGTATACCCTTGAAATTCAAGAAAAATGAATTCCAAGACAATGACAGTTATTCTTATTTTTTAATAATTATTGCATTATTAAAGGTTTATAGAAATTAATTAATTAATATCAACATGCTTTTCAAATATTTTGCATACCTTGAAATTAAAGAAACGGCCTTCAAGGAAAAGTTACACACTAAATGTTTACCTTGACATGGCCCTGGGTAATTTATACCCATAATTTTTACGTTTTAGAAAAACAAATTTATATATGAATATATATTTGGCAAAGAACAGGCCTGATGTTAATATCAATCATGAAAAATATAACTGACAATATACATACCAATAAATCTATGCAAGCGACAATACTCTAATAATTATCATGCTTTGGACTTACAAAAAACTGGCCAATGCAGACGATGTGCTTCCGGTAAGGGCGAGTATTAGGGCCGTGCTTGACAAAATATATTATTAGTTGTCCTCTTCCTTTGGTCGAGATAGTATTTGGTTGCACGTAGGGGTAACATGGTAGCCATAATTAAAGAATCTACACTTGAATAAATTCTATGATTGATATACAATATTTTAGAATTCTGCTACGTATAAATATAAGCTTTTTTTTTTTTTAAACAAACAAAGACGCAAGGTGACGACAGGTATTGAGGTACGAAATATCTATAAAACACGGAAGTTGATATGGGGGAGATAATTCGGTACATTTTGTAATGCTGACAGGTGCTTGTTAGTTTTTATTATTGAAATCTTCAGCAAAGTTGTGAGACTAAACACTTTTTGCATTTATTGCAAATTCTTCTACCAAAGATTTCAATACATTTTGTTGAATTTGACCTGTCATGAACTCTCCAGGAGGTCATTTTCAAGCTTGTATCTGTGTATTTCTGGGGTAAACAAAAGGTTGGCAAAAAACCGGCCAATTCCAGTACTGGCCTGGTTTGCAGGAAATACTGGCAAATTCTGGTCAATACCGGTGAACCGAAATTACAATACACAAATAGGTTCACAATTTATAGTTGGCAAGTCTTTGGATAAATTAAATATTCGAAAGTTTTTTTTTAAATTTCTGTACAACTGTACAAAAGTACATATTGAAGGTTATTTTTAGAATAGTTTTATTCATGCAAATTCATTTTTAGCATTTTCTGGATAGCTTTGAAATAAAAATGTGACAAAAGCACATCAAATGATACATACATGCATGTCCAAATGGCAAAATTATTTGCCACACAATTTTTGCCATATTACTTTTCCAAACTTTAACAGGTTGGGGACGATCTATTAAATGGGGAACTTTATCTTATTTTAGTAATCTTTTGATAATGTTATAAATGAAATCTTCTTAACTGGGCCCAGGAACTTTCTATACTCCAGGGATTTTCAGTTAGGAATTGGTGGCAAAAAAGGGGAAAAACAAGGGTTTCCTGGTTAATGGACAATTAAGACAATTTTAATGCAGTGTAAGGGAGGTAATCCAATCACATTTAAAGTACAATGTATTGTATATTTGGATAACCTCCCTTACACAGCTTGTAAATTATGAATAATTTGTTTCTCATTTCAGATTTCAGAAATTAAAAAGAATCTTTCTATAATTTTTTAATTTTTTTTTTTTTTGGGGGGGGGGGGGGAGGATCAATTTGCAACAGCAAAGTCTATATCAAAAGAAAAAGGGGGGGGGGGCAAATTTTTTTTTTGGGGGGGAGGTAGATTCGCAACAGCATAGTCCATTGCACAAAAGCAAAAACTGGAAAATAAATACACTTCATACAACCAATTCTAAGTTCTTTGACTTCAGTTATTAATATTTTGTGTCAGAAACCTATTATATGTAAAGTATTTAATTACAATCCAAATTCAGACCTGTTTTAAGTACTAATATTGTGTCCATTTTTGCCCCAACTGTTTAGGGTTGGACCTCTGTGGTATCCAGCTGCGCTTAGTAAAGCAATTTATTTTTTTCTCTAATCTAAAAATTTTATAATTAAAAACCACAATACTGGTATGACATTGTGTTCCTTTAGTTTTAGACAATACATTTGCTAAAATCATGACTATACTACATGTAGTACTGATAATTAGATCACTAACTACAGGAGATCCCAATAATTAGTAAGTAATGAGTTGAATAAGTTCCTCAGGTAAACAATTTGAGGTCTGGATACATGTAGTTTATGATCCAAAATTTTTAAACATAAATTAAGTCATAAAAATGCTTTCTTTGAATCGTTTTTGATGGTTCAAAAATGTCTCCAATCTTCATGAAATTTCTATGCACAACTCATAGTGGGCCTCATATAGTGTTACTTTTTTCACATACCAAGAGAAGCTATTTGTCAGGTCCTGTTTAAAAAGTGTATTGTGCATATGATACATTGTAAGTAAGTTGCAACATAAAAAAGTTGTGTTATTTCATAACTTATAATATAAGAATAACCTAGGTTCATACTTCAAATTTGTGATGGAGAAGCACCACCCTTACATTGGCTGTGGTAATCTTAAGTCTTGATTTAAATGTCTGCCCGGGTTAATTTGATATTAAGTTTTGCCACAGCAATTACACGTTCAGATCAGGGCAGACAATATTTAAAATCATACATACCATTTTTTATGCCCCACCTACGATAGTAGAGGGGCATTATGTTTTCTGGTCTGTGCGTCCGTTCGTCCGTCCGTTCGTTCGTCCGTCCGTTCGTTCGTCCGTTCGTCCGTTCGTCCGTCTGTCCCGCTTCAGGTTAAAGTTTTTGGTCGAGGTAGTTTTTGATGAAGTTGAAGTCCAATTGACTTCAAACTTGGTACACATGTTCCCTATGATATGATCTTTCTAATTTTAATGCCAAATTAGAGATTTTACCCCAATTTCACGGTCCACTGAACATAGAAAATGAAAGTGCATGTTTCAGGTTAAAGTTTTTCAGGTTAAAGTTTTTGGTCAAGGTAGTTTTTGATGAAGTTGAAGTCCAATCCACTTGAAACTTAGTACACATGTTCCTTATGATATGATCTTTCTAATTTTAAAGCCAAATTAAACTTTTGACCCCAATTTCACGGTCCACTGAACATAGAAAATGAAAGTGCATGTTTCAGGTTAAAGTTTTTCAGGTTAAAGTTTTTGGTCAAGGTAGTTTTTGATGAAGTTGAAGTCCAATCAACTTGAAACTTAGTACACATGTTCCCTATGATATGATCTTTCTAATTTTAAAGCCAAATTAAACTTTTGACCCCAATTTCACGGTCCACTGAACATAGAAAATGAAAGTGCATGTTTCAGGTTAAAGTTTTTCAGGTTAAAGTTTTTGGTCAAGGTAGTTTTTGATGAAGTTGAAGTCCAATCAACTTGAAACTTAGTACACATGTTCCTTATGATATGATCTTTCTAATTTTAAAGCCAAATTAAACTTTTGACCCCAATTTCACGGTCCACTGAACATAGAAAATGAAAGTGCATGTTTCAGGTTAAAGTTTTTCAGGTTAAAGTTTTTGGTCAAGGTAGTTTTTGATGAAGTTGAAGTCCAATCAACTTGAAACTTAGTACACATGTTCCCTATGATATTATCTTTCTAATTTTAATGCCTAATTATATTTTTTATCCAATTTCATGGTCCATTGAAGATGGAAAATGATAGTGTGAGTGGGGCATCCGTGTACTTTGGACACATTCTTGTTTTTTTTTTATCTAATTTTCCATATCTTAAGCTTATTGTTTTATCATGTTTATAGTGAAAAATTGAGATATTATAACAAGTATTTGTTCATTCTTTTTTCATTGGCAGCTTGAAAATTTCTCTTGTAGATAATAACCTCACATAAAATGGCTGACAAGGAAGAAAGGAAAGTAGTTGATGAAAAAAGATTTGCCATTTTCAGTAAAGATACCATTAGATTAATTGCTGATTCAGTGGGTATTACAGAAATAACAGATCAGGCAGCCACACTTCTTGGTGAGGATGCAAGCTACAGGCTTAGGGAAGCAACACAGGTATATGTTAATAGAATACTTTTACACAAGGTTCTAAATGTATACATGTATGAAACATAAGCAAATATATGTGTAGACATTTACATTTACTAAAGTGTGTTATATGCTGATATAATTAAAGACAGTACAATGTACATTTTTATGCCCCACCTACGATAGTAGAGGGGCATTATGTTTTCTGGTCTGTCCGTTCGTTCGTTCGTCCGTCTGTTCATTCGTTCGTCTGTTCGTTCGTCCGTCTGTCCCGCTTCAGGTTAAAGTTTTTGGTCGAGGTAGTTTTTGATGAAGTTGAAGTCCAATCGACTTCAAACTTGGTACACATGTTCCCTATGATATGATCTTTCTAATTTTAATGCCAAATTAGAGATTTTACCCCAATTTCACGGTCCACTGAACATAGAAAATGATAGTGCAAATTTCAGGTTAAAGTTTTTGGCTTCAGGTTAAAGTTTTTGGTCAAGGTAGTTTTTGATGAAGTTGAAGTCCAATCAACTTGAAACTTAGTATACATGTGCCCTATGATATGATCTTTCTAATTTAAATGCCAAATTAGAGTTTTGACCCCAATTTTACGGTTCACTGAACATAGAAGATGATAGTGCAAATTTCAGGTTAAAGTTTTTGGCTTCAGGTTAAAGTTTTTGGTCAAGGTAGTTTTTGATGAAGTTGAAGTCCAATCAACTTGAAACTTAGTATACATGTGCCCTATGATATGATCTTTCTAATTTAAATGCCAAATTAGAGTTTTGACCCCAATTTTACGGTTCACTGAATATAGAAAATGATAGTGCAAATTTCAGGTTAAAGTTTTTGGTCAAGGTAGTTTTTGATAAAGTAGAAGTCCAATCAACTTGAAACTTAGTATACATGTTCCCTTTGATAAGATCATTCTAATTTTAATGCCAAATTAGAGAATTTATTCCAATTTCACAGTCCTTTAAACATAGAAAATGATAGTGCGAGTGGGGCATCCGTGTACTGTGGACACATTCTTGTTATTAAATGTTCTCATGCATAATTTATTACTAAAATGATAAATGAACAGGAAATAATCTGGTATCAAATTTACAGAAATTTATTTTATCTCTTGAATTGACTTATTATATTTATAATGCCAAACAGAAAAATTGTGATTTTCTGTTTAGACACCTTTGATTTTAGATTGTCATTAGTTGGAAAATTAAACTCAACCTATGTGAATTATAAAAAATAATCAAAATCCTTGAGTACTGTATAAATCTGACATTTCCTAACCTAATCATAAATTTGTTTTTTATTTTACTAGAATAGTTCACAGTATATGAAACATGCTAAGAGGAAGAAGCTTATGACAGATGATTTCAATAAAGCATTAAGGAAAAGTGATGTTCAGGTAACTGTATGGAACAATAAGGAGATATGGTATGAGTGCAAGTGAGATAACTATCCACCAAAGCTTAAATGAAGTGGATCTAAGCAATTATAGGCAACAGTATGGCTTTCAACAATGAGAAAAATTCAAACCATATAGTCGTCTATAAATGCTCTGACATGAAAAATATTAAACAATTCAATTGAGAAAACTAACAGCCTAATTTATAACAAAACTAACTTGGACAGAATGTTCTTCATTAAAAAAAAATAAGACCTGGAGCAAAATTTGAAAAATACTTTTTGTTATTATCCTGTATGTCGCGAAATTGAAATTGTATAATGTGAGGGTTTGGTTGCACCTTGTTGAAGGCCTCTCTGTGACTTTGAGATGAAGACAGCATGTGAGGGTTTGGTTGCACCTTGTTGAAGGCCTCTCTGTGACTTTGAGATGTGAGGGTTTGGTTGCACCTTGTTGAAGGCCTCTCTGTGACTTTGAGATGTGAGGGTTTGGTTGCACCTTGTTGAAGTCCTCCCTGTGACTTTGAGATGAAGACAGCAATACAAGTGCTATTTCTTTGATTTTTACTTATTTTTTTGGCTGTACATGTATTGATTTTGTGTCATGGATGGACACCCCATATCCTTTGTTTTTCTGATCTGAACAAATTTAAATTATGTGCCCGTTATAGTATTCCCTTAATCATCATATCCATCATGTCAGTTCATATTACTTAGGTTTCTAGATGATAAATATAGAACCATATTTTGAAATTAATTGAAATTTCAATCAAATATTTTGCACAGTTTATATTCACTTTAACAGTTCTTTTTTATGCCCCACCTACAATAGTAGAGGGGCATTATGTTTTCTGGTCTGTGCGTCCGTCTGTTTGTTTGTCCGTCAGTCTGCTTCAGGTTAAAGTTTTGGTCAAGGTAGTTTTTGATGAAGTTGAAGTCCAATCATCTTGAAACTTAGTACACATGTTCACTATGATATGATCTTTCTAATTTTAATGCCAAATTAGAGTTTTTACCCCAATTTCACGGTCCACTGAACATAGAAAATTATAGTGCAAGTGGGGCATCTGTGTACTTGGGACACATTCTTGTTTATTTTTATTTTTTAAGATAACAAATATTTTTATTCAATCATTTCCTGATATATAAATACCTAAGAAGCCTATGTCGCATACTTAGGGACCCCTGTATTTTAATAGCCTCACTTGACCAGGGATAAAATCAAATGAGTTTAAACTTACAATAGTTACATAATCATTATCTTATGTCTGGTTCACTAACTAACATGTGTTGAATTAATTCTACATTCAAAGTACATTTGCAGTATTTATTCATGGGCAGATATCCATCTACACCTTAACTCATTTGTTCGAATACAACTCCTGTTTTACTTCATTTAGAAAACCATATGTATCATTTGTGCCATCAAACAATCTAACAAATGCTCCAATTGTATTTTTTTGTTTATTTTTACATGTATATATTATATCTACTAAATGATTGATTTCCCTAAGAACTGCTTTACAGGGGCATGGGATCTGCAGTTTACCTACCGGCTGAGTCAAAGTTTTTTTAATACAAAAATATGCTGAATTAAGAAATTCACAAATGTATACACAGTTTGCCAATTCATGTATATTACATTGTTTACTAAATTTTTCTAGCCTGTTTATGGTCACAGACCAGTGGATCCAGAACAAGTGTGGACATATCAACAAACAAAAGATGGACAGATAATGTTTTTAGATGAAGCTGATATAAATCTAGAGGATATTGCATTAGATCATAATATTCCAAGTAATCCTGGAGCTGTGTCAATCAAAGGTATTCCTCTATTTTTGTATATATTGAAAAGGAATCTTTGAATTATGGTTTTTAATAAATAAAAAAAAATAGTATTCTGATTATGAAAACAATATTATGTTCTGTTTTATGCTGGATCGGTGTGATCATTCTATGATGTTGTATAATTCTGAGTTGAAGACATATCATGAATCTAATGATGTGTATTTTGACTTGTAGAAAGTGTTACACCATTTAATCATATACTTACAACTTGTGACAAGTTATTTGCCCTTAAATAAAGAAAAGATATTTTGAACAGCTACTAAATTTTTGATACGCAAAAGTTCCTTTTTAAATCAAAATTTATAATACATTATAGTTCTATTAATGAATTAAAATTAAAAGGTGTATATCTAATTTAAGCAGTTGATAAGAATGATAAAAATTATCCATATCTTATGTTTGTGGAAGTAATTGAATACAATTTGATATAAGATGTGTATTCATATCAAAGATAATCCACAAACTTTTTTCAAACCCTTTACCTTAACAATTTATCAAAAATATGAACATATGTTGGATTTTTTTTTTTATAAAAAGTTATTTATCTAACTTTACAGCACACTGGTTGGCTGTTGAAGGATCATCAAAATCACAAACATCACAAGGTCTAGCATCAGGTATGTAAAAAAACCAAGACATATATATATTCCTATTTACAAGATTAGAATTGTTTCTTTTAATATGTTCTATAAAGAATAGTCATATTTATTTTCATGAATTTATCATTCTTAGATAATAAAAAAAAAATAACATAATTCCGCGCTGCATACAAAATGTACTTCCGTCAACGCTTTTACACCCCAATGCAGTTACAAAAAGAAACATTCAATTCTTAAATAAAGTAGAATTATGGATAAACATAATAACAATAACAATATCATTTTAAGCAAAATATAGATAAATTGAAATTCATTAGAGAGTGTTACAATGAAAAATAATATGCTAATTTCTTCCATAATAGGGAAGCCTGTTGAGAAAAAATTATCAGCAGAAATGCAGACCTACTTCGATCGTGTAACAAATTCAATACTTGGCAAGGATGAAGAATTAATGAAGGTAAACTTTATTATATATTAGCAATATATTTCTGTTTTAGAATTTTTTAACTTGTTGTAACCACATTATGTGACATAGTGTTTTAAATATATGTTTGCAATTGAATTTTTCTGACGCGAGAGAATTTCTTAAACCTTGTATGAAAGTATTTATTAACAGTCTGTTACTCCTTTTTCGTCATTTAGATCATACCTTGTTAGGTATAAAATTTGGCATTTTGGATGATTACCATAAAGGTGTGGTCCATCATCTTATGCTGAGGTGAACTTTTTAAATACATGTCAAATTTGTAGTTCACTTAAATGGAAATTTGACATGATTTCCTTGACGCATATTTTTATGCCACACCTACGATAGTAGAGGGGCATTATGTTTTATGGTCTGTGTGTCCGTTCGTCCGTCTGTCCCGCTTCAGGTTAAAGTTTTTGGTCGAGGTAGTTTTTGATGAAGTTGAAGTCCAATCGACTTCAAACTTAGTATACATGTTCCCTATGATATGATCTTTTTAATTTTAATGCCAAATTAGAGGGTTTACCCTAATTTCACGGTCCACTGAACATAGAAAATGATAGTGCGAGTGGGGCATTCGTGTACTGGGGACACATTCTTGTTTTATTTTGTTTCTTGTTTCATGGAACTTTGATTGTGATCCTGGAACTTTTCTTTTGTTACGGTACACATTTGTACACCTATCATAAATTGTTAGAGTATAAAGCAATGAACATATTATATCTTCTTTAAGATTCAGTATTTAATAATATTTATAACTTTTTTATACGACCGCAAAAATTTAAATTTTTTGGTCGTATATTGCTATCACGTTGGTGTCGTCGTCGTCGTCCTAATACTTTTAGTTTTCGCACTCTAACTTTAGTAAAAGTGAATAGAAATCAATGAAATTTTAACACAAGGTTTATGACCACAAAAGGAAGGTTGGGATTGATTTTGGGAGTTTTGGTCCCAACATTTTAGGAATTAGGGGCCAAAAAGGGCCCAAATAAGCATTTTCTTGGTTTTCGCACTATAACTTTAGTTTAAGTGAATAGAAATCTATGAAATTTTGACACAAGGTTTATGACCACAAAAGGAAGGTTGGGATTGATTTTGGGAGTTTTGGTTCCAACAGTTTAGGAATTAAGGGCCAAAAAAGGGCCCAAATAAGCATTATTCTTGGTTTTCGCACAATAACTTTAGTATAAGTAAATAGAAATCAATGAAATTTTAACACAAGGTTTATGACCACAAAAGGAAGGTTGGGATTGATTTTGGGAGTTTTGGTTCCAACAGTTTAGGAATTAAGGGCCAAAAAAGGGCCCAAATAAGCATTATTCTTGGTTTTCGCACAATAACTTTAGTATAAGTAAATAGAAATCAATGAAATTTAACACAAGACAAGGTTTATGACCACAAAAGGAAGGTTGGGATTGATTTTGGGAGTTGAGGTCACAACAGTTTATGAATAAGGGGCCAAAAAGGGGCCCAAATAAGCATTATTTTTGGTTTTGCACCATAACTTTAGTATAAGTAAATAGAAATCTTTGAAATTTAAACACATGGTTAATGACCATAAAAGGAAGGTTGGGTTTGATTTTGGGAGTTTTGGTCCTAACAGTTTAGGAATAAGGGGCCCAAAGGGTCCAAAATTGAACTTTGTTTGATTTCATCAAAAATTGAATAATTGGGGTTTTTTGATATGCCGAATCTAACTATGTATGTAGATTCTTAATTTTTGATCCCGTTTTCAAATTGGTCTACATTAAGGTCCAAAGGGTCCAAAATTAAACTTAGTTTGATTTTAACAAAAATTGAATCCTTGGGGTTCTTTGATATGCTGAATTTAAAAATGTACTTAGATTTTTATACGACAGCAAAATTTGAAAAATTTTTCGTCGTATATTGCTATCACGTTGGCGTCGTCGTCGTCGTCCGAATACTTTTAGTTTTCGCACTCTAACTTTAGTAAAAGTGAATGGAAATCTATGAAATTTTAACACAAGGTTTATGACCACAAAAGGAAGGTTGGTATTGATTTTGGGAGTTTTGGTCCCAACATTTTAGGAATTAGGGGCCAAAAAGGGCCCAAATAAGCATTTTCTTGGTTTTCGCACTATAACTTTAGTTTAAGTGAATAGAAATCTATGAAATTTTGACACAAGGTTTATGACCACAAAAGAACGGTTGGGATTGATTTTGGGAGTTTTGGTTTCAACAGTTTAGGAATTAGGGGCCAAAAAAGGGCCCAAATAAGCATTATTCTTGGTTTTCGCACAATAACTTTAGTATAAGTAAATAGAAATCAATGAAATTTAAACACAAGGTTTATGACCACAAAAGGAAGGTTGGGATTGATTTTTGGAGTTGAGGTCACAACAGTTTATGAATTAGGGGCCAAAAAGGGGCCCAAATAAGCATTATTTTTGGTTTTTGCACCATAACTTTAGTATAAGTAAATAGAAATCTATGAAATTTAAACACAAGGTTTATGACTATAAAAGGAAGGTTGGGTTTGATTTTGGGAGTTTTGGTCCCTACAGTTTAGGAATAAGGGGCCCAAAGGGTCCAAAATTGAACTTTGTGTGATTTCATCAAAAATTGAATAATTGGGGTTCTTTGATATGCCGAATCTAACTATGTATGTAGATTCTTAAATTTTGGTCCCGTTTTCAAATTGGTCTACATTAAGGTCCTAAGGGTCCAAAATTAAACTTAGTTTGATTTTAACAAAAAATGAATCCTTGGGGTTCTTTGATATGCTGAATTTAAAAATGTACTTAGATTTTTAATTATTGGCCTAGTTTTCAAGTTGGTCCAAATGGGGGTCCAAAATTAAACTTTGTTTGATTTCATCAAAAATTGAATAAATGGGTTCTTTGATATGCCAAATCTAACTGTGTATGTAGATTTTTAATTTTTGGTCCAGTTTTCATATTGGTCTACATTAAGGTCCAAAGGGTCCAAAATTAAACTAAGTTTGATTTTAACAAAAATTAAATTCTTGGGCTTATTTGATATGCTTTATCTAAATATGTACTTTGATTTTTGATTATGGGCCCAGTTTTCAAGTTGGTCCAAATCAGGATTCCATATCAAGTATTGTGCAATAGCAAGAAATTTTCAATTGCACAGTATTGCACAATAGCAAGAAATATCTAATTGCACAATATTGTGCAATAGCAATTAATTTTCAATTGGAGTTATCTTTCTTTGTATAGAATAGTAGTTGATAATATATGTTGGAAATTGCCAGACATGACTATGATGTCATTTTCTATTTTTATTTGCCAATAACTTTATGTAAATAACTTCATTGGAAATTTGCCAATATAAAATGTTGCTGATGAAGCTTTTTTTCCTTATCTTATCTAAAATGTTTTTAGATAATGTATGTTGGACATTTGCCAGACATGACTATGATGTCATTTTCTATTTTTATTTGCCAATAACTTTATGTAAATAACTTCATTGGAAATTTGCCAATATAAAATGTTGCTGATGAAGTTTTTTTTATTGTTTTATACAATAAACAATGTATATTCACTTTTACTACCAACCAATCTTTACCATTCAGTGATAACAAGTACTTTATTTTACATTTTAATATTTTATGATGTATTTAAAAGAGTAGTTATTGTTGCAAACTCCATTAGAAATTTGAATTGATATCAGTTTTGGAAAAAGGGAAATGGGGATGTGAAAAAAAAGGGGGGGGGGGGGGGGGGGGTTAAATTTTTCTCATTTCAAGTGAATTGCTCAAAAGCAAAAAAAAACTTTTAAGTTCATTAGACCACATTCATTCTGTGTCAGAAACCTATGCTGTGTCAACTATTTAATTTTAGATTTAAAAAGTTTGAAGAAGAAATCTTTAATTGATTTGTGAAATCTTGACATTTGTTTTGTGTAAAAAAACACCATGTAATGTCAAAAATTTGATCACAATCCAAATTCAGAGCTGTATCACGCTTGAATGTTTTGTCCATACTTGCCCCAACTGTTCAGGGTTCGACCTCTGCGGTCGTATAAAGCTGCGCCCTGCAGAGCACCTGGTTTTATTTGAAACACATACCACATATTATCCATAAGTTTAACTGTCATGTTAGTTTTGTAAAGATTTAACTTGAGGTAAAGGTGCTATTTTTAAAATCTTATTTTTTTTCTCCTCATTACAGTTAGCGTTTACTGATCTTAGAACAAATGCCCAGATCATACCACTTCTGCCATACTTTGTTAGTTTTATATCAAATGGGGTAAGTTTTATTACAAGTACATGTATCAATATATTAAGTCCATTAATGCTCTAAAAGTAGGAAAGTGAAAATAAAGGAAAGAAAATTGATGTCAGTAGGAACACATTAAAATCCCTTAAATCCATCATTCATTCATTATTTTCAAAAACTGCTATCTTACGATTGCTTGTAGTCAAATTTTGAATAACTGCAAAAACCTGCCTGCATTACACAATCAGATCGGAGTGCCTTTACAGATTTGGAGCATAACTATACAACGAGACTGAAAATGTTAGGTTTACATGATTCAAAGCATATTCTTATTCTTAATTTGGATAGGTATTTTTTTACTTTTATATGACAAGAAACATTTGAAATATCAATCTATAATCCGTCTTGAATGGAAAAAAAACAACTTCCTACTCAGGACTATCATATAGGTGGAACTTATTAAAGAATCGAAGAAACAGCCATAAATTACTATTACTGTATATATTGATGTATTTACTATAACTTAACAATTTGTACATATGTTATTTTTTACAGGTAAAAACAGTGAGTCATGACCTAAAACAGCTTACAAAACTGTTACATACACTGAGAGCATTACTGAACAACACATCATTGTACCTAGAACCTCAGCCTTATGTATGTAATAACATCTGTAGAAATCATTCATTATTCATTATCTCTGGTCAAGTTAATAGCTTAATCAAAGTGAAAAGTTGAAAGTGAAGAACTATAAGGATTAATTAATGTCTCAAAAAATGTTATCCAAATTGTCATAGTTGAGATGCAACATATAGAATTTAGAACTAAGTGCATTGGATTTCTTATTATTTTTAAACTAAAATATGTCAGCCAAAATCAGTTAAATGGAACCAATACCACATAAACGAGTCCAGCGCATATCATTGATGCTTTAGATCATATAAAAAAGTAGTTGGTCTAACAACGGCGTGTATTCTTATAAAATAAAAAAATTACAAAAAAGTCCTCAAATTATGTGATATTCTGATGACAGACTAAAAAGTTATGATATTTTGAAGTTTGAAGGCCAACTCAAAACGCTGTGTCCAAAAGCGGTTGCAAAAAAGGACATTGCATTTTACGTATCAGAATATGACCGATAGCGGTACAATTTGCGCGCTGTTCACATTTCTACAGTTACAGAATCAGATAAAAATAGCAAGGTACGTGTATAAGTTAAAATTCCATCAAAAATAAATTTTTATCGAATGTCCAGTCATTTTATGTGAATTACGTTACGTACATGTAGAATTCATGTCTACCATCTAATATTGCCGAGAACATGTGTCTAAAAAGAATAAAATAATAGCCATTTACCCTTTTAAAAACAGGTGTATCATTTAATATGTAATATAGATATGTGTCTATATATAAACAAACTTATTTTAACATTTTTTTATTTATTTATTTAAGAATGTGAACTACGTTACGCCAATATATCATAATAAGGTATTCACAAGACATAAAACGAACCCAGTATTTAACAATACCATAAGCCTAATAAAAAAAATGTATGGTTGACATTGTTGGAGGCAATTATTCATGGAAAAAATCTTGTTCCATCATAAAATGTGAAATACGTGATGTGAACTTCGTTACCATGGCAAAACTAAATCTTTCTTTTAACCTTGTGTTTGGTGCAAAAATCTTTCCTTTATTCATAACTCACAACCGGAAACTGTAGCAGACGAATTTTGTGCTTTGGGAAAATGCAAAAACAAACAATTAAACAAAAGTGTATGAACTTTCTGTGGTAGGTTAATATTAAAATTGACATAAACAAGTCATAAATTTGACATGAAAGATTCGAACCCTATTATAGGGGATAAAAAATATGTCGAACTTACATGCATTAAAAATCAAAGCACTGAAAGTTCTGTAAGGTGATGGGTCATATTCATTTATCGAGAAAACGTAGTTCACACTTCTTGTAACGTAATTCACATAGAATAAGTAAGGATATTCAGCGATTTTATTTATGAGATAATGTTATTGTAATGAAACGGGAGTATCGAAATAAAAGAAACAACGGTTTTGCTACCCCCTAACATTGAAAACACAATTGTTTACACACAATGATTTATAAAAGAGGGTGCATATGCAAGTCCTATACAATGGCGGATACTTTCAATTTATTACACCTTGTTCTTTTCATGATAAAGCTTGAATACTGCTCACTTCAAAGTAAATACCATATGTAAACATACATACATACATATATACAATACAATACATACGTGATACGAAAATAAGTGCATATTTTTTTATACATTAACGATAAGTTTCTCATGAGTAATTATTGTTAACATATAGACAAAAAAAAACTTTATATATATATTTTTTCTTTTAGATTTGCTTGAAATGGGGAAAAGCAGAGCCGAAATCCAAAAAGCCTACAGAGATCGCAAAAAGGAAAAGGATGGAAATGCGTATATTCAGAAAGAGAGAGAAAGAGTAAAACGTTATTATGTTGATACATCCGCCCTATCAAAGAAAAAACTAGAACAGAGAAGGACGAAAATACGACAGTGCATGGCAAAAAAGAGAGCTAAAGATAAAGTCCCACAAAATGACAAAGACGAAGTACCAGAGTGCTCAACAAGATCTAACACACAACAACAACAACCTCCAATGCTAGTTAAGCTAAATTTTCCATTGAAATCAAGAAGCAAAATTCAGACGAGAAAAAGAACAAGTCGAGCAGTTGCCAAAGCTAATTATAAAATAAATAAAATGACACAGAAAATTCAGGAGTTGAAAAGACGCAACTGGACTATTACAAAAAGATTACAAAGAAGAATGGCAAGAGAAAATAAAGATAATAAGAACAATCTGGAAAAAACAATTACAAGCCCTATGCGTAAAGCAAATCAAGATTTGAGAGAAGCTAATCTTTCTCCGACCAAATATCCGGACCTTCAAAAGAAACTTACGTATCACAACTGCCTTATATCAGAAATTAAAGAATCAGTAAGTCACGAGAAAAACAAATTTCCTGTACTACAAGTTATAACAGGAAAGGCCATACGAGATCATAAATGCATTAGAAGGCTAAGCTATGACATCAAGGTAAATCGGAAACTGCTGATGAAAATAAAATCAAAAAGAGAGAAGGAAAAAAAGAAAACCCGCATGAAGGCTGCAAGAGAAGATCTTCGTTCAAAAGTATTAGTCTTTCTCGAGAGGGACGATAACAGTACTTGTCTTCCGGGAAAAAGAGACAACGAAAAAGACGGAAAAGAGAAAAAGCAAAAAAGAGTGTTAAATGACTATTTAGACAATCTACATCAGAAATTTTTGTCAGAGAATGTACTCACAAAATTAAGTGTTTCTGTATTCAGACGTTTTCGGCCAGCAAATTATGTACTAGCATCTTTTGGAAACAGGAGAACGTGCCTTTGTCAGCGCCATCAAAATATGGCATTAAAAGTTAGAACATTGAAAGCACTAAATATTACTACTACATCAAATCCAGATCAACTTATAAGACAGATGACAGATGAGGAAGTTTTAGCAAAAATAACTGAGTTGGAAGATGAGAAAATAAAATACTCTGAATGGAAAAGGGTTGATGTAGAGGAGAAGGGAATGATGAAAAAGAGAATGAATGTTGTGCAATGTGAGGCAAATAAACAGGAATTCGGCACACTGATCAGAACATCGTTAAATGAGTTCCGAGCTCATGTATACAGGGTACAAACTCAATATGAACAAATACGAACACTAAAGGAGAACTTAACAAAATATAATGTCATATGTCAAATGGACTTCGCAGAAAATTATTCATGCGTGCATGCAGATGAAGTTCAATCCGCTTATTTCGACAAAGCTTCCGTTACATTACATCCCGTTGTTTTATACTATAAAGTTGACGGCGATATTAATCTTCATCATAAATCGTTCGTGTTCGTTTCCGACGAACCAGGTCACAATTCATCAACGGTATATGCATTCATAAAGGATTTGATACCAAAAATTTTGCAAATAGCTCCTGGAACTAAAGCTGTACACTACATCACAGATTCGCCAACATCACAATACAGGAACAAATACATTTTTCATTTAGTAACGTTACATGGTATGTTGTTTGATGGGATCACAGCCTCTTGGCATTACTTCGAAGCTGGACACGGAAAGGGACCCTGCGACGGGGTAGGTGGAACGGCAAAACGACTTGCAGACATGGCCGTTAGACAACAAAAGGTTGTAATCCAAACACCAGTAGATTTCTTCAACTGGGGGAAGTCTCAAGAAACAAGTAACATAACTTACATTTTCGTTCCTAAATCCAAATGTCAGAGCGCAAACAACGAAATGAAAGAATGGAATGCTGTTGCAGTGAAAGGCACCATGGAATTACATGCTGTTGTTCCTATTACAAGAAATGTAATAAGCATAAGAAACACCTCATGTTTCTGTCTACTTTGTTTTAGTGGCGGACGCTTTCATCCTGCTTGTGACGGCTGGCGATCTGTTTCTCTGGAGGGAAAACAAAAAAGAAATGCACCTGGTACTGAAACCAACGAGATTGAATTACAGGCAAAAGATCCACAGGAAGAAGAAGTAGAGCGACACGTAGAAGGAGGAGAGTCATTACTAGCACAACCGCCAATAGTGTTTGAGCAGAGCTACCAAAAGGACACGTTTGTGGCAAGTGTATATGACAATGTTTGGTACATTTGTAAGGTGCTTGATTTTGACAACAATGATAATGAATATCAATTGGCCTTTATGACAAAGAGCAATCCTGTATCCCACACCATGAAGTGGCCAACAAGACCTGAAGAACTGTGGGTTACAGAGACAGACATCGTTTGTCAGGTCAATAACCCGGCTCCAGTAGGCAGAAAACCTGTCCGAATGTACAAATTATTGCCGGATGATGTAAATAAAATTGAAAGTTTACTATAAAAACAAACATTTACATGTGCTTTATTCATGACTTGTGGTAACGTAATTCACAAAAAGTGAACGTTGATGATTATCTGTTCATTTATGAATGTTAAATTAATTGTAATATCGACCATTTATCAAATTTATCCATAAATACATTGAGATATTTGGCGTTTTTGCTTCATTTTTTACTATTTTGTCTAATTGAATTTCAGTGAATTACGTTACCACTGACTCATGAATATTGTTTCTATGCCTTTGTCGTATAATATAGATAATATATATGTTAAATGGTTTAAATTTTCAAATTCTATCTTATTACGTTATGAATTTCATATTTTAATTGTTGATATAAAGTTTGTTTCTTGAATTTTGTTGATTAAATCAAATTAGAATACTATTTGTTTATTCATATATGATACTGTAAAACCAGAACTCATTCCAGACACCCACCAATCATTATGTATTCATAAATCAAACTTTATAATATATTGCTACACATATATCATGTATATATATACTTCATTTAAGTCAAACATTGCATTTTAAAAACATTTGAGTATTCGTGTGAATTACGTTACCTGATAGATGCTTTTTCAATGCAAAGAAGTTCAGTTAATGCAAAGAAATTATGGACAGATTTTTTTTAAATGGAATAAAATATGTACTTATATTGATTTGAAAAATATTTCTAGCATTCAATTGCGATTATATATTATATATTCAAACGTGAAAAATATGTATTTCAATTTCTAGAAAAACATCCGAAGATAATTTATTATGACGTCAGAAAAAAACTGGGAAAAAAATTAGAGATGCAAAATGTCTACAAAGATCGATGTTTTTCGAAAACTTATATGTGATTGAAGTTTTTAATATCTCGATTTATGGTTATCTTGGATTGTCATATTGGTAATTTCTTTAGAAAGATAAGAGCAGAGCAAGTAACGTAATTCACAACATGTAGTAACGTGGTTCAAATGAGTTGCTGAAAAAAATATAAAATAAGACTATTTGGTGCTCATAATAAAAAAAATAAGAAGTTGAAATATACCGCTTTGAAAAAAAATAAGTTATAAGTGTGAAAGTGTTAGGCTGATTCTCGCCGTTTTGGTAATTGCTATGGTCCCATTTAACTGATTTTGGCTGTGTACATAACAACATATAGATGAATTGATAAATTGTATTGTGTTTACAGTTGAACCTCCTGGTACAGTCATTAATGTATTGTTTATAAATTGTATTGTGTTTACAGTTAAACCTCCTGGTACAGTCATTAATGTATTGTTTATAAATTGTATTGTTTACAGTTGAACCTCCTGGTACAGTCATTAATGTATTGTTTATAAATTGTATCGTGTTTACAGTTGAACCTCCTGGTACAGTCATTAATGTATTGTTTATAAATTGTATTGTGTTTACAATTGAACCTCCTGGTACAGTCATTAATGTATTGTTTATAAATTGTATTGTTTACAGTTGAACCTCCTGGTACAGTCATTAATTTATTGTTTATAAATTGTATTGTTTACAGTTAAACCTCCTGGTACAGTCATTAATGTATTGTTTATAAATTGTATTGCTTACAGTTGAACCTCCTGGTACAGTCATTAATGTATTGTTTATAAATTGTACTGTTTACAGTTGAACCTCCTGGTACAGTTATTAATGTATTGTTTATAAATTGTATTGTTTACAGTTGAACCTCCTGGTACAGTCATTAATGTATTATTTATAAATTGTATTGTGTTTACAGTTGAACCTCCTGGTACAGTCATTAATGTATTGTTGATAAATTGTATTGTGTTTACAGTTAAACCTCCTGGTACAGTCATTAATGTTTTGTTTATAAATTGTATTGTTTACAGTTGAACCTCCTGGTACAGTCATTAATGTATTGTGTATAAATTGTATTGTTTACAGTTAAACCTCCTGGTAATGTCATTAATGTATTGTTTATAAATTGTATTGTGTTTACAGTTGAACATCCTGGTACAGTCATTAATGTATTGTTTATAAATTGTATTGTGTTTACAGTTAAACCTCCTGGTACAATCATTAATGTATTGTTTATAAATTCTATTGTGTTTACAGTTGAACCTCCTGGTACAGTCATTAATGTATTGTTTATCAATTGTATTGTTTACAGTTAAACCTCCTGGTACAGTCATTAATGTATTGTTTATAAATTGTATTGTGTTTACAGTTAAACCTCCTGGTACAGTCATTAATGTATTGTTTATAAATTGTATTGTGTTTACAGTTGAACCTCCTGGTACAGTCATTAATGTATTGTTTATAAATTGTATTGTGTTTACAGTTGAACCTCCTGGTACAGTCATTAATATATTGTTTATAAATTGTATTGTTTACAGTTGAACCTCCTGGTACAGTCATTAATGTATTGTTTACTGGAGCCCCTGACAGCCTCTATTGATCTGAAGAATGATCATTGGTTTCTAAGAGATTATGCAGCTAGACTTTTAGCTCAGATTCTATTGTAAGTATTATATATTTACCATTTTTCATTATTACATCATACTACTACTTTGTTGACTGGAATTATTGTATCATTTCTTCCAACTCAAAGCCATCAAAGGTATATACTGTAAACCAAAATATTCACAGATATATTTTCCATGTTAAGCCTAGCTAACATAATTAATGAAATTGACATGATTTTTCCACTCATCAAAATTGCGAAAAATGAGTTGGTTTACACCTAATTCTTCAAATTTTGAGTTTAAACTGTAACTATTCATAGCTTATAGGAGACACTACCAAACATTGAGTCTTTTCTTTATGCATTCTTATTAATTCTATGATTTTTATGCCCCACCTACGTTATGCCCCACCTAGGATAGTAGAGGGGCATTATGTTTTGGTCTCTGCGTTCGTTCGTCTGTTCGTTTGTCCGTCCGTCTGTTCACCCCACTTCAGGTTAAAGTTTTTGGACGAGGTAGTTTTTGATGAAGTTGAAGTCCAATCAACTTGAAACTTAGTACACATGTTCCTTTTGATATGATCTTTCCAAATTAGATTTTGTACCCCCATTTCACAGTCCATTGAACATGGAAAATGATAATGCATGTGGGGCATCCATGTACTTTGGACACATTCTTGTTTTAAAATACTTCATTGAATTTACTTTTTTGTATTTTTTCAGTTCTTGGTCCACACCCATTAACCACCTGATGTACAACACAGTAAAAACTCTTAAAGAAGTGCTTTATGACAACAATAAACCATTGTGTAGCCATTATGGAGCTGTCATTGGTATTACGATGTTGGACCAAAAGGTAAGGAATTTACAACTGTATATTTGAAAACTTTTGAAATAAATTTATGATGTATCTAAAAAATTTGCGGCGTGACCCGGTCAACCAACCAAGATGGCCGCCACAGCTAAAAATAGAACATAGAGGTAAAATGCAGTTTTTGGCTTATAACTCAAAAACCAAAGCATTTAGAGGAAATCTGACAATTTTTAAAGAAATTTTGCCGTTTTTATACGACCGCAAAATTTGAAAAATTTTTCGTCGTATATTGCTATCACGTTGGCGTCGTCGTCTGTGTCGTTGTCGCCGTCGTCGTCCGAATACTTTTAGTTTTCGCACTCTAACTTTAGTAAAAGTGAATGGAAATCTATGAAATTTTAACACAAGGTTTATGACCACAAAAGGAAGGTTGGTATTGATTTTGGGAGTTTTGGTCCCAACATTTTAGGAATTAGGGGCCAAAAAGGGCCCAAATAAGCATTTTCTTGGTTTTCGCACTATAACTTTAGTTTAAGTTAATAGAAATCTATGAAATTTTGACACAAGGTTTATGACCACAAAAGAACGGTTGGGATTGATTTTGGGAGTTTTGGTTTCAACAGTTTAGGAATTAGGGGCCAAAAAAGGGCCCAAATAAGCATTATTCTTGGTTTTCGCACAATAACTTTAGTATAAGTAAATAGAAATCAATGAAATTTAAACACAATGTTAATGACTACAAAAGGAAGGTTGGTATTGATTTTGGGAGTTTAGGTCCCAACAGTTTAGGAATTAGGGGCCAAAAAGGGACCCAAATAAGCATTTTTCTTGGTTTTCGCACCATAACGTTAGTATAAGTAAATAGAAATCTATGAAATTTAAACACAAGGTTTATGACCATAAAAGGAAGGTTGGTATAGATTTTGGGAGTTTTGGTCCCAACAGAATAAAAATTAAACTTTGTTTGATTTCATCAAAATTGAATAATTGGGGTTCTTTGATATGCCGAATCTAACTGTCATGACTGTGTATGTAGATTCTTAACTTTTGGTCCCGTTTTCAAATTGGTCTACATTAAGGTCCAAAGGGTCCAAAATTAAACTTAGTTTGATTTGCACAAAAAATGAATCAGTTAGGTTCTTTGATATGCTGAATCTAAAAATGTACTTAGATTCTTGATTATTGGCCCAGTTTTCAAGTTGGTCCAAATCGGGGTCCAAAATTAAACTTTGTTTGATTTCATCAAAAATTGAATAAATGGGGTTCTTTGATATACCAAATCTAACTGTGTATGTAGATTCTTCATTTTTGGTCCTGTTTTCAAATTGGTCTACACTAAAGTCCAAAGGGTCCAAAATTAAACTTAGTCTGATTTTAACAAAAATTGAAATCTTGGGGTTCTTTGTTTGATATGCTGAATCCAAAAATGTACTTAGATTTTTTATTATGGGCCCAGTTTTCAAGTTGGTCCAAATCAGGATCTAAAATTATTATATTAAGTATTGTGCAATAGCAAGTCTTTTCAATTGCACAGTATTGCTCAATGGCAAGAAATATCTAATTGCACAATATTGTGAAATAGCAAATTTTTTTTTAATTAGAGTTATCTTTCTTTGTCCAGAATAGTAAGCAAGAAATATCTAATTGCAAAATATTGTGCAATAGCAAGATTTTTTTTTAATTTGAGTTATCTTTCTTTGTCCAGAATCAACTTAAATCTTTGTTATATACAATATACAATGTATATTCACTTTTTACTACCAACTGATAAATTAAAATAATCTTTACCATTCAGTGATAACAAGCAGTTTTTTTACATCTTAATATTTTATGATGTATTTAAATGAGTAGTTATTGTTGCAAACTCCATTAGAAATTTTAATTGAGATTAGTTTTGGAATAAGGGAAAGGGGGATGTGATTAAAAAAATTGGGTTCAATTTTTCTCATTTGAAATTTCATAAATAAAAAAGAAAATTTCTTCAAACATTTTTTTGAGAGGATTAATATTCAACAGCATAGTGAATTGCTCTTAAGAGAAAACAAAATTTTTTTAAGTTCATTAGAACACATTCATTCTGTGTCAGAAACCTATGCTGTGTCAACTATTTAATCACAATCCAAATTTAGAGCTGAATCCAGCTTGAATGTTGGGTCCATACTTGCCCCAACCGTTCAGGGTTCAACCTCTGCGGTCGTATAAAGCTACGCCCTGCGGAGCATCTGGTTGGTTATTATCTTGACTACTAATATAGATAGAGATAAACTGTAAACAGCAATAATGTTCGGCAAAGTAAGATCTACAAATAAGTCAACATGACCTAAATGGTCAATTGACCCCTTAAGGATTTATTGCCCTTTATAGTCAATTTTTAACAATTTTCATTAATTTGGTAAATTTATGTAAATTTTTACCAAATAATTTTCTATGTTTCTAATGGGCAAAGTTCATTAAAGATATAATTGTAAGAAGCAAGAACGTTCTGTAAAGTAAGAACTTCAAACACATCACCATCACCAAAATACAATTTTGTCATGAATCCATCTGTGTTTGTTTAATATGCACATAGACAAAGGTGAGCGACACAGGCTCTTTAGAGCCTCTAGTTAATTCATTTTAAATGATGGTTCATTGTACCAACCAAAAGTTCCATATATAACTTACTGACAAAAACACAAATACTGAAATTTAATTTCCAGGATGCTTGCTGTGCAGTATGGGTTATATTCATTGTTGAAGGCTGCACAGTGACCTATAGTTAAAAACTTCTATATCATGTGATCTCTGGTGGAGACTTGTCTCATTGGATGTCATATCACATCTTATTTTTAAAAGTTTCCCTTAGAAGTTTGTTCTTGATAGCACATTTAAATTCATGATTCACCTATACCCATGCATCATGCATGACCCACAAAAATTGATATTCAACCAATAATAATGAATCAACATTTTTGTGCATGAATACAGTTAAACCTTTTTAAAACATACATTTTTATGCTCCCACCGTAGCAGATGTGGCATTAAGTTTTACCCTTGTCCACCTGTAAGTAATTTGGTTTCTGTTCTCTAACTTTAGTTTGCCTCAACCAAATGTTTTGAAACTTAAACACAATGCATATTACATCAAAACATAGATCAAGTTTGAATTTTGGTGGCATCATTTTAAATGGTTCTAGAGTTATGCCCTATACAAATGGATAAATTGATGGATTTTTTATTTCCCTTCTCTAAATTAAGTTAGCCTCAACCAAATGTTATGAAACTTATACTGCTTATTACCACAAAATACAGATCAAGTATGAATTTTGGGGGTTGCCTTTTTTTACTGATTAAGAGTAATGCCCTTTAAAATTGGAAAAAAATGCAGAATTTTTTGTTTTCATTCTCTAAATTAAGTGTGCCTCAGCCAAATTTTTTGAAACTTATATACAATACTTATTACCACAAAACTCAGATCAAGTACAAATTTTGGATAGCATCACTTTTACCTTTCTTCAGTTATGTCCCTTGATAACTTTATATGATATGCAAGGGGGGACATCATCTGTGTCTCATGGACATATTCCCCATTTATTTTTTGTTGCAAAGCTTAATAACTCTTAGTTTATACATGTAGTTCCATTTATTATAAAAAAGAATATGTGGTATGATTGCCAATGAGACAACTGTCCACAAGAGACCAAAATGACACAGACATTAACAACTATAGGTCACCGTACGGCGTTCAACAATGAGCAAAGCCCATACCGCATAGTCAGCTCTAAAAGGCCCCAAAATGACAATGTAAAACAAATCAAACAAGAAAACTAACGGCCTTATTTATATAAAAAAATAAACGAAAAACAAATATGTAACACATAAACAAACGACAACCACTGAATTACAGGCTCCTGCCTTGGTGATTAAGATTAAGATTACTCTCTCTGGTTTATTAGCATAATAGATAAACAGCACACACACACAAATAGGGCATTTTTATCACTTCTTGTTTGATGTCATGTGCCTTTAGAGTTGTCTGAGAATCATCCATGTTTCATATGGATCAACATAGCCTTCAGTGTAAAAATATTTGTAAAGCAAACAATTTTGAGTTTTTAGTATTAAAAGATTCTGTTTTATGTTCAAATTCAATGAAGAAAACATGAAGCATGTTGGAAGAATTTGAATGTCACTAAATAAGTCATAACTTCTTTCTGTTCTTTTGGGGAAGACATTATTGGAGTCCAATTCTGATACTAGAATCAACGTGGCTTTGAATTAATATATAATTGCAGTTAGTAAGATTGTTATATGGTGCATGTTATATTCATTTGAAAAGTACCGTAGTGACATGCTCATTAGGCATATGTTTGATTTGTATAAGTGATGCCATAGACACTGTATTACAAAGGGGAAGACTCAATTTTTTAAACAAATGTATGCATGTATAGACCTAGTTAACCCTTTCATTAAATATGGGTAAAAAAAGCACAAACCAGGTTCATATGTTAAAAAAACATTATTGTTGATAGTTTATTGTATATATTTTCAGCATATCCAAGAGATTTTGATTCCCCACCTACCAGTTTATATGCCATATTTAAACAGTATTATTGATGATACATCAAGGGCTAATGCTGTAACTAAGTCTGATGCTCACAAAGTGTATGGGGCTGTTTTGGTAGGTGATTATTAACACATCAGCATAATTTTGGGACTCATTTACACAACTCTCTTGTTTCTCCAACAATGGTAAATTAAATCAAACTAAATTTTTTAACTAGGTAGTGAAAGTTATTAATTTAATGATATCAGAAAGAAAAAAAGATTAAGGTGCATATTTCATACAGTAATTAGTCAATAACCCATAACATCTATTTTGTCATCATGTGTACTTTTAAAATATATAATAGATCCTTAAGCATTGATTCATCTCAGATATGCAGTATATGAAGCCTCCTCAGTCATACTATAGTGACTTGTGCATTGTTTAATGTTAACATTTTTGATTAATTGAGTTAATATTTGGTACACATTTGCATAAGTATGCATTTCAGTTTCATAGAAAATGTGTGAAACCAGTCATAGTCATGTTTCAGTGTCTTTCAAATCTTAACAGTGTTCTAATGATACATTGTTGTAAGTGTTCACATTAAGTGTGTAAATGATGATGTATTTATGATGGCAATTGATTTATGGGGTGCTTTTGCATTAGCCTACAAAGACCTGTAGTTGTTTGAATCTGTTTTCTTAGGGCTGTATTTGAAAGTTTTCTAATTGGCAATCATACCTTATATCCCTATTTTTATACTGTGTAGTGTATTGACATTTTTCCTATTCTACTTTCAGTATTGTGTGGAGTATTTACTGAAAAGTCAGATTAAAGAATTTGAAGATGAAATATCCAAAGAAAAAGAAAGCAGTGTGTTAGCAACACCTTCTGATCCTGAAGTAAACAAATCTGAACAGAAAGTGAATTCACAAACATTACCAAACCCTTTTGGTACCTCAGTTACAAAGTTCTATTCAGAAATGTATGATTACTTTGGCGATAGTCTGACATTACAGTTGCCTAATTTGGCAGAAACTATTGATTTTAAGAAAAGTGTTTTTAAACCCTCAAAGAAGGATGAATTAATTTCTCTAGCAGATCCTGAGGCAGCTAAAACGGGGGAGGAATTATTAGATGAGTTCATGGAACAAGTACGTGTACAGGAAGAAATTAGAAAAGCACAACTAGAGAGAGAAAAATTAGAAAAAATTAGAATTGCTAGAGAAAAACAAGAGCAGGAAGAGAGAAATAGAATGTTAAGGGAAAAAGAAGAAAGAAGAAGACAAGAAAGAAGAAGAGCCGATTTAGAGAGGGAATTAATATTAAAACGGAAAGAAGAGGAGGAAAGACTAAGAATGTTAAAATTACAAGAAGAGCAAAGATTATTAATATTGAAAGAACAAGAGGAGAAAAGAAAAGTAATGAAAGAACAAGAGGATAAAAAATTAAGAACAATGAAAGAAGAAGAAAAAAGAAGAGTAATAAAAGAGCACGAAGAGAAAAAATTAAGAACAATGAAAGAAGAAGAGAAAAGAAAAGTAATTAAAGAACAGGAGGAGCAAAGATTAAAATTGATGAAAGAACAAGAAGAACAAAGATTAAGATTGATAAAAGAACAGGAGCAAAAAGCTCAAAGGAAAGATTTGACAGTGTTAAATAGTTCAAATAGTGAGGACGAAGACACAGTGCCTGCTTTTCTTGATTCACCTAGTGATCAATCTTTTACGAAAAGTGAACCTACACAAGGGATAAAGCTAAAAATAACTAGAGGACCAAATAAAAATCTGCATGTAAAAACAGTGGAGACTATGTCTCCTCCACAAAGAAGTTCTCCGAATCCAAAGCATGCAATGTCACCTCTTTATAAACATTCACCAAAAAGTTCATCGCCATTATACAAAAGTTCTCCCAAATCACATAAATCAGAGTTGTCTCCCCATTATAAACATTCTCCAAAACATTCACATTCATCAAAATTTAAAGATTCCAAAGAAGCTAAAGATTCTAAACACAGTAAAAAGAAGAAACAGGTTGCTAAATCTGCAGCTAAAGTCTACGATGAATTTGAATTTGAATCAGATCCAGAAGATTTTAAACCATTGCCATTTAAAAAATCTCATTATTATTCGTCAGAAGGTGAGAGTTCAGACGGTGCTGGTAATCGTAAACCTTTGACTTTGAAAATCAAGATGAAAGAATCTAAAGATTTCTCACCAGAGTAATATAGTTATAATAAATTTTTATACATTTTTTGTTAGTTGTTAAATGGGCAATGAACATATATTGTGAGGGTAGTAAAATTGTATAAACAACTTCAAAGTAGTTTATGCCTTTACTGTAAGATAGGTAAGCACAATCAAAGTTAATTGCCTAAGTCAATGAAACAAGATAGAATTTGAAGACCATAAGCTGTCTATGTACAAATTATTCTGGCTTCTGCCAACTCCAACAGGCTAGCATTCATGAAAGGAATAGGTCCAATAAGGCACTAAAACAGCCCTTATTTTTGCTGCAATTTCAAATTATGATGTATTGACCAATATTATCATATGATGAATCAGCTGCTACCATGACTGGATAGGAAATATGTTTTTTTGTTGAAAACTTACCTACTTGAGTGATTTTCATGATGTTTGACACTAATAGAACTTATTTTGATTTCCATGACAAATCAGTGAAAATGGGTATATATACAGGAAACATAAAGAGCATGCAACCACGAAACTGATTTTTATGCCCCTGCCGTGGGCGGAGGGTGCATTAAGTTTTACCCTTGTCTGTTCATACATTAAAAAAATTGTTTCTGTTCTCTAACTTGAGTTTGCCTCAATCAAATGTTATGAAACTTAAACACAATGCTTATAACCACAAAACACAAATCAAGTTGAATTTTGGTGTCACACTTTAACCGTTATTGAGTTATGACCCTTTATAAATTGAAAAAATTGCAAAATTTTAAGCTTCCCTTCGGTAACTTAAGTTTGCCCCAACCAAACATTATGAAACCTATACACAATACTTATTACCACAAAACTATGATCAAGTACAAATTTGGGAAGTGTCACTTTTATTGTTTTTGAGTTATGTCCGTTCATAATGTTGTATGCAAGTGGGAGCATCATCTGTGTTCATGGGGACACATTAACTTTTTAAGCTCCACCTACAATAGTTGAGGGGCATTATGTTTTCTGGTCTGTGCGTCCATCTGTTCGTTCGTCTGTTTGCCCGTCTGTCTGTCTGTGCGTCTGTCCCGTTTCAAGATAAAGTTTTTGGTCAATGTAGGTTTTAATGATGTTGAAGTCCAATCAACTTCAAACTTAGTATACATGTTCCCTATAATATGATCTTTCTAATTTAAATGCCAAATTAGATTTTTATATCACTTTTACGGTCCACTGAACATAGAAAATGATAATTGAGTGGGGCATCCGTGTACTGTGGACACATTCTTGTTATTTATAAGATATGGTATGAGTGCCAATGAAACAACACTCCATCTGTCAGAGAGAGAAAATTAAAAACCTTCAATACTATAATTGTAAAAATCCATTTGTCAACAATGCATATTGAATACTGAATTATTAACCCCTTTCTTTAAAAAAGGGGGGGGGGGGTATTCTGTTTCACCTTTGTCTGTCCCATTGTAATTTTCGTCACATCTTTCTCAGAAGGTTTTCTCAAATTTGGTTTCAGGGTTTATATAAGTAAGCTATAATGTGAGATGTGTTTTCAGATTCATCACGGAGCAACCTCCTGTTTACTGAACACTTACATCATTTTACACATGATATCCAAGTTGAAAATTTACGTCACATTTTTCTCAGATACTACATTAAAAGGATTTCTGAAATTTGGTTTCAGGGTTTAAATAAGTCAGCTATACGTGTGATTAGTTTTTAGGTTCATCACTCAACAGCTTCCTGTTAACCGAACACTTACATCATTTTACCAATGACATCCAAAATCAAATAATAGATTTCAAAAAAAATCACCATCCAAGTCACAACGTTTAACAAGTAAACAATTATAGGTCAAAGTACGCCATTCAACATTGAGCCTTTACTCACACCAAACACCATGCCAGAAAGAGCCCCAAAATGGCCCCTTTAAAACTGAAAAAACTAATAGTCTAATCTATATAAAAAAAAGAGAAACGAGAAACACAGGAACCACACCAACAAACAACAACCACTGATCAACAGACTCTTGACTTTGGATTCAGTTCTTTTGGATAAATGTAATGGATGATGATGTCTTAATTCAGTTCTTTCTGGTATATGAAATGATTGATACCTGGATTTGGTTCTTTCAGGTATATAAAATGGATGGTGATGTCCCCCCCTTTCTTTTTTTGGGTGAATGGAAATGAATGGTGATGCCTGGAATCTTTTTTTTTATGTATAATATAATAGATTGTGATGTCTAATATCAGTTCTTTTGGATAAATGTTGTGGATTGTGATGTCTTGATCAAGTTCTTTTGAATAAATGTTATGGATGGTCAAGCCTGAATTCAGTTCATGTGTATAATGTTACTTTAGTGATAGTTGGTGATGTCCTTTTGGATACATGTAATGGATGGTAATGCCTGGATTTAGTTCTCTTGAATAAATGCACAGATGTTGATATCTGGATTTGGTTCTTTTGGGGAAATAGATAGGATGTTTAGGCCTGGATTCAGATCAAATAATAAACATGTGTACTGATTAACATGGACTTTGAACTACGGGTAGCTTTCAACAACTGCTAGACATTTACACCTTAAACATGTTTAATGCACTAAACATAATTAACATATTGCTTATATTATCTGAGAAATACACCAAACCACAAAACCCTAAACATTGTCAAATGAACCATGAAAATGAGATCAAGGTCAGATGAACATGTACACATAACAATCATTCAATACACTAAATATAGTAGCTCTATTGCTTCTAGTATCTCAGTAATAGACCAATGGTTTACTTTTACAAATTGTAACTTGGATGGAGATTTGTCTCATTGGCACTCATACCACATCTTCTTATATCTACAAATCACGATTCTTAACATTGTTAATAAATCATATAATTGAGGTCAAGGTGTAATACCACCAAATCATAGTACTGTTTGTATACGAAAATAGGTCAAAAAAAATATTCCCTTGAATTTGATAGTTGTAGGTAATTAATCCTACATTTTATTGCAGTAAAAGATTTCTGTGTCATAAACATATGTCTAGGGTATTTGAAAGCACCATTATTTTTTCATTTGGGATTTCTATATAGAATATTTTTTAATCTTGAGGTTACATGGTGACTAAACCTTGTACACAGATAAAATAAGGGGAGAAATTTGATTGGTTAACTTCCAGTGATGGTTATTTTCTTATATGCAATGAAATGTTATGTGAATTTTTTTCTATAGTACTGGACAGGATAAAACTTTACTCATGCCAAGTATTTCTTTATTTGAAACAAAGATACATTCTACAGATTTTTTTGAAAAGTGCAAATTTAACAAAGACTAATAGGGGAAAATCAATGGTGGTATTACACCTCAAGTGCAGATGAAATCAGTCATTGGGACATGTTCACCTCACAATCATTCCATTCACAAAATATATTTAACCTAATGCTTACAGTAGATGCAATATGGACTTGACCACACAACTTAAACCTGCATCACTGATCCATTAAATGAGGCTTAAGTCAGGTGAACCCTACCTAACAGACTTGTAAAGGTTACGAGGAACCTATATACCAAATAAAGTTTCACTTGACAATTCAAGCAGTCATTGAACCATGAAAATGTGGTCAAAGACAATGGACATGACAGACTAAAACTTTGTAACATAAGGTATCTGTATACACATCATGACATGTACAAGGTATGAGGCACCCAGGTTTTCTACCTTCAGAAATACATAAAGCTTTATAGAGAGTTTGCTTTCTGCGACAAGACAAAAAGCATGTTTGTTTGGTTTTATTATCGCCTCTTGTAGTTTGTTCTGAAGTTGTACTGTTACACACTATTTCTTATTAGGGTTCGAGCACTTACACACATGATTAACCATGCCACATTCTGCACCAGTCTGACCCAAGTTGTAAGCCTGTAATTCACTAGTTGCTGTTTGTCATATTTGTTTTTCTGTTGTCATTTTAACATAAATCAGGCAGGTTTTTTTTCTTTTTTGAATCAGAACCATTGTAGATCAAGTATGACATGATTTAAGAATTAATAAGATGTTACACAAGTGACTAAAATCTTGCAGACTTATTATGTTGTGTTCTGAGTTAGATGTGTTCGTTAAGCACTAAAGAATGAACCAAAATGTGAAAGTTAAGGTTTTTATTCTTTTATTTAGTAAAATTACTACATACAACAATCTTCAAAAATACAGATACTTCTTAAAAAGTACCCTTTTGATGAAAAGTCTTTTAAACACAAGTTTTCATGTCTAGGCTCCTAAGAGCTATCAATCTCTCTTTACTACATCAAAATATTGGGATACACTGAAATGATGTATCAAGGTTTACATTTTAAACAATTACAAATATTTTATCTATTTCATCTTATATAAAACTTTCATAATAAAAATATGCAAATGAACACAGAAAATTATGGACATACATCACAAAAATAAATGATATTAAAGTTACTGGTATATAGCACCATAGGACTGGGTAACATTTCCTTTTGACAAACATACTGGGGTGAAATACCTAACATTAATTGAATAAAGACAAAAGTATCCCTCCACACACAGCCTTATGGGTCTGAATTTTCATCATAGAACAGTATGCTATTGTTTTGTCCTGTAAGTTTCCTGTTAATATACACAATGCCCCTGCATGTTTCATGATATAAAGATATATAGAAAAAATGGTTGATTAATGGTTTAATTTTTTTGTTAAATTAATAAAATCATCTTTACAAGGTTCCTTACTTGAATTTATTGGTCCTTTTTTCAAAAAGTAAGGTGTTTTCCTTTTCTCACATTATCTTCACCATACCTTAAAAAACTCTATTGCAATAATTATAGCATCAAAACAATTAAATTAACAAGTAAACAATTCAGTAGATGTAATTTTCAATGCAATCTTAACCACTTAGTTTTGGCATAATTCTGAATTCAAATAATGCATACAATAATGGCATATTGACGACAAATTATGGAAACAACAATAAACATTTTTTACTGTAAATATATATTCTATGTAGTCTAAAGAACATGTCAATTAGCTTGTTTCTTCCTGTGAATCTGTAGGAGGTGGAGAACTTTCTGCTGTACTAGATTCACTATTAACACTGGTATCAGCTGGTTTAGGAGAACTTGCTGGCTGGGGAGAATTTGCACGTTTTGGAGATTTTGTTGGTTTTGGGGAATTCTGTAAATTCTTAGGAGGTCTACCAGGTCCTCTTCCTGAGCCTCTACCACGTCCTCTACCTCTACCTCTGCAAAAAATAAAAGAATTTAATTTTGTCTTTTTTTCTTTTATTCCAGAACAGTATTGCACACTGTTAACAACTACTCAAATGACATAGCTATCTCAGTGAAGGTCACTGTTTCATTACTATCTCAGTGAAGGTCCCTGTTTCATTAGTACCAGAAGTTCACGGATTCTTCAGGTAGATAAACTGCATATTGTTAGTCGTTAAAAAAAATATTAATATAACATCAATAGACAAATAAATTATAATGCTAGTATTATCATACTAAAGTATCTATATCATCTAGTGTTATTATCCAAATTTCATAGTTCATCCGAGATTGGGATGGTTTATAACCTATTACATGTACCATAAATAAGTAAAAGATAAATAACAAATAACTTAACAAATTGTATCAACAGGTAAAATAAACACAAAAGTACAATTTCAGAGTACTCACAGTTACTGGAAGCTAGTTAAAAGTCAAAGACAGTTAATAATAAAAATAAATCATGCATCAGAACCTAAAATCAAATAAAACACATCAAAGGGATTAAGTGGTTTAACGTCATGGACAGTCAAAGAAGACATGACTTGTGAAATGCCAAAATTAAAGTATTGACAGTAGCAGGATAGTTATGAGTTAACCTTTTAATAAATAAGGTATCCACCCACTATTACCCAACCGCACGATAACCACTTCAGGTGTTGGTTCACCCTGTTCAAATTCAAATAAGTATAATGTTAGAAAATTTGTAAGGGTTCAGTAGGAGAGCATGAGCAAGAAGAACAAACAGAATCACAAGACATCAACTCTTTCATAAGTGCAAACAAAATCATAAGACATCATCTCTTTCATAAGCGCAAACAAAGAATCTTATTCAAATTCTGAAATGACTGGATCATCACAAGATAACGTATAAATGATGATAATAAAATTAACGGTACCAATTTTCTTGCACCAGATGCGCATTTCGACAATACATGTCTCTTCAGTGATGCTCGTGGCCAAAATATTTGAAATCCAAAGCTTATATAAAAGATGAAGAGCTATTATCCAAAAGGTCTAAAAAGTATAGCCAAATCCGTGGAAGGAATCAGAGCTTTGCATGAGGGAGATACATTCCTTAATTTATAATAATTTCTATCATTTTGTAACAGCAAATTTTAATAACACAAAAAATCTGTATTTTCATGTCAGAACTGAAGTACTGGCTACTGGGCTGGTGATACCCTCGGGGACTAAGATAATGTGGGTAAAGTATAACAACCATGTCTGGCAAAATATTTTGTGGCATTCATTTCATGACAACACATGTTCACTTTCAGGTATCGGTACACAATGATTTCACTAGAACAAGTTTTATTACTCTATACTAACCTTCCTCTCTTTGAAGCAGACTTTGGTGTTTTGGGTGTTTCTGGTCCTTTACAACTTTGACATTTCCACGGACCATTTGGTATTGACTTGAGTCCAACACAGAACGTATGATATCCTCTATCACATTTGTCACAGAACATCATCTTATCCTGAAAGTCAAATATAAACTGTATTAATGGTATACTATCTAGACATGCATCCTTATTAATTCTACCCAGAAACAATATTTATCTCTTTATTGCTTTTCTTTAACAATATTGTTATTCTATTTTATAATTAGAATTAATTTATGCTGTATACTATTGTACTAAAATTTTCCTTTGCTTATGCTTCTCTCATAGATCTACCAAATGAGAAGTTGGTCTAATTGATATACCAATATTTTATATCTTACCCCCTTTGTTATAATGTATCGGTAAGCAATGACAACACTACCATATGGTAACTTAAGCAGAGAAAATATAATGTCTCAGATTTCTACCTCTCTTGTTTTAAGTATAATTTTAAACAAATAACACATGACTACTAAATCAACTACAAACTTATGAAATGTGATCTTTGTTTGTCTACAATGCCAACAACATAACTATTTAGAATACATGCAACTTCATAATACATTTTATATTTAATGACCATAGCAAGATCAGTGATAGCTTGTGATAATAATTACATTAGATGTATGTTTCATTATAATATTTTATTCTGATTGGCTAACTGCACATCACGTGTTATTCCGTAAGCAGTTTCATTGCTCAATACAACTTTTCACTCATGATAACACGTGCTCCAACAATAAAGTGCACAGGTGAATTAAATAATAAAATATATAAAATTCGTGTTTTCATGATCATAGCTAAAAAATGTAATTATAAGTATTGAATGCTTCTTTTTGTAACTTTATAGGGTTGTAAAAGCGTTGACCGTGCGTACATTTTTAGAATAAAGCGCTTCCGCGCTTCATACAAAATGTACTTCGGTCAACGCTTTTACACTCCAATAAATTTACAAAAAGAAGCATTCAATTCTTAAATGAGAACTTAAGCCATTCATTAGAGCTCTAAAATTTACACATTAAGGCACTAACTTTCTTACGATACTTTGAAACAATTTTTCTCTGAAAAATAAATTGACAAAATAATCCTGCTTCTTATAGCAATAAATTACAATCCTTAACATTCTGAATAGTTTAAGTTGTCATTTACCACAATCTATCTAAATAAACATATGATTCAGACCAGAGTAAACCATATATATCTTAAGTCACCTTCATTTGTATGCTCTAGAATAAAAGTATGGATGGAATGCCATAAACAAAAAAAGCAACACCAAAAAGGTTAACTTTACATGAAGAATTTTTGTGTCAGCACAAAAACATACATGTAATTATGAAGGTCATGATGAGAAGGTTACGCAATTTGTTATAAATTTTTATTTGGAATGTCTTTATAAAGTACAAAACTGTACTTTTCTTTTCAAGAATTTATCACACCTTAATACAATACCTGTAGAGAATAATTTTATAAAATATTTACCAACTTCTCATGGTCATATAACTCGTTTGCCCCATACCTCAACCTGTAATAAATATCATAATTGTCCCCCTACATATGGAGACAGGACCGATAGATAAGCTGTGAAAAAAATCACCTAATACTACAAGTTTTACATTCAATACACGGACATACCTCGTCAAAAGGATCCATACATTCCACACATGTTTTACATTCCATACATTGCCAAGGGTAAGTTTTTATAACTGCCACCATGTCATCTGTAATATCTAAACAGGCAGGGTGACCTAAAAAATATCATAATGTTGGTTAACTGGTTATAGTTTACATTAAGCTGCTGAACAGACATAGGTGTGTAGTAATCTATTTTACCCAATGTTGTAGAGTTAACTCCTCAACAAGATTCAAGATAAGAATCGCTATAAAGGTATTGTAGTACTATTATGGACACTCATGTAACACTTATTTATAACAAATCCCCTGTATAGTTTGGCATACATATACAACTTATGAACTAAGTCATGTTAATGCAGTTACATTAACAGTATAATTATCAGACAATTCTTATGAAAAATTGAAGTGAAATTTAAGTCTATAAAACTTTTGAAATACTTGGTCAACAATGACAACGGCAAAACTTAAAAATATTTCTTTATGATATACTAAAATGATTAAAAGTATAAAGTTTTGAAATAAAACAGGAGTCAAACTCTTCAATGCTAGTCATTTCAATGTTTGACCATCAGTGAACCTGATGAAGGATCTTTCACAAACATTATTGAGAGTATCAAAATCAAACATTTTTCTTCGCAGGACTTTGATATGATTTTGGCCTCAGTCATAATTCTAATACACAAAGTCTGGGTGTCAAAATTAGGCTGAAATATTGCAATGGAGGGATTTTCTACATTCTTCCAGGGTGAGTTGAGGTATACCGTATGGCAATCTAATAAAATTTAGGCCAAGGTACAAACCATGTCTGGCACATTCTGAACACTGAACAAGTTCTTTTGTTCCTGATTCTTCTTCTGCTTCTAAATTACAAACTCTACATCCTGTTTCTGCTGGCTCTTCCTTCTAAAAAAAAAATAATGCATCATTTAGTCATAAATCTATTGAACATTATAGTGATTAAGCCATTTTCTAATTAAATATCAGAATGTGACTTATAGTATAGTAGCAATTCATTGATGAAACAAATATGGTGGACCTACTTAAATATCTAAAGAAATTAAAATTTAAACTTATGCAAATATAAAAGGACATTTATAGTAAATGATTAAATCATGAAGATGAGGTCATGGACAACTGACATATACAAGATAAACCCTTACAGCCATAAGGCATCACCAAACAAAATATGGATTGTCAAACTATTCACCTTCTGAATAGCAAATCATTATACAATGAGTACGTTCTGAATAGCAAACCATTATATGAGTGAGCACTGTCACTGCCATCTTATTAGCGTACCTATTTTTGCATTCCGACACATTTGACTTGATAAATTGGTATACATCAAATGCCCACCTGAAGCCTTATCAAAACAGACAAGACAAACCCCTTAAGAAATATTTATGTACATATACTTATTTGAATAAAAAGCACACATTACAAATTCTTCAATTTATGGGCTAGCTTAAAATGTTTTAGTTATTGTTTTCAGGTTAATCTCATAGCGGTTCTATGTGAGATAGAATTATTACCTTTTCTTGCTCTCCCTCTGCCTCACTGCTACCTTCAGAACTACTAGAGCTGTCATCATCACTGTCTGAGTCGGAACCTGATTTACCCTGCAAAATATAACAGCAAGACTTGACAAAACAGTCAATGTTTACCTTCTTAACTTACATCACTCTCATATTTTTCCCAACACTACATAAGAATTAACCAAAATGTATGGATACCTCAGATATGCATACATTAAATGTTGTCCAATCTGAATACTTTTAACATTGTTTTGTAATACAATTTTAAAATCTGATTGTCTTTTGTATTTTAATGGATAACTCATGTCTAAATCTTTTTTTTTTATTCAGCTCATTTTCTTTTGTTAATGTTATTATTTCAGATAATTTGTTCCATGCTTCACCTCCATTGGCCTATTATTAACATTGAAGAATGTGAAAATAAACAAATGCTTATTTCAAAACTTAAAAGTCAAAACCAGAAAATATACTAGTAATTAGGATATGACTAAAAGATAATTAGAGGACCAACAATGTTAATTGCTCTGAAGAAAGACCAGCATATAATATCATTTTCACAAAATATGACTATTTTTAAGATCTGGAATTTAAAAGTTAAGATTTGAGTATATTGAAAAGTGATCAGAATTTGGTATAATCATACATGATTTCAATCTTCATTTGCCTTAAAAATAATGTGGATTATTAGGTGGGCAGAACTAATATTTATATTCGTATGGAAGGTTGCTTAACACATATTGGAAACATCTATAATGGAATCATGTGGTGTCTTGGAGTCATAAAAGAAGAGAATCTGTATGAACTGTACATCTTAGGATACTTACATCTCCATCTTCTTCTGATGCAGCTTCTTGTGATGTAGGACTAGATAACATGTGATTGATGGTCTTAGGGGGATCATATAATGCTGTGTTTAATGGGAAATATTTCAATTCATCTCCGGAGTAACTGCAAAACATAAACATTCATTAAATGCATAGCAATTATAATTGATTTTGTTAGCAATAACTAGACTAATAATAAGTGTGGGGGATGTCTGTGTTTTTGTTAGATATTTTTTGCTTTGTATAGATCTGATGAGTTATGCCCTTTTCAACTGATTTTTATTGTCTGTTCTTATGTTGTACTGTTACACCAATGTCCCAAGTATGGGGAAAGTTTGTTTGGCACCAGCAAACTACTTGTAACCTCTGCACATTCTGTATGTGCCTGTACTAGGACAAGAACCTGTAATTCAGCCCTTTGTTCATGTCTGTCATATTGGTTTTTTTTTGTAAATTGTTGTTATAAATTAGGCTGTTAGTTTTCTAATTTGAATACTCAATAGTTTCAAATTTTTTTCTGTCAGAGCCTTTTATAGCAAACCAAGCAGTATGGATTTTTTCGTTGTTGAAGGCTGTATGATGGCTTGTCTATAATTGCTTACTTCCACCTCATTTTAACTTTGGTAGATAGTTGTCTCATTGACCATCATAACACATCTCCTTATTTCTATATAAAAGCCAGGTAATTGTCTATATTAGTTGACCAGGTCTACAGTAGAAGAGATTTTACTTCACCTATTAACCCTTTGTGTATAGCAACTTACTGTTTGAAACTTGCTTGGAACTGTCCTGGCAGTAAAGCTACTGGATATGCACTGATTTTGTATAATAACTTACTGTTTGTAACTTTCTTGGAACTGTCCTGGCAGTAAAGCAACTGGATATGCACTGATTTTGTATAATAACTTATTGTTTGTAGCTTTCTTGGAACTGCCCTGGCAGTAAATCTACTGGATATGCACTGATTTTGTATACAGTGAAACCTGGGTAAACCGAACCCTGATAATTATTTCAGTTTAAACCGAACAATTTTCAAAGTCCCGAAAAATGTCCCTATCAATTAACCTTAATCTAACCTGACAAAACCGAACCCTGTCAACACCGAATTCCGAACGCTTTTTGAAGGCTGGTTAGTAAATTTGTCTTTAAAAATTACCTGTCAAAATCGATCAATAGCAATCAAAACAAAAAAGCATTTTTAATTATTTGCATGATTTAATTAAACAAACACAGGAAGACAGAGTATCCCCGAGTGTATTTGAGGTTAATTAACTGGTGAGTTGTTATTACAAACTAATTAGCATGTTTGTGTCCATGTCTAATGTGATTTTTTTTTTTTTTTAAAGAAACGTTAAACTGGTCAGCTACCCCCATGGCCGATAATGACAAGGAAGGAACTTTCAGATTAATTAAATGCATGTTACTTAAATAATTACGAACACAAAATCGTAACTGCCATTTTGTAGCTAAACTGTTTAATTAAATAATAGTTTTAAAGCTTTTCACTGGATTAAGAAGTCGTGCAACACAACAAGGTCAATGGCTTTCAATTGTCGGATTCCCGTTAGAGGCCCTATATATTTGATTCGGATGCTCCCAAAGACTTCCATTAGCTATTCAGCATCGATAAATTCCGAGAATAAACAGGACCCCTGCTTTTGTTTCACAGAACACAAAGTCCTGTTGGTGTTCGGTTTGGACAGGTTTCACTGTAATAACTTACTGTTTGTAACTTTCTTGGAACTGTCCTGGCAGTAAAGCTACTGGATATGCACTGATGTTGTATAATAACTTACTGTTTGTAACTTTCTTGGAACTGTCCTGGCAGTAAAGCTACTGGATATGCACTGATTTTGTATAGTAACTTACTGTTTGTAACTTGCTTGGAACTGTCCTGGTAGTAAAGCTACTGGATATGCACTGATTTTTGTATCTTCAGGTAACAATTTTTTATATCTGTTCAGAGGGAAGTGGATGTTCTGAAACAAACAAAAAATATTTAAATACATGAACTAAAAAACATGAATGAAATAATTTAAAACACATTTGATTTCAGATGGGGATCTGGACTTGCGGTCATAAAACTTTCGAGCACGATTTTTGTACTCAGACTCAAGAATCAACCAATCAAAATACTGGATTTCATGTTTCGAGCATGATTTTTGTGCTCCGAGCACTGAGCAAAGTTTTATGACTTCAACCCCTGGAGGGGGGTGTACTGCCTAAATATGATCCTAAAACCAATACATAATATTCTTACACAGCTGTTCTTTTAAAGCAAAATGGTGTGTATGTGTCAGAAAATAACGTTAACAATGCATTTAAATGTATTGACTTTTAGTGTTTTTTTTGCATACAGATATATTGTACAATATCTATTAACAGAAGAGCTGATAAACATTTTGATTTGAAGGTTTTAAACACAAAACATAGACAGGAATAATTGCAACATATGTTTTTCATATGTTTTCCATGTTTTTCATGTTAAAAAACATGTTTTCATATCAGGGCCTAAACATATGTTTCCATATGTTTTCAAGCATATGAAAAAACATATATCAAACATATGATAAACAAAGAAAACATATGTTGCAATTTTTCCTATTTAGTCCTTTCAGATAATGTCATTTCAAAACATTAGGCTACATTGCCTTCAGGTCAGTTCTTTTGCTATGTCACAAAGAAACTGTTTGCGTCTTAAAAATTACTATGTGACTTTCAAATGACTGCATAAAACAATATAAACAAATATTGTAGAAACAATAGTCAAAAGTCCCATTATTGAATTGAACCACATCCTACAATTGAGGAAACCAGAAGAGAAACCAAGTAGTAAACAGGAAACAAAAACTATAAGCACACTTATAATTATATTATTTTCATAAGTAGTCTTTCCCATTACAAAATTTGTTGTACCACTTGAAGTTTACATATACACCATATTATTTCAAATGAATTCTTGAGGAAATATATTATAGTGATGTTAGGCATAAATAATAAGTTACATTTTATATTTCTTAATGTCCGTCTGGTGAAAACAGTATTTGACGAATAAGAAAGGTTTTCAATAAATTATCAAAGAAGTCTGGTAATTAAGCAGCTATGAAATGGGCCTATCATGCTATGTTCCTCTATTTTAAACAAAATTTCAATAGCTCAATAAAACTAATCTCCAAAAATAATAAAATGCTCCCCTGGGCGCAGCTTGATATAACCACAGGTCAAACCCTGAACAGTTGGGGCAAGTATGGACACAACATTCAAGCTTGATACAGCTCTGAATTTGGATTGTGATTAAATAGTTGACACAGCATAGGTTTCTGACAAAGAATGAATGTGGTCTAAGAACTTAAAAAATTCAAATTTGACATTTACCTTTTATGGTCCAATATCCAAAATCTAAATACATGGTTAGATTCAGCATATCAAAGAACCCCAAGAATTCTATTTTTTATGAAATCAAATAAAGTTCAATTTTGGACCTCAATGTGGACCAATTTGAGAACAGGGCCAGAATATAAAAAAATCTGAATACATGGTTAGATTCAGCATATTAAAGAATCCCATATATTCAATTTTTGTTGAAATTAAACAAAGTTTAATATTGGACCCGGATTTGGACAAAATTGAAAACTGGGCCCATAATAAAAAATCTAAGAACATGGTCAAGATTCAGCATATCAAAGAACCCCAAGAATTTATTTTTGTTCATATCAAACTAAGTTTAATTTTGGACCCTTTGAACCTTAATGTTACAAAAAAGAGTCATAAAACCATTACTGACGATCTAATAAGTCATAAGAGCTCTAACATTCTAACCAAACATCTGTTTTTTTCAGGGGGAGAGGAGGTGATTTTTTAAAAATTATTCTTATTTAAAAATAAAACTGAATTTAAAAAAAAAAAAAATATTGTATAATTTGTCAATACTCTTACAAAGGTTTGTTGGTCAAAATAAGCTCTTCTTTCTGTCTTCCTTTCTTTAATAAAACCAGCATTCCATTCTGAGGCTGACCTCATAGCTTTCTGCATGTATAGTTTCATTTTGTCTTTCTCCAATTTTGGCTAAAAAAATTAATAGAATATGTAAATGTTGTCTACATTGTTACTAGAAATAACAAGTGCTGCGAGATACTGCTCACTGATGATACACTGCCCCAAGAGGATAATTTTAATAGTGTATAAATATTCAAGTGTTCGGTAAACAGGAAGTTGTCGAGTGATGAATCTGGAAACACATTACATCACACGGTATAGCTGACTTGTATAAACCCTGAAGCCAAATTTCTGAAATCCTTGTATTGTAGTTCCTGAGAAAAATGTGACGAAAATTTTCAACTTGGTTATCATGTTTAAAATCATGCAAGTATTCGGTAAGAGTTGTCAAGTGATGAATCTGAAAACACATCAGACAGTATAGCAGACTTATATAAACCCTAAAACCAAATTTCAGAAATCCTTGTATTGTAGTTCCTGAGATAAATTTGACGAAAAATATTTATGGGACGGACGGATGGACGGACAGACAGAGGTAAAACAGTATACACCCCTTTTTTCAAAGCAGGGGTTCAAAGCGGGATATAATTTTTCAAAGCAGGAGTATAAAAATAGTAAACATCCATTAAAAACAACCCAACAAAACAATATAACAAGAATGTTCAAAGTACAAGGATGCCCCACTTACACTCATTTTCTTTGTTTAGTGGACCCTGAAATTGGGGTCAACACTTTAATTGGCATTAAAATAAGAAAGATCATATCATAGGGCACACGTGGACTAAGTTTCAAGTTGGTAGGACTTCAACTTCATCAAAAACTACCTTGACCATTTTTTTTTAACCTAAAGCGGGACAGACGGATAAACAAACAAACAAACGGACAGAAGCAGACAGAAAAACATAATGCCCCTAAATGGGGCATAAAGATAAGATGATGTGTAATTATAGCCAATGTGAAAACCCTCCTCCAACAAGTTTACCAAAAATAGATAGCCAGAAGTCACTATGTGCATGGCCTACGTAAACAATGGACATAAACTCAAACCAGTCACCATGCTTTAAATCCCTTTAGGTCTTGGTAAGTTGCAGAGATAACCAAAAGTCTGAAAATTCCTAAATAGACAAAGAAATGAAAGAGATGGGAACAGCCCTGGTGAGATTCCCACTTAGAGAACAGGACAAGATAAAGAAAGCCAAGAGATCCTTACTGCTTCTATATCATTTAGATTAAAGGAAAAACAAAATGATTAACCAGTGATTAGGAGGGGTATAACACCTTCTACAATCTCTCTCATAGAGAATATTCAATAGACCACAAGTTAATCCAAACACATCAGACATTAATTCTGTTGTTAGGTACCTACCTGATTAACAAGTAGTTAGGAGGGGTATAACTCCGTCTACAATCTCTCTCATAGAGAATATTCAAAATTCCCTAATTCTATTCTTTTGAATATGACAACACTAAATTAATACCCAAAACAATCAGCTGACTATTCTGATCTTGTACTGAGGTAAAACCATAACATTCAGTTATTGAGATGAGTACAATTTCCACTATATGAACCAGAAGTTTTCTCATTAATGATGATTTCATTTTATGAACATACCACTTCATATTCTTTATGTTTATCTATCTTCTTCTGTTTTTCTCTCTCATGGATGACTTCACTATATTGCTGTGAAAGAGAAAAATATAGATACCATATAATATATATTGTTTTACCTTTTACGTACAAAGTCATATGTAAAGATCTGGAAATGGTAAAACTGCAAGACAAGTCCTAATTTGAACACAGATGTTTTAAAGGTTTTGAAATTACACATGAAAAGATTGGACATTTTGTTATCTATTCACCTGCAGGACATTTCCTCACGGTACAACTAGACTGCTAACCTTTGTTATTTTGTTATCTATTCACCTTCAGGACATTTCCTCACGGTACAACTAGACTGCTAACCTTTGTTATTTTGTTATCTATTCACCTTCAGGACATTACCTCACGGTACAACTAGACTGCTAACCTTTGTTATTTTGTTATCTATTCACCTGCAGGACATTACCTCACGTTACAACTAGACTGCTAACCTTTGTTATTTTGTTATCTATTCACCTGCAGGACATTTCCTCACGGTACAACTAGACTGCTAACCTTTGTTATTTTGTTATCTATTCACCTGCAGGACATTTCCTCACGGTACAACTAGACTGCTAACCTTTGTTATTTTGTTATCTATTCACCTGCAGGACATTTCCTCACGGTACAACTAGACTGCTAACCTTTGTTATTTTGTTATCTATTCACCTGCAGGACATTTCCTCACGGTACAACTAGACTGCTAACCTTTGTTATTTTGTTATCTATTCACCTGCAGGACATTACCTCACGGTACAACTAGACTGCTAACCTTTGTTATTTTGTTATCTATTCACCTGCAGGACATTTCCTCACGGTACAACTAGACTGCTAACCTTTGTTATTTTGTTATCTATTCACCTGCAGGACATTTCCTCACGGTACAACTAGACTGCTAACCTTTGTTATTTTGTTATCTATTCACCTGCAGGACATTACCTCACGTTACAACTAGACTGCTAACCTTTGTTATTTTGTTATCTATTCACCTGCAGGACATTACCTCACGTTACAACTAGACTGCTAACCTTTGTTATTTTGTTATCTATTCACCTGCAGGACATTTCCTCACGGTACAACTAGACTGCTAACCTTTGTTATTTTGTTATCTATTCACCTGCAGGACATTACCTCACGTTACAACTAGACTGCTAACCTTTGTTATTTTGTTATCTATTCACCTGCAGGACATTTCCTCACGGTACAACTAGACTGCTTACCTTTGTTATTTTGTTATCTATTCACCTGCAGGACATTTCCTCACGGTACAACTAGACTGCTAACCTTTGTTATTTTGTTATCTATTCACCTGCAGGACATTACCTCACGTTACAACTAGACTGCTAACCTTTGTTATTTTGTTATCTATTCACCTGCAGGACATTACCTCACGTTACAACTAGACTGCTAACCTTTGTTATTTTGTTATCTATTCACCTGCAGGACATTTCCTCACGGTACAACTAGACTGCTAACCTTTGTTATTTTGTTATCTATTCACCTGCAGGACATTACCTCACGTTACAACTAGACTGCTAACCTTTGTTATTTTGTTATCTATTCACCTGCAGGACATTTCCTCACGGTACAACTAGACTGCTAACCTTTGTTATTTTGTTATCTATTCACCTGCAGGACATTACCTCACGTTACAACTAGACTGCTAACCTTTGTTATTTTGTTATCTATTCACCTGCAGGACATTTCCTCACGGTACAACTAGACTGCTAACCTTTGTTATTTTGTTATCTATTCACCTGCAGGACATTTCCTCACGGTACAACTAGACTGCTAACCTTTGTTATTTTGTTATCTATTCACCTCCAGGACATTTCCTCACGGTACAACTAGACTGCTAACCTTTATTTTAGCTATCAGGGAATATAACTGATGTGTTAGGTATCCAACTGTATGGGACAAGACTTCAAGTTATGTTGTGCGTAGTATGTTCATAGAATTACTCAACTATTATCTTGACCAAGCTATGAGTCTCAATAGCAGGCCTTGCAGTTAAATTCTTTTGAATATGATTATGACAATAAGACCCAGAAACCTAAAGATCAAAATACTGGATTTGATGTTTCAAGCACACATTTTTGTAATTCAAGTACAAACAAAAGTTGTATAACCAAAAAGCCTGGTCAGCACAAATATTTCACATTTTTACAACAGTTAAGGTTGTTTCTTCCTGTTTTTTAAAAGCAAATTCTAAATCCTCCGTTATTGCTAAAAGAATTATTGTTTAACTTAATTTTTTTCTGACTGTATTAGCATACTCACTCGATATTTTTCTGGATAGTCCCTTGCCATCATATCTAAGACTTCTTCACTTCTTACAGCAGTCAAACCTGTTGTATAAATTCAATAAATCTATAATATCTACATTTATCATAATTGGGTAGAATTTAAGACTGTGACTTGATGTAAATTATTAAATATAATTTCATATTGTACCTAGAATTGACCTGATAAATAAAATGAATGTTTTTCAGTAATAAGCTGGAATTTTGTTTATCAACCCATTGATCACTGACACTTTCAAGAAATGATAGCAAAATATGTGTTTTAAAAAACAGAAAAGTCAAATTTTATTATCAATGTAAAGAGAATTGATTATTGTTGCTTGTGGAAAAGCATAATCTTCTAATTAATTTTGCAAATGCTTTGAATGCTGTATGATGGTATTATTTTACTGCAGGTGTTATAGTCATAGGAAACAAGCTTCTTGTAATTTTAATGTCATCGAAATTATTGATTGATTGATTGTTGGTTGCTCAACGTCCTCGAAATCATTTTTATATCATATGTAAGGGTATACTATATATTTTACTAGAGGTAGACAATTTCTCACTCATTTTTACAAACCTAAATCACATTGTGTTTCAGTGACAACCAATCTGTCTCTCAGATATTCTCTTTCTTTCATATCCACTGGTCTCCTTGTTAGCTCTTTTAAAATTAAAGATCATTTATAATGAACATAAAAATGGTAAGCAAACCTAAAAAAATATATTCATAATTTTAAATGAAACAGCAGGACTCTAAACACATATGTTGTATGTAATGAATTCTATCAATACTGAAATGAAAATTCATATTTCATTATTCAATTAACTGTTGACACAAAGATATGTCTTTCCTGTGTTTACTTTCAATCGAATATTGTAAATGTTGAAGTTAAAATGTCAACACTTTGACTAGTAAATTATGCAAAAGTGTCAGTTAATGGACAATAAAAATATATTAAAGTTATGTTCACTGGTATATACCATGTAAACATTACAACGTGTATTTGTTTATAAATTTACACATGTTTGAAAGTATATAATAGGTTAAATGTTTTTCATTGGTCGAGTTAGAACTGACCATAATGTTTGAATAAGGTCATTTCAAATATTTCGTGCTATATTTTTGGCGGTTTTGTGAATTAAAGATATTGTCATTCGAGGTTTGATTTTGGTGCATTAAAGGTTCCCACCCTCCCATCCTGACTTTGTTTTTTTCATGTGTTATTTTTTTATTAATGTGAATAATAATGTGTGTAAGAACAGAATCTTTATTTGATTCATAATATGTATTTGCGTACATAATGAAAATTGTTTTTATTTTTGTAGATTGGTTTTTGTGTTTGTCACCTGCAGCGGTCTAGGCAGACAGTAACACTGATGAACATTTATACATTGCATTTGTCTTTAATCAAATTAAAGCTTTGCTGCACACTGTCAGGCAAGCTGATCCCATACAAAGGTGTTGAATTTATTTTGTAAATAATTTATGTTCGCTTGAAGTTATGAATTACAACATAAATGACCACATATTCACTATGGAAATGAGATGAGCCAAAACTTAAACAATTAAAAACTTATAATTGATGGTTTCCTTTAAAGTGACTCAATTACAAACTTTAGCATATAACCTGCACAAAAGTGACTATGACTTATGGAAATAAAGTGCCAAATAAATTTCATGTAAATGAGATCTGCCAATGCTAATACAAGCTTCTACAAAATATCCTTGAGTTATCATTAGTTATTTCTCGATGAGTGACCTAAACAATGACATTTACAATAGTAGATATTGCTGAAGCCAGAAAAGATACCCCTTAGTGTCATGAATCATTGTCAATTTAATAGAAAATAATCAACAATGCCTGTGATATACATTATATAGTTTTCCTTTAATCAATACCAGTCAAAATAATTTGAAGTGAATCATATATATGATGAATCCTAAATATATCTATTCTAACAAAACAAATGATATTTCATAAACTAATATATACCTGGAAATTTTCTTCTAAATGATTTGACATCTAAAAATTCACTAAGTTGTTCTTGTAAAAAGAACCAATCAGCTACTGCCCCATCATGTGACCACTGGTATTCAAACAGTTTACTGGCAGGAAATACTGGACTGAAAAAAGGAACAAATTCAAAGCAGGCGTCTTAAAATTATGTAAACTTTAGTACATTGCTAGCATATTTATAAAAAAAAATGTTCATGAACATCAAAATATATCTACTACTGATATATCTTTTCATGATGGTGTGCTGATTTTATATGTCCTGTCATAGTAATTGGGGGCATTAAAATCTAAAATTTACCCTCAACTGTCCTTCTGTTCATCCCATTTTCGTTTCTGCACATTTACTTTACTTTTCCTCATCCAAATAATATGCACCTCATACACAATGCTAGGAAACAAAACTAGCAGACAGACTTCAAATAAGGGCAGTGAGTCACGTATAGTTGTACACAGGTCGAATTTAGGATGTGAGTGATTTACCATTCTAGAGTAATGTCCCTTTTTAAACATCAGAAAATTGCAAAGCTTTGCATTTGTGTCTCAAGACACATTCTTCTTTTATTTTTTAATCAAAAACCTTGCTACTTATCGGACACATCGACAAAAGGCAACATTGGACTTTTAAAAATATGCAAAATCAAAATGGATCTTTTTTTTTATCTGAAATTTTGAAATACTAATCTTCAGACTTGCCTATTTTTTAGTTGTACCAAAACTGATTCTTAACCTGAAAACATATAGCAGCATTCATACTAAAATTTTAGATTTTTTTTAACTAATTTTCACAATGCTTGCAATTTTGCCTATTTACAAAATGCTGGCAGTATTAATATTGGACTCTGTCCAGATGACCTATGATTCTTACTGTTTATAGCGTAGTGTATCTGTACTTCCCTGTCTAGATCTTTTAGCCGGAGTCGGCCCTGCGGATCCAGTATCAACGGTACAAGAAGCTGGTGTGGGTGGCCCTGGTGTATCAAGGCTTGGTGGATATTCTGAACAACTAGACTCTGATATCAGTGCAGCATCTACCTCCATACCATTAACTTTTCTTTCTGGCATGAAAGTTGATGACGAATCTTCTGAGAACAAAAATGAATCATACTCAGTCCTTGTATTCAGATTTTTTTCTCCATTGCTTTCTGTTTCATTTCTGCTGTCTTCATCATCTGATATGTCAGACTGAAGATCTTTAGCATTTGACTCTTGATCTAACGATTGAGTTTCTGATTGTTTCAACTCCATTTTCTCTATCTCTTCATGATCTGAAGATTGGGTTTCTAACTGATTCAACTCAACTTCATCTTTTTCACCTTGATCTAAAGATGTACTTTCAGATGGTTTTAACACAATTCTATCTACTTCCATTTCAGATTCTTCTCCATCTTTGTTAGACATATCTGGGTTTTTCAAATTAGATTTATTTTCCAAGGTTTCGTTTTGAACATCTTTTACAGTAATCTTGTCAGGAGTTTGGTCATTAACGGAACCAGAATTAGAAGTTTGGTCATAAACAGAACCAGAATTAGAAGTTTGGTCATTAAGGGAACCAGAGGCATTTGATAAATCTTGTTCTACATTTTTACTAGAACAAGTTGGTGACATTTGTACATCAGATTGAGTTATATTTAGGGCTTTATTTTGAACACTAGAAATGTCATCTTCAGGTTTGTCTGCTACAATAGCTTGTTCCTTTGTAATTTCACCAATATTATATGATTCAGGGTAATTGTTTGTGCCTTTTTCTAATTCCTTCAAATTACCATCAGACTTTTCCTTTTGAGAAGTAATACATGGACTGTTAGTCTCACTTTCATCCTTTTGAAAAGTAGTACATGGAATGTCAGTCTCACTTGAAGCTTCCAACTTTTGTGAATCCGCAACTTTTGAAATGTCTTTTTCAACAGTATTTTCCTTTTCCTCATTTTCTGCGGTTTTAGTAAGTTCTGCATTTACACATACAGTACTTTCTTTTAATTGCATCATGTCATTTTTCCCTAAAAGCCCTAATTCAGATCTGGTCTCATTAGTAGATTCAATCATTTCAGGAATGTTTATCTTTTCTTGGTTGTCATTTTTTAAAGTAACAGTACTAACTCTACTATCAGTACTTTCAGATTGACCATGATCTGAACCAGTAGCAATAGTAACATTATCAGCCCTAGATATTTTATCACTGTCTGTGACTGGGTTCATATTACTTTTATCAGCAGTACTCAAACTTGCAGTCTCAATATCCATACCATGATCTATATAAGGAGTTTTTTGTAAAGCAATAGGATCAGGGGATTCACTTTTTTGAGTATTTTCAGATAAGCCTAATTGAGATTTTGATTGTTCTTTTATTACTTGTTCGCGTTCCTTTTCAGAACAATCATTGTCCTTTATTTCATCAGCCTTTATACTTTTTGTTATATCAGTACTAATGTCAACAGGTGTGTCTTCTTCTATCTTTGATTCAGGCTTTAATATTTTTTCCAAACACCTTTCAGATTCAATTTCATCTGGCATACTTGCTACAGATGTCTCATTCTCTTTCTGGTTATCTTTTTCCATCACTTTTTGTTCAATTTTTTCATCACCTTCTGATGTATTCATATCCTTAAAAAGATAAGAAAAACTTCAAGTAAAGAATTAACCCTTTCAACGCTACACAAAAAAATAGAAAAATGGCTGCTGCTGCTACATTTTTTTTTGTTCATTCATTAGAACATTATATTCCTTTTCAGACTGCCGTATCTTTTTTATTATAAGAGATACAGAAAAAGTTATTGCATGAAAAATGCTCAGGAGAGTATGAACTGTAATGTTAGGCAGTTATTTCAGTAAAATTTTTATCATGTTACCTGCATTTTCAGGTAATTAACAGGTAAAAGGTGTAATTTGTTACATTTGTGTTGAATTTTGAATAAAAACTACTTTTCGTCTTCATCTATTTTGTTTTTTTATCTGCCATATAATAAAGAAGACACCAATTGCTCGATTCCGTAGCGTATTGCACCATACACAACGTATTATGTAATCATGGCACAAATCAGTGGCTCCGTCCTCAAAATTTTCAGTCAACCTCTGTTTTCCCCCCTTTTTCTACGTCTCGAAATGATCGATCAAATCATATTTCCCACACGAATTGAATGTAATAAACACATTGAGATGACAAGAAACCTTTTAACTAATCCTCGTCATCAGTTTCGCCATAGAAATGCTGAAATATTTCCATATTTACAGCTTCGTTTCCGATTTCCGCCATTTGCATTTGTCAAAATATTTGTTTTTATTTTCCTTCAATTTTCCTTCTACTGCATGATTTTACATTAAAAATTGCCGGGATTTCAAGCGCAAATGAGACCTTGCATATTCTCGATTCATACAAGGAAAAATTAGAGAGGACCCGAATGAAAACCGAATGGTTTAAGAGTCCTTATGAAAAATCCGTTGTCATCGCGACATATGCCGCGAATAGCTATAGCTTTATTTTGGCAAAGCATCCTTTATCAATATTGAACAATGTATTTTTTGCTTATTAGATATATGGTAGAAAGTCTATCATGAAATGGTCTGTTTGCCCAAAACATGTTCACTCCAATTCACATTTGCCCCCTTTCACATAATTTTAAAATTATGGTTATTTTGGTTAGTGTAAAAATGTAAACCCTTTTTGATTCTGTGTTATTATGTTCAAGACAATGTCATTTACAGTGTTCAAGCAGTGGCACGATCAAAATTTGTACAGCACTATCAGAGAAAAGCTGATTAGACATTTGTGACAATTTGTCATGTCCTCATAAATGAGCATCCTATCAAATACTTTCAGAAAGCTTTCATTAACACTATTATACACGCAAGAAACTGTATTTTCTAAACAAAACAAAAACAGTGAATCAGATTATTTTGCATATAATAATCCTTTAAAAATGGTTTACTAAAGGTTGATAAAATGTAGAAAGTCTTTTCAAAGAAAGACCTTCACAACTATATTACAATTATGCACATTTAATGTACATCACTCATTTATGACCCATGTCAAACTGTTACTAATATTACAACTCAGGCTCCTAGTAATGAACTACTGCTAGTATCCAATCAACTGTTCTATGCAGTAATGCTTAAAACAATGTAATTTATAAAATGACATTGTCATAGTGTTAAGACACTGAAGTTATTATCTGAATCAACATCAAAGAGTATTGTACAGTATTGTTGGAGTTGGGGACTACTGATTCAAAATAATGTTGATTCCCATACCAGCTTTGAAAACCATGGAGAAAAAGTTGAGTGTAATCATGTATTGGTTGGAGTACTTCTATCACTAAGGAAATTGTTTAATAAATACAATAATTGCAATTTTTTTCATCTAATATTGTACAAATGCATGCCCACTTGTCATTATTTGGAAAAACATTATTTAATGTTCAGGACATTATGTCAGTTGTAAATTGACATTCTGGTGAAAGATTGTAAAAAGCCTATAAAAGCAAATCATCTGAGAGATTACACAACATTCTCAGAAGAAAATCATTGTAAAAAGATAACTAAAACAGCCACTCAGCTTCCAGTTTTTATAAAGTTTTGAAAGTTAAATCAGAGGATTTTCAAAGTTGCCTTTGTATCTACATTTGAATTGCATTTGTTCATCGACAAAATTAGTCCTTGTTGGTTTCAAAAATCTTGATTTTGCTTGTTAGTCGCTATTTTTGTTTACCTGTTTGACATTTAAATCATAAGTTGTCTCCCTTATATAGATTTTGAAAGCGATTAAAATTCATTTGACTTCCCGATGAAATAAACGGGATTCAGTAATTTTTAAATTTCTTTGGCGACTTAAATCGTCATTGCAAGATGATGGCCTGCCAAATCTGTAAGGAGTGAAAGTATATTGGGACAAACAGTCCTAATACCTCATATTCTAAAAACGATTTTATCTGTCTAAAGCTTAAAAAAATATTTTAATACTTTTAAATATCTAGTGTGTGCTAGATCGTCACTCAATTCCAACTGTACTGGTTTTTCTTTACTCTTTAGTAATTTTCAAGGTGTAAACAAAGCTATTTTGTCTATCTATTATGATGATCTTTAACAAATACCAAAAATTATTTTACTTTTGTTTTGCAACAATTTTGTGTGTTTAAAGCGCAGATAAAATCCGTTGATCAGGCAACTGTGATCATATAAAAACAATTTGTCTCATATAACTTCAAATAAAACCTAATGTTTCGAAAAGACATCCAGTTGTTATGTTGTATTTACAGTAACAGTTCTTTGTTCTGCGCTTTCGATTTTGCCGGTTCCATCGTCAGCCATTTTCGACGCTTCAAAATTTATCTCCGACGAAAAAGAGTTATCAGCTTCATGTTTTGTCTTTATTATAAATATCAATTGCAGATTCAAAACAAAAAGAATATAAAAAACCTTTATAAAATGGAATTAATCTAATCTACTTATTAAAGGAAACTTATGGATTTTTATTCAAACATTACATACAATCTATTTTATTACGTTACGAAGGGAGATAATTATTTGCTGTCGACTGGCCATTTGCAACAAGCCAGAAAGGTCACGGAATCGGGACACTGGCTACCCAAATGACGGGTGGGATGTCCATTTTACGGAATGTGGTATGATGATGTATCGTACCATGATAATCAACGACTAGGGCCTGGTGAAAACAGGTTTGATTTATTCCATATTTGCACAAAATGTACAATTTTTCTATTCATATTTTTTTAAATATTATATGAGATATAAAATTATTTTTTAAGTGAAGCCAGATAGTAAATAGTAGCTGAAAAAAGTAAAGAGAAAATATAATCGGATATTTCTAGATAATATATGAATGAAATGTGATGATATTACAGAAGAACACGTTGAATGATCTATTGGACGTTGAACTCATGTGCAAATCTTTTTAGGCAAAATAATTAATATAAATTTTTGGATTTTACGGAAAACTTTTTTCTGAAAATTTAATTTACGGAATAAATTAATTGTTCTTTTTTGTTTTTATTTATAAAAAGATTAAAAAATGTCTGTCAAATTTGAATATTTATCACATTGTTATTTTAATGAAAATTCACTTACAATTGTTAGTTGTTGTTTTTTTTTTTTTTAAGTTTTACAATGTATAAATAAAAAAAAAGTAATTAACCGTCGAACCATAAGTGTAATGAATGTTTGAGTGGAGTATATCTATGAATTGGTAAAGAAAATATATGGATAAAACTACAAGAGATGAAATATTAAAACAGAAAGTAGTCTGTGTGTAACTTGAATTAAAACCAACCCTCCTCTCAAATATAGACAAATAACTATATACCATGTTCTCCCTTTAGTGAAATTAATATCAAAATGTACCATTTTTTTTTACATATTTGCCATTCCCACTTATGTATAGTCATAGAAAAGATGGAATTTAACCAGCCTTAAATTCGGAGACGCCATTTTCTTAAATGTTCCGGACTGGCTACCCCTGACTTTATTACAATATGCTAGTTATACATGAAAGATGTTAAAGCAGTGTCAGTTGCTTTATATATGATAATTCACCAATTGGTCTCCTTTTTGTATGACATTCAGAGACACCTAAACACATCTGTGACAGTTTCTGTTCTTATAAAAAAAGAAGGTCTTAGTGGTATGATGGTCAATGAGACAACTTTCCACCACTGTGACCGGAGAGACCAGAGGACTAGAATCTAAACAAGGTGTACAATTGAAATAAATCCAATATATTCTGATTTATATCAAACTCAAACTTGCAATTGTATGGTAAGGTATTTTCTTGTTTGCTTGGATTAGGTGCAATCCTAAAAGTCTAAAACTATATTTACATCCACACAGGATTCATTCAAAAGTTTCGTAGTAACTCAAGTTTTCTCATTATGTCAGATTCTCCATCTGAAGCAAGATTGAGATCTTAAAAGTAGATATTTAAGTTCACACCTTCTTGATCTTTCAGATGAATTAGCTAATAAATATCAATAACTTAAACGTGTGTAGTATGAACTCTAATACATAATAGAACATTCGAAATATGATAGGATGTTTGCCCGACCCCCATTTGTTACACACGTATATATTTTTTCCTTTAAAAGATTTGAAAGACTTATTTCAGAAATTATAGAGCTGTCTCAATAAATATGGATGATATTTTGAAATGACTATTCATCGCTTATCGATCTATCGTAAATTCGCTAGTGCGAAAAGGTCCAAAGAGACACCTCCAATTGAGCCTCAAACGTCTGCCCTATGATATCTTATGTCTGCATGTTAGACTACACCAATGCATGTCACTAACATTATTCATGTGACGCTGCACAATTTTCTAGGTTAAAGTTTACCTTCACTGCACAAATGTGCATATATACATACATGTATAGTGTTCATATGGTAAACGCAGACAGCGAAGATTATTTACCTACATTGTGATAAATTTAATTCATTTACACATTATCTATTTATTAAAAACGTATAGAACGTTTAAAATATATCAATTATGGTCAATTGGAGTAAATCTGCAAGGACATTTGTGTATTGGGTTTTTAGAAAACGATTGTAAACACGAAACGATTTTTTTATTTATAGAGTTTGTGTATTTGTTTACAGTTGATATTTGTACAAGTGTTGTGCAGTAGTATTTGCATTGTGGGAATTTGTTGTGGCGCATTCTTTTTAGCGTGTTAGCAAGGGTGTACATGGGTGGGTGTTGTTAATTGATTGCTTGTACAGAAAGAGTTTTCCGTTCGAAATGAATTAATTATTATATTGGGATATAATTTAGTTGAAAAATATGATACATTAGTTAGATATTACCAGTTTTATCAGATACTGCATACATGAAATCGTTTTGGTTGTATTATTACGTCTGTATAAAATGTCCCGAGATACCATGGGAAGACAGTTTTCAATCAAACAGAGATTTTCTATGTACACATTTGTTTACGTTTTAGGAAACGATTCTGAACTTTTGTCTGAATAATCAAAAAGATATATTATATCAAAGCTATTAACATTAATATATAAAGAAATACATGATGTATTTTAGGTTTATATGAAGATTAAAAATATACAGCAGTAATGTTGTGTAACACTAAAACAAAAGTAAATAATTTAGAATAAAGGCCAATAAGAATAAGAATAAGAATATTTATTATTCCAATCAAGGACCCTTGATGGGCAGCATAACATGTATACATAAAACATATGAAAAAGTGTCCAGCAATACCTATAATTATTCTAAAATAATAATAAATTTACAAAAGCAGGGATTTCCACCATAACCAAAACTCTCCCTCCGTCACAGAAAGACAAGGCGACACTTTAGCCGGAGTAGTATTGCGGACTATTGCTAGAGCATTCTATGCCAATCCAGGGACCGGCTTTCTTTCCATCTACTATTTAGTTTCTTTATGCTCTTCCCTACGATCTTTTATATCTTTATACATTATCTGTTCACCGAATAAAACCCAGATGAATTTCCTGTATGAGTTTAAACAAAAGCAGCTGACTATATTTCATTGATGATCATTGATATATAGATATATAATGTAATGTATTATTATTTTAAATATGATTTTGTACTTTTTATGATAAGTTTAAGAAGTTCACTGACTTAAAACGAATTATCCTACAAGTATAACATATTGATGTAATGCAACATTTATCAAAATATAATCGATATTAGAACGACAAGAAAGTTTAGGTTGGCGAAATGTAGGACAGAAATTAAAAAAGAAAATAACAAACTATAATTTAAATATATAATTGTCTTCTGATAAATTTTTCAATTGAAGTGCAATAAAAACGTATTTGCAAAAAAAAATATCTTCTTGCTCATATTTGATAATTGATTGAAGAACACAAATTAAAATACCAATTAAACGTTTTGTCCCAAAGTTTTTTTAAAAAAAGACTTGGAAGACAAGATTATGTTGATAGACAGATTGAATGGAAAAAATTATAACACCAAATAAACGTCTTTGATTTGTCCCACAATATTTAAGAAGAACTGTGAATATATGTAAGAATGTAAGCATTTTGAATTATGATCAGGATGTTCAATGACAATAATATAAAATTATATCCTAAATACATAATATGTTAATTATTCTTAACATTTTTTCATGAATATCAAAATCATAATTTATAAAGTCATATTTCAATATCCAAAACTTCTAGAAATAAAACATGTAATAAATCAGAAATTTAATGAAAAATGAGACGCGTTTTTCTTATTATTTATTTGAAAGTGACAAACCTTTACAGTATAAGTTCATCAGTGTCATTACATTATGTGGAATTTTTTAATAACTTACTGTTTACTTGAGAAGAAAAAAATCACTCGATTTTTTTGGTATAATACTTTATTTTAAATTGCCAAACTTGTTCAGAAATAATGGTTCTTATTATGTAGATTTTTTATTAATCTCTTTCAAGGAAATTGTTGACAATATAAATCGCAGCCATTGTTTGTCGTTATTTTTTTTAAATTTCAGATAAGTTTTCATATAACAAAATGTAGACTTGCTTAAAATCATCTTCGAAAAAAAAATATTATGAGAAAATCGGCGGAATCACCGGTTATTATGAATAGTGAATAGTGAAATCCTGTCCAAGGTTGAGGAGCATGTAGTTTTAGTAAGTTTGTTGCTGTGTACACGTTGTTTTGATTTGTTTTTCTTTATTGTTTTGTATAATACACAAATCAGGTCGTTATTTTTCTCATTTAAATTGTTTTACATTTGTGTGACTTTTATATATAGCTTACCATGCTGTATTGGTTTCAAGTGATCATTGTTTTAGACCGTACGGGGACTATTATTGTTTACTTGGTTTCAAGTGATCATTGTTTTAGACCGTACGGGGACTATTATTGTTTACTTGGTTTCAAGTGATCATTGTTTTAGACCGTACGGGGACTATTATTGTTTACTTAGACTATATCATTTGGTCTCCGGTGGAGACTCCACATCTAATTTTTTTCTTATTTTTATAATGCATATAAATACAAAAATAACATAAACTGACCAAGTCTGTGTAATGTAACTTTAAATGTATTGTTAAGAATTCCACCTAAATATAGCATGTGTGACAACTCAAAAACAATAGCAATCAGCTGTTGTATGCACTTAATATTGTACAGATACAATGCACATATTTCTTTGTTTTAAGATTAAACTTTTATTTTACAAAACATTTATGTCATTGACATACGTGTATTACACACGAATATAGATATCAATACAATACGTACTGATTTATAGCATGTAAAGCAAATTTTATGGTAAGGTATTCTTTTGCAAATAGGTTTATATTATTGTTCTACAAAATTAGGTTTTGGTCCAGTTTATGTATTTAGTACAAAATTGAAGTGCTTTCGAGTTACAGATACCCTTTACGTTCCAAGAATATCAGGTCGGCCAAATAAATGCAATTTTTGCACGTGTTTCTAAATAATTTTGTTTGTCTGAAAACATCTTAGATCATCTTAAAGATTATTTATCTACCTATTAACTTCAATTAATATAGATATACTTATTATGTTAGAGGAATCCTCGTATATACATGTATGGTGATATTTTTTTGAAGAAAGATATGGTTTGGGTTTCACTTCTGTCCTTCCGTTATTTTCTAAACAACTACAAATCCCATAACCGGATTATGTCGTCTATGCAGTTATGCTAGATTGTGGTATGAGTTTGATAACAAAATCATGCAAACAAAAATATAAGACATTTCACCAAGAGCACAAGATACGCCTGCCATATGCATATTGAAATTGTCGCACGAATTAAATCGAATATTGTTAATTGCATCAAGTCAAAAGTCAGTAAGATTGTCCTTTAGAAAACAGAAGAAAAAAATAATAGTAGATATTGATTATGACTACAGAAGAAGACTAACAGTGAACCTCGTAAAGTTTAATGCAAGGAAGAAAACAGCCACGAAAACAATTCATGAGAGGATAACAGCACCTTCATGAAGCACTCCTCGTCTACGTTTCCCATTAATGCATATATTTAGACGCATAGTAAACGCGACAGAGGTTAAGGAAAACTCTCACACTTTTCTTTTATATATAGCATGAGTTAATTTGTCTTGAGCTTTTGTTATGGGGAGATTGAAGGGGGATAGAGATAGGACTGCGTACAAAGGGAGATTGAAGGGGGATAGAGATAGGACTGCGTACAAAAATCAATTCTAACTTAGTCTACGATCAACGGTGTTGAAAACTCTATTGACCAGTTTGCTTTTCATATAGAAATAATTTAGTGATGGGAAATAAATACAGTAAGAACCTATTTGCCGTTATATTTGTTAATTCCTGTACAATCAAATCTTGTAAATCACAAAATATTGATATTATAAATTTTATTTATAAGAAAATCCAAATGTAGTTGTACCCTGAAATACGTATCGCACGATTTGAAAAATAAACGTTTTATTGCTTATTTTTTCGTGCATGCTCCACCAATCATCCATATGGGGTGTTTAATCTCTGTCAAACCGTCCTACTTCCAAGAAGTATATAATTTAGTGCTAAACAAAAAGTTATTCTAGGAAACTTTTTTTGACAATAAGCTAAGTTCATATGTTTTTTGTATTCATATTCTACTATTTATTCACTAGAAGTTCCTGTACAACTTGGGAACATTACGATACGTTCTGAAACTGGATATAGAATGACTGACGTATTTCTAGACCATGTAGATCCCCACAAACAACTTCTAAATAGACAGGAAATGTAACCAGAACACAAAAAGTAGAAAATAAATGTCTCCCATGTCTATTTCTTTTCGTCTTTTACACTGAAAAAGAGGCTTGGCAAAGAAAATACGCATGTTTACAGGAGACTTTTGTCCCATTAAGTTACCGAAAAAGCTAAATGGACACTTAAAAATATTTTTGTGAAAAATAGGATAGAAATCATTTTTTTTAACGTTTGCTTTAAATGAAATATAAGTATGAATTTTAGGTGTAAAATAACATAAAATAAGAGGAATTAAATTGTAGGGCCGATTAACTTTGAATTTTATTTTACACTTTTCTAGCTCTATGTTTAATAAGTTGTTTAATTTTTACTAAAATTCACATTATCACAACTTCAAGTGTGGACTTTTAAGTTTCTAACAACATTGAAGTTTGGTTTTTTTTACTTGTAACCACATTATATATGTCTCAAAACAACAATTGTGATAGGTTATTGCAAGTTGCCCTCTAGGTATATTTCTGCATCATTATTTACGACCCCCCCCCCCCCCCCAAAAAAGAAGAAATTGTAGGAAAGATATTTTCAATCAAAATCAAAACTAATTCCACTAAAAGTAAAATGTAAAATTATCTTTTATATTAACATAAATTCAAAATATTTTCATTTCGCTTTAGTAAGCTATCATTGGCTGACAAAATGTAAAACACTTTATAAGAAATAGTCCATGATTAGTCTCTTTACTATAAACCTTGTGGGTTTTAACAAAATTATGATTTTTATTCGTGAGTGAAACTTGTGTAGGAAAGAATTACCATGTCTCTTTCTAAAATTTAAAATAATAAATCAATGTAAACGGATAAAACCGGATTTCTAAGGCATTCGTAGTCTTTCCGACCTATTAAAATCTGCGCGAAAATTCGCATACTATAACACTTACATAATGAGTGTACGTTGAAATTTTATTCTAATTAATTATTGACCGGATCGAATTCAGTTATCTCTCATGTATATATATATATATATATATATATTGTATACATGTGTACACGTATAAGGCATAACATATGCTCATAAATGTATTTATTACTTATCTGCATTTTGATAAAAATTGTATTTGAAATTTGTAATTTCCATTCGAAGAAACGTCTTTATTCAGTTGCAATGAGTTGACAACAGCTGCATAACTGTTCTTGAACATTTACGACCTTTGACAAAAAAAAACAGGATATACAAGGAAGACATTAAATGCCTTTTAGATCAAACGAGAGGTGCCTTCATGCATTCGTTGATATTTTTATCCAATGAATTACTGGTATATGAATGAACAATAACTATATGGTACACATAATAGACAGCAATCATACAACAAAATTTATTTAGCCCTAATAGAAGTGTATAGGTAATAAAGCGGTCTTCAACTATGGCTAGGAACCCTCACCTTATGACCGTATACAACAATCTCTAAACTGTGGCAGATCCGAGTCTAGACAAGTAAGTTCAACAAAGACTATCAAATATGTGATACTAACTCTAACATCATCAATAGACAAACACATGTATAAACAGAACAAACTATGACTTTGGGACCATAGGCACCTGTCTCAGTTTCCCCCCTATATACCTTAATATAACAATATGTTATAATATTAAGGTATATAGAAAAAAAATTCTGAGACAAGTGCCTGTGTTTTGAACATAGGAACAAATATTGCTCACAATTCGAAACTATATCAAGTTTATATACATATTCCAGATGTGGTAACATTTTTTTAAAGTTGTTAAATTATTCCTGTCACATTCCAGAGATCTTAAAGAGCTTTTCCATCCTTATAATGGGGACCAGAATTTTTCTTCTGTGCATTTCCTTTGTTTGGTTCATAACAATATTTGACATAAAACAAAACACATTAAACACAAAACTGATAATGATAGGAAATGCCGCATCGTCCTTATTGAAATGGTGTGTTGTTATATATAAATGTCCAAATATTTCTGAAATCCCTAAACTGTTAAACTACTTGCACGCGATATTGTACATTAAATGTTATACTAAATAGTGAATCGATGGATAGACCTACGACTACATGTATTTTTTAAAGATTAAATGTACTAAGGGAAATAATTATAACCTTAGGTTTTATTTGGCTGTGATCTGGTGGTTTACCGATACGCCAAGTCGCACATTCAGGAAATATGTCAACCATAAATTTACACAATTAATAGCTGAACAAGTGTGCGAAACCTGTTGCTACAATTAAAGATCTAGAAGCCATCATACTGTATATAAGCTTTACGAGAATTTGGATTGAAACGAAAAGCTTAACCAACCACAAATTAAAAAATTTATGTAAAGGTTCTGATGAAAATAATCATTGAATTTGTGACATTTAAACGCAGTATGGCTTTAAATTTCGAGAAACATTAGAAGATCTGTAGCAGGACAATTGCTATGACTGATATTCCTTTAGCAATAGAACTTTGTGAGATTAGCCACAATAACGGCCTACAGAATATAAGCGTAAGTCTATTGCTTCACTTGTTGTTTGAAATTGCATGTAAATGATGGTGGCTTCAAGTTTTCGTGCATTGTTCGACGTCTCAAATATCGTTCTTTATAAATCAAAGATATATATTAAGTGCTTTCTAAATAACCTTCGCAATGAATAGTCGGAGACCAAACGTTATGGAAGCCAGTAAAACATTGAATCATTGATAGCAAAAGGTTTTAGATTAATAAAATTGTTTGACTTACAACAATCATACTTTACACTAAAAACTAGTAGCACGAACCCTAAAACATGTAAAATGTGCTTTTTATCCAAGTGGAATTGATGAATTTGAATTTACAATTCATATATATTATTTAAAACACACCAGGGTCTAATCACATGCCACGAAACGGTTCTTCCAACTCAGTAATATATGTATAGATGGTATACTACTTTCAAAGATATTTTTTTTGTCTTTGTTACATTCGGTATGGTGATTGTATATTCGTAGAAGATCTCACATATAAGTTTGGTTTGTCCTACATTATGGTGTTACAGATAAAAAGTATACGAATCTTCCCACTGTCAGACTCTGCCATCATATGCATTGGAATTTTTATAACTAATGCTAAATGGGCAACATTTATTTGAAATAAATGACAAAATGAAATGCTAGCTTTTCTCACCATTTGCCCCCGACGTTGTTTTAATCCAATTTAGCTGACGTTGAAAAAAAGTCCATATTATTTTTTTAATAATGTGCCCGATGACCTCGCCTACCAACAAACATTACCAACTTGGCTAAAAATAGAACATATATGGGTTAAATGGATATTTTGTCTTTTGTCTTTTGTCTTGAAACCCGATTTGAAAAGGGGAAAAAATTACAGGGGCAATATTCATAATGTTGAATTAGCTCCCTACTGTTTATTTACATCAAAACTGTCTGATGGCTTCTTATTGGAGATTCTGTCCTTAAAAGATTTGTTCATGGTTTTTTTTAATTTTTACCTAATATCTTTAAAACTATAAAAAATAAAATAATAGTAGATCGAAACATAATAGATAGAGAGACACGTTTAACTCTCATTGACAATCATACCACATCTTCTTGTTTATATATAGCAAGACAATATCTACAAATAAGATCACAGTCAAGGCATTAATCCGACAATTCTCTTATAAATAAATTTGGTGTTTTTACTGTCTTCTGATTGGTTAAAATTATTAGTTTTATTTTCAATGTTGTCAATTTTGATGGCGACACGCCCACTCTGACGTTGTGTATTCATACGCCAACATGTGTGTACGTTGTTATTGTTAATATAAATAATATAAAAAGTTCTTTGAGCCTTATTTTTGATAGAAATTTATTTATTATGAATGGCAATAATTTTTTTTGATTTTATTGAACCATAAAACTAATTTTTGACTCTTCACATTTTACATAATCCGCTTCGCGGATTATTCAATGTGAAGAGTCAAAAATTAGTTTTATGGTTCAATAAATTCAAAATAGATAATAGCCATTCATTAAATGGTGTGTTTGTCCTTTTATTGTGGTTCATATCATTTTACTTTTTCTGTTTTTGCCTATTATTTAAACAAAACTACAATGAATAGATTAAAGCTAAATGAGCAAAATGATCAGAAAGATAAGACTAACAACTGAATCTTATTATCAAAATCTTCAGTCATCTCCTTATTTGTCGTATTGCTATTGAATGCCGATTTTTAGTGTTCTTGCCTATATTATTTAAATAAAAAATGTAATAGATAGATATACTCTTTATATAGCACGAATAGAAAATATAACCAGAAAGAAAAAATTCGATCTAACTATCAAGCTTTGCTCACAAGTTTAGACAAAGGAACTATACAAGATAGATACTGGACAAGATCTACAAATAAGTTAAATAATACCCAAATCGTGACTAGACCCATGACGATTATTTTACCTTTTTTTGGTAAAAAACTTTAGGAGATGGAGTGAAGTTGTACACAGAAAAAAATATCAGTAATACAAATCTACAATTTTTTTTTAACATTTATTATTTTGTAGTCCACAATGATGAAGAGTGCCCATTGTTGAAGAAGCACATACACCGTAGTGAAAGACATGCTCTTTATAGCCTCTAGTTTAAATCGGGGATATATCATATTTTCATAATTAATTTAGACGTCTTATGGTTCATAATACCAACCAACATCATCCATGGCAGCCACTTTTACCAAAAACAATATGATAAAAAAAAAACGGATTCAGATTCAACATTTTATGTTAGTGTCATTACATACAAATATATATTAAGATTTACATACTAAATACAAAACGCAGTAAAACCATATACAATTTATGCACACATCTAGAAAGATTAATGAGAAACTTTTAAGATATGATATATATTAATTCATTTCTTGTACATCTACATGTAATATTTACATTAGCAAATTTTATGATATCATACATTTATTATTGCCTTTTTGAACTATGGGTTGATGACACAACAAACATTAAATATGGCTGTTACCATTAGATCTGATTATTCGAGGGGGGTCTGAACACATGTCGAAAGTGTAACCCAGTTTTAAGAAATATACTGAAAAAAGAATCCTTTTAAAATTTAAAATCAATGGAAGAATTATCAAACATCAATTAACCAGCTTTCACTGTTACTTAGATCATGGAAGTGACATATGCAGGTTCGCAAATTAACTCAATCAATTGTTTACGGAAAATGGCCAATTGCTTCTTTTTTGTCCCCCCCCCCCCCCCCCCCCCAGTTTTAAAGGCCGTATACGGTGGGGTTTAATTGATTACACCTATTTCAGTTGAACTCTGTCAAATAGCTGGTTTAGTTTTAACATATTTATTTATAGTGGATTGGGAAACAAGTTTTGCAACTTATGTTTATCCCTTTCCACTTTGCGGGTGCGAGTGCTGCCTTGTAACGGCATTAGCCTGTTCTTATTCGAAATCTACAAGGGTGTCTTTTACGTTCAAGAGATATGGCTCTCTCTTAACACGGGTCAGCCATTTATCGTCCCCTTCCGACGGACTATCATCGTTTCCTCAAGACCATACTCGCATATGGTGTCAAGGGAGAGCCAAAAATTCAGTCCCTGAATAGTTGGTTGATTGCACAACAGTAGAATCATAAATTAGATTTGAACGATATTTCCTCAACTTGTTTCCTCTATAAAGAATACCATCTTATAAACCCGGTATGATGCAATAACATTGTTTTGCCATTATAAATCCCTTATGTAAAATAAAATTTGTATAATTATTTTTGTATCCGTGTTTTAAAGTTATAGCAATATTTAGCACCACTGCACAAACACGTATTTCAAACCAACTGAGAGATGCAGTTTCAATCTTTAATTTCCGTAATGCCATCTTTATTTTGAAAATTGTCAGACCTATGTGTTAGATTTTTGAGAGTATATGATATTATGGCTTTTGAGGTAAACGAAAAACGAAACAACATTGAAATTAACGACAAAGGTTTGCACCGTATAATATCTTTAGTACTACCACGATGAACTACTGGTATTTGCATGCAATAGCAGTTGAAAAATTATGGTTTGCAGGAGGTATCATGATTATAGCTGACTATGCATATATGCTTTTTTTATTGTTAAAGGCTGTATGGAGACCTATATTTGTTAATTTCTGTGTCATTTTGTCTTTTGTGAAGAGTTGTCTCATTGGCATTTACACCACATCTTCTTCTTTATATTGAGTATTTATAAGATAACTTGAATTTTGATTTTTCCGATAAATTTCCAATGCTTAACATATTTTTATTCATGGAAAAGAACATATCGGAAATTGACAATCTGTTGCTTCAAACGTTTATAGGAAATCCTTTAAAGTAATTTGTTTATGATTTTTTTAGCGAATTTTTACATACATATTTTTTTTAATAAAATACTGTCTATTAATAACAGAGGAGAGCACATGGTGTTGTTTATTTGAAAACTTATATTTACTTCCAATCTTTGAAAAATTATTTTGGAATCTCAGTAGCTTATTCTTTATATAGTAATATTTTGTGGAAACAAGACGTTTCGGTAAGTGTAAAAGTTATTTAGAAATAGTCTGCTCTGATCTTTCTCTCTTGATGAAATAATAAAAAAAATCATGACATTTTTATTTAGATGGTAATATATTTCTTTTGATAATAATAATAAGATGAGGATGACTTTATGATCATTATGATAGTGATAGTTGTCGTTGTTCTCATATCTTTGGTCGATGGTTTTTAGCAGCTTAAAACAAACACAAACACCAGTGTCAAACACTTGATATATACGATTTAAAAACAGATTCAAAGGAACATAATGAAATCGTTTATCTCTTCTACTGTATTATTTGCCAAACGATACTATTTTGTAGCCTACACTCTATATTAAGCTACATATTTGCTACATACATAGACTCTTTACATGTCACATTCCAAACTTTGCCTAATTTGACCACCCCCGCCTTTTTTTTATACAAAATCCTGGGTCCGCATCTATAAAGGTTAACTGTTTAACTAAAAATAAGCTACAATTTTTATATCTCTCTCTTGATATTATCACCGAGTATGTATAACATACTTACCTATTTTGAGCATTAATACTGCTACATTTCCCTGTAAAAATTGCACTTTCGGTATCCTTTCAAATCGTAGCATTTGAAATGCATAAGTATTTACTAAACAAGTAAAGTATTCGCCTTAAATATTTAATATCATCGTTATATAACATAAAAAATCTAAACACGTTTGCAGCATATTGCATGCTATTTATTTCAAGTTAAAATAATGATTTGTAAATAGAAAGATTGACATGAAGACGAAGTTTTGGAAACAGCCACAAATAAAAGGGACAATTATTGATATAAATAAAATTGAGAATGGAAATGGGGAATGTGTCATAGAGACAACAACCCGACCAAAGAGTAGAAAACTGTTAAAGGCCACCAATGGGTTTTCAATACAACGAGAAATCCCGCACCCGGAGGCGTGCTCTAGCTGGCTCCTAAACAAAAATATATTCTAGTTCAGTGATAATGAAGGCTTTTTGATAATAAGAAGTTGTTATAGTGTCAGATTTCCTAAACACGCTTAGATTTTTTTCTCCAGTAGATGCAACGGTTAAGGATGCCCTTATAATATTCAGTAGTAAAGAAACGGACTTAAACAAATATTAGCATTATTCGACAATAAATACTGCGCAAAGATTAATAGAAGCGGACAATATGTGTTTATTTGGCAAATGCCAAACAAGCATCTAATGAACACAGGTATACATATATACATTTTGTGTTTTGAAGGTACCATACGGCATTCAGTGATAGAGTACCTTTTTAAATTTCAAATTTTCGTATAAAAAAGGGAATTCCAAATACTAGCGTTATACAATTAAGAACACGTATGACTGCCAATGAGACAACTTTCCAACAGAGACAAAATGACATAGATTCAATCAACTTTTGTCAGTCTAAAACTTAGTTACAGCACATCAACTTCATGTGCGTAACTTTAAACTGTAATAACACTATTTTGTATTCTTCATGGTGCCCCTACTCCTCGTTATGGCCCAAACATTTGTGACGTAATGCCCGGTCCCTCTGTCTCCCTTTTTCTAAGCCTTGTATATTGAACTGTTTCTTTACTTGAAACTAAATGAAAATCACTTGAAAATGGCTTAAAACTTCAATTGAGGCTAAATTTGGCATTTAAGATAAAATTGAATAACATGAGCATTTTCAATCAAAGCCATAATCCTATTTGAAGTCAAGTTTACAATTCTGTTGGAAGTTGTCGAAATTATGGGTTGTGTTCTCGGAACGTTCATTTTCGATAGAAATATACACCGATTCAATAGTTTACATGGAAGCTTGAAATTTGCTATAGTGTATCAAAATGTATCTTCTTTTCTCTTTCCGTTATTTATATATTCATTTCATAAGGAAAGTTTCTTATTAAAATAGCACAAAAATGTACTGATACAACAGGTGCCATTTACATATAAAAATATGTTAAATGGCTTGATTATGAATATGTTTGAATATCACTTTTTCTGTTATTTATTTTGTACATAAATGGATTTCTCCTTTGAAATGTTGCACATTTTGTCATGCATGTTTAGGCCTTTTATACGATATAGCTTTGGCTTATTGACGATCTATAGTTGCTAACATCTTCTTCTCTTGGACTTTGTTGGAGAGTTGTCTCATTGGCAATCATGCCACAGCTCCTCCTGTTATTTTCACGAAAGATTTTTTTTTATCTTTAAATGTTAACGTATGGACAGAGATTTTTAAAATTGTATGAATAGAAACTGACTTCTGAAATTTAGTAATATTTTTCTTATTTGATTTTGTTAAAAACTTAATAAGCTATACATATGCATGTATATCAGTATGTTATCAATTACTTATAAATTAGAAGAATAAAATATTATTCTGTGAATATGGCCGAATAATAATTTAAACAGCTTAAAATCTTTTCATCAAACCCATTTCAGGGAAATAAAACGCGGAACATAAATCTGATAAACGCCATATGGCGTGAAAACAGATCATGATAACAAGTTAACACGTATAAAAATCACAATGGAAGAAATAGCAATTTGACTTAATCCGGCTTGCAAGATAACCTGTTGACAGCCTTGCTCATACGAATTCTCACCACCTTGTCTCCAAGTTTATTGTTTATTCTCAGAAAGGTGTTCAATGTGGTCTTTATACTTATGGTCTTTATATTCAAATATCTTTATAATAAATCCTACGGCCTTTTTAAACAATTGTTTTTATAATTTTCATAAGGTTGAGAATATTGCAATGTACCGACTTCAAATACTAGTATATTAATCTGTCGTCTTGGGATCAGGTATTTATGAGGTGTTGGCCATAGGGGTCCCTGATTGCCGCTTCCCTTACTATACGTCGACCTCTCTCTCCTTTACTTCCATACGAAAATCGGTAAAAATAATGTTTCCAGAATATCATGTGATCCCCTCTGTCCCCGGTGTCCGCCACCTACTCATACTTCCCTCACCCACGACTCCCAGTTCCCGCCCCGATTCCTGTTTTTCCGCCCCCTCATTTCAATGTTCCCTTACCACCTCGTATGAAACAATATAAATCTACGTCCAAAGAGAACGTTTAGTGTTAAATACGATACTTAATTTAGTAATGCATGCATATTTCTGAACTTGGTCGACATGCAAATTTATATCGACATTAACTTTTCAAGTGTCAATGGACGCAATTTTTGTACAACCGGAATATTTTTGGGTCGAATATTTTCGACACATGAGTTTGAATGTCCCTCTGGTATTTTAACCGCATCAATCATCTTTTAACATCCTAAACCAAACTTAAAATTGATTGTAAGCCTTCCACATGGCATGTATAAACATTGGCATATTTCAAGTTTGTGATCAAATTTACATTAATTTTAATACCAACCATTAAAAACACAGGTCATATTATTCTACATCATGTTTTTTTGTGTCTTTTTTTAATGTAGTATTATAGCAATCATGTCGATACCTTATTTTTTCAAATCATTGAGACGAAGAAAACCAGGCAACTCCTTGACTATACAGAAAAATTACGATTTGAAAAGAAAATTCACAAAACTCTAAACAGAAATTCAAAATTAAGCAACATAAACAACATGATAAACCGGGGACTGATTAAACATCAGTTGAACCGGGGTTTTGAACAAAAAGCTTGCAATATTAAATAATCGATATCATATTCACGTTTGGAGTTTCGGTTTTCGGTTTTTGTTTGTTTGCTGGGTTTTTTTGGGGAGGGTCTTCTGTTTTAAGTATTAGGATATGAGTAAGTTCCATGTGTAATGTGTTATTGTTCTGTAATTTTTGCGTTCTTGTCTTTTATTTTTGCTTATATATGCTTTTTCTTTATGCCTTTTTGTGTTTCTTTTTTTACATATGACGTGGCTCTGTACTTATACATCTCGTCATTGTGTTATTCTGCCATAGTAAATGTTTGTTTACATATTTATTTCTTTTTATAGTGATTAAGATAATAACACAATGTTGACTGCTGTAACCCTATTTTTGACATTTTTACCTATTATGTCTATTAGTTTTGTTCACACATCATTGTCAATATAATGGAATTGTATGCGACTGTCATACACGTGAGAGGTTTATTTAGCTTTAAAATCAGGTTTAATCCACGATTTTCTACATACGAAAATGTCTGTACCAAGTCAGGAATACTAGTTTATGACAGTTGTTGTCAATTCGTCTGATGTGTTTGAGCTTTCGATTTTGAAATTTATTAGGGACTTCGGTTTTGAAGTTTCCTCGGAGTTTAGTATTTGTGTGATTTTACTTTTTTCCATATGCAATTTTACACTCTGTTTTGTTACAATAACACTGTTAAAACACTGTCGAATGACCTTTTTACAACGACATATATTTAATGTGTGTGTGTGTGTCGTATTATTATATACCATGTGAGCAAGTGGCTATCGTTGTCCTTGTAGTGTATAGTATATATTTTTTTCATTTTACATGATTAGCCTTAATTAAACAACAGAGTATGTTTTTATATCTGGAACTTACGGTATGCATATTTTCCCGTTGTTGAATCCTTTGTATGATTTTTCTGCTTTTCAATCAAAAAAAGAAAAGGATCATTATAGAGAGTAGTGAAGTTTATTCAAACGAAATTGGTTCTTATAAGATAAAACTTGATGTTTTGTAATGCGCAAATTGCAAATTGAGGGTAATTAAAATATAAAAGAAAGCAATGAACATTAATAAGAAAATTTTAGTAGCTTACAGATCATTTGATAAATAATCTATAAATCCAACAAAGAAATGACAAGTTTGAAATGAAATCGAAAGAATCTCGCATGCAAACTTGAAGTCGGAAGAGGTACATTGACAGTTATTATAATTCTGGCATACAGTAACGGACTTAAAGATCCATGCAGAGTCTCGTTTATATTCTACATGAGAGAAAATGCAACGACAAATGTAATATTTTAAAGCAAGAATTTAAACTCCCATATGAATTGTTTTGGGACAAAATTCGCACTAGTTTTTTTTATATTTTTAAGGCATATCGTATTAACTATGACAAATAAGAGTACACTAACTGAAAATGCTGATGCTATAGTTCTGCTTAAAATTTAAAGGATGGGAAAACAAAGTCATAGATTTTCTATTCCTGAAACTGGCAAACAGAGATAAAGATGATGTTTGTGTTTGTGATATCCAGGGACTTTAAAAAATAATGGAACCAAGCTCGAAATCCTTTAATTTCACGTTCTGTTAAATAGAATATGTCCTCTCATTTTAAATGATTCAAAGTTTTGTGACTATGCTGATTGTACATGTCTAATTGAATATTAATAAAGGGCAGCACTGTTAAAGTTATAGGTATGTTTATTATTTTGACTGACATCCAGGAGGAAGCTTAGGATATAAATGTTTCCTCTTGAAAACTATCTATTTCTATGAAGGATCTTTCCAGCAGCAGCATCTATATATAGAGTATATAACCCAGTTAAGAATGTATTTAGGTTTAAACAAGCTCTATATACTTCATTGATTATATGAATACAATCTGTTTAAATTGAACAACCCAGTCGATACTATGATTAGGGCTCACTGACATTATCTTTTCATAAATTTATAGATAGAGGGTAATTGCTTATATGGAAGTTCTTGAACAAAGGATTCTTAATGGTAAACATTGTCATCCTCTCGCTACCTATCGTATTTATGGGTGCCACCAGTAAATTAAAAGTTTTAACCGTTCCGGAGCTGATTATTTACTAATATGCGTATATCGTCTTGTGATTTCCTAGTCATTTCTTCTAATATCAGGGGTATTTTTTTCAGTTTTCTTTGAATTATTCTTCAATTCAAGTCCATTTAGAAACAAAAGATTTCAATGACATCTGAAACAGGATTTTTGAATATAAAATCATGAGCAGTAATTCTAAAAGAGTAATAAGAAATATGGATTTATATTCATTCTGCCTTTTACAAGAACAAAGACAAGGCGACTTGCATTGTGCATATTGCTATTGTATACCCATAAGACTATCGAATATATGTTTAATAAATAATATAATGTAATAAAATCATGTTATATCTACAAACTTATTTCTAGATTCACATGACAAAGTTATTTATTTTCATCAATGTTGTTTAGTTTTAAACTCTGTTCATAATAGAATCGAAGTTTACCACATTAGTCTCTCTACCATTTCCAATAAAAATTATTCTATTCAAACATCATGATTTAAGTTAGGATATTGAAAATAATACCAATATCATCTTTCAAGATTAATAACTTGTTGACAGTTGTCAAAGCACCTTTAAGTAGAGTCAAAGGTCTAACATTATTAAATATATAGCTCATAGTTACATGTATCTCTATAGATTGAAAATTACATGTATGGTTATTTATGCTTCCTTTTGATGTTTGTCTATGTATGTTATGTGTGTCTGTTTAGTTTGGGTGCTTACATGTATGGTTGTAGATGCTTCCTTTTGATGTTTGAATATGCATGTAACGCGCATCTCTATATTTTTGTTTGTACAGTTTGGTTGTAGGTGCTTGTGTTAGATGTTTGCCCATACATGGATTGAATTTGAGTTGGTTATAGATTTAAGATGGTATTAGCGCTTTCAGCCTTTACTTCACTAAAAAAAGCGATTTACCATTTTATGCTCTATCTGATAATTGATTTCTTTGAAATTGGATATACTCAATCATATTCATATACTGTTTTCCAAATGGTCACTTTTGTAATGGTCTCTTATTACATAGTTGTTTGAAGTTTTTTACGCACTAACGCAAAGATGGTATATACCCAATATCTCCTTGTGACAAATGAATACTACAAAAGAAGCATGATCACTGAAAGGTCAATATGAACAAGACATTAACCTTATCTTATTTCATCCCTGTCCGAATATAAGACTTCTACAACTTCTCTTTATTGATGACATATTCATTTTTGGCTTATTGTAATACAAATTATTTGGTAAGGATTCGATATAATCTAATATTGGTTTTTACTAAGATATCGGTTACTGTTGAAGTGGTTATAATTTCAGATCGGTTTGGATCAAACTGTGACAATATGATGAAGTTATAATGCAGTGTCTAGTTTTGGTTTTCCCTCTTCCTACATTCTTATCGTACCTTCCACTGTTACATTTTTAACTCATTAATCATGAATGCACGAATACAGAGATGCAAATTGACTCTATTGGTGACACATTTTACTTATATACATTGTTACTTTGTTTGTTAGTCCATAATAAAGGGAATTCCGAAAATCAATTCTATGGGTTTTCCAACGAGTGGAGAAAATTTTGATGGATATTCATTATTTAGTTTACATTTGCTTACTGCTTAACATAGTTTGAAAAAAATGTTATATAGGGAACTGTATAAATGAAATTGAATATAGATTGATACGTAACTAGTTTTATAAGCACATACATCTGTTTAAAGTCAAAATTATTTCATGTTTAAGTTGTTCTTCTCAGCCTTATTCATAATTGTGTTTGCATATACGCTCATAAGCAAATTTTAAATATACACACATTTCTGTCAGTAACTGCTAGTACTCTCAGATCTGTACTTAGTGTCTTTTTGTTGTTGAGATGTACAAGTACCCGGCTACGTCCACTTGTATTTGTAGTACTTGTATTTTTATCCATCTGATGAGTGCAGCCTTTTTCAACTGTTTTTTTATAGTTAGTTCTTATGTTGTACTGTTCCACCACTGTCCCAGGTTAGAGGAGGGTTTGGGACCCCGCTACAAACTTAAGCCCGCCACATTCTGTATGAATGTGCATGTCCCAAGTCAGAAGCCTGTAATTCAGTGGTTGTCGTTTGTTTATGTGTTACACATTTGTTTTTCAATCATTTTTTTATATATAGATTAGGCTGTGAGCTTTCTCGTTTGAATTGTTTTACATTGTCAGTTCGGGGCCTTTTTTTAGCTGAATGTGCGGTATCGGCTTTTCTCATTGTTGAAGGCCGTACGGTTACCTATATTGTTGTTAATTTCTGTGTCATTTGGTCTCTTGTGGAAAGTTGTCTCATGTGCAATTATACCACATCTTCTTTTTTATACACATGCATTTGATACCATATAGAATCATATTCAAAACAGTGTGGCTGTGGCCATTGATTGACGACCTAAATTGTCCCATTGACTGGGACAGATTAGGTGAACGTTTGTCTGTAACTACCAGTGCTCACTACTTACTTATTATAGAATTTAAACCGTAGGGTCATCAAAGGTTCTTAACGCCTTTAACAATAAAAAAAAACTCGAAAAATCAATCAGGAATAACCTTTATATTTTGATTTATATTCGTGTTATTCCTGATTAGTTTTTCGAATAACTTTATTTAGGTGTTGAGAACCGTTGGTGACCCCACAGTTTAAGTGTCATTAAAAGGGACATAGTGAGCAGTGGTCGTTACAGACAACGTTCACACAATCTGTCCCAGTCAATGGGATAATTTAGGTCTTTAATCAATAGCCACAGCCACACTGTTTTGAATATGATTCTAAGTATAGTTTAAGACACTTCTGGAATAAAAACGAATTGTTTTCTTCAGTTATTTTGAAACATCTTGGACATAAGCCAATGGCACTTAGAATATGAAGAAAAAAAAGTATTGTGACAATGCTCACAAATTAAAATAACAAACATGTAATATAAGTAACATTTTTAACAAGTAGTACTATCTCTTATTTAAAAAAAACTGCAATTATTACTTTCAAGTTCAGTCGAAGAAATTTATATTTTCGTTAATAATCATCCCCATTTCATTTCTTTAATAAAAACACATAGTAGTTGTTTCGGAAGATTCCATTAGTTTGATTGTCAGACAATATCCACGTGGTTTAAAAAAGAGGTTTTTTATTTCCAATAAAATTCGTGACTGCACATGCTCTCTATGACAACATTTCAACAATGCATATGAACATTTTAAACAAAACGAACGAAATACGTCTTTTGTAATTTTATAGGACTGCAACAGTGTTGATCTTGTGCATATTCATAGCATTAATGGCTTCCGCGCTTCATACAAATCGCTTTTATGCCCCTATAAAACTAACAAAAGAGTCACTCAAACTAAAATGTAAAACGACAGTTCTATGACTTAATCTATTTGACGAAAACTCCATATAAATTCACTATAGGCAAGGCCAATTTTTTTTATGTACGTTACGACTTTTCCTTTCTTATATACTGGTACGTTTCAGGATAAAGCACTGTTTTGTACGACATGTTTATGATTGCTTTGTTTGAACTTTTGTTTTTATTTTATATACCATACCGTTACTTTAAACTCAAAGTGTTTTCTTGTATGTACCTTTTAATGTTTGATTAAAATGGGGGTGGCTAAGGTCTCCAACAACTTACAATAACCTTGCTGCACTGCAAGCCAGATACCACGTGTCAGTACTAGTTGTATTGTGCCATATCTTAATATTTTGTTTTGTTTGATTTTTGTTTTTTGTTTTTAAGTTACTTGGAAAATATCTTGTGTTGATGACATATTTTGATAACTTCATAGATTCGGGACTATTTAGTAGCTTGAAGTGTTAGAATTTTGTGTAGTTCACTGATTGGAAACTTTTCGTTTTGAGTTTCATCGGTGTTCATTCAGTATTTTTGTGATTCTACTTTTCACTGAATTGGAGCTGTCTCTTTGACGTATATAATATATCTCCGTTTTCAAATTTTAATGGAGGGTTTCAATGCTTTTAGTATTGTCTAAACGTGCATCGTTATTCACAACTTGCATGCAATATACGTTTTGATTAGGGTCACTGTAAATATAACGGACGACTGATGCGTCTAGACGCATTCACAATGTGTACTGGCCATTATGCCATCTTTTTTGTTTCTTCAAAAAACTAGTTTGATGCGAATTGAAGTGCTTAAGTTGGATCTTTCTTTCCATAGATCATTTTATAGTGCGTGTGTGCCATTTGTCTTTAATTAAAAACATAAATTATGTCAATAATCTCAATATCAAACTTTATGTGTAAATAACATAAAAAGATCTTAATTTTGTATTTTATAAAGCTGCAATAAACTTTTAATGACAATGGAAACAGATGTAAAACTATCGAAATGTGTTATATTAACTATGCTTTTTACGTCCAGTAATAGAATGCTGTATTCATATTGCTTGATTTTAACCGAAAATTTAGACTCAATTTGAATTTGAAAGATTTAAACTTTGTAAAATGATAGGAAATACAGAGTAAGGAGGAGGAACAAGAAACTGAATTTATTTCCTTTATTTCCGAGTATTCATGTTGACAATACATGAAAATGATAAACAATTGAAATTAATTTCTTTTCAAGATAGAATTCCTTGTCATGAATAACATTATTAGACTGTTCGACCATTTACTTTACAATTGAAAAGACGAAAAATAATTCATAATATGCATGAACTTTTTGCCACTGGACGTTGAGCAAGAAACCCCCCTCAAAAAGTCACCCCTACTATTAAAACAAGTGATATCTTTACGCGATAGTGTCATTGAATCATAGGTTGGGTTCTATAAATGAATTTAATCATTAGACAATTTTTTTTCCAACTAACAAATTAAAATCTAATTTTGGGTAAATGTTCCATTAAAATATTTTAATAACTTTTACTCAAGGACGAATATTAAGATAACATATCGATGTCTATTAAAGTATCGAGGCTAAAATAGACAAACAAGTCAATGAATAGCAATCGAACGACATCGAATCAGATTGGGACTAACGGGTTAACATGAGGATATTCAGAAGCAAGAATGGCAGCCATAAAAAGGATAAATCTTATATCAGCAGATAGGTAATCGTGGACATGTTTGATACATGGCAAAGCTAAACATAAAAAAAACCATATTTAAAACATTTTATTTCAATTAAATTAGAGAAAGTGAGTCAAGAATGGCTCAGACAACCTTCTTGGTATCTAATTTTTCACAATTTTAACACGATCTTCTTCTGGCAACCGAAACAATGTAGTTTAAAACAATATGAACACAATAAACTCTTAGTTTCCTCGACAACTTATCACAGTAAAACTTTCAGCAGGGCATAACTTAATTTTTGAGTATGATTCCATGAAATGAAACTTGAATGGATTAAAAAAACAGTGCAATGCTTACAAAACCAGTCTTCTTTTACTTTTGATAAATGATTGTTGATAAATGATTGTCTATTAAATAGTTAAGCAGCTTAATACCAGAATTTTCACTAGTAATATTGGTATAGTGTTGACGTACTTGGTCACGGAATCTTAATAATATTTACTAGATAATTGCACTAGTCCAAACATCTTCTGAACATAATAATAAAAAAAATCATTACATATCAGTGAATAAGAAAGTTCATTTCCTGATCAAGTTAATATATCAAAATTATCATTTTATGAGGGTTTTCTGAAGAAGAGAACCGTTCCGGAAGTCAGGAAAACTTTTACTTTGTTCTGTGGTAGGGACTGCCCACCCTGTGTTTTCTACACACATAAGTCGCATATATCATATTTTATGTATTAACTACTAGCTTTCATTTTTCCGATGAAGGAAGCTACTCTAATCAGTGTTAAGAATAGATACCGGATTTGAATCATTACTGAAAATTACGAAGTTTTGTGCTGATTACAGACCAATATGTTCAGAATTAAGCAACGTTATTATAACGGATTTTCCTTTTTGTCAATGCTGTCTATGTCTCTGAGACAAAATTATTAACAAAAATACCGAAATCTTTTATTTAAGTAAATTAAAAAAAGTAAATAAAACGTGGTACAATCAAACGTTAGACTATACTAACTAACAGAACGAATGGAAAACAACGTTCAAATTCCTAAGATGTATTGTATGATGATGTTTTATTGCCTGCTTCTTGCTTCCTTATCTATTAAGGCTCTTTTGTGATCTTTAACGTAACAGAAGTAACACGATGCTAGGGTTTGCGTTGCTAAAGAGTCTGTTTCCTTAGTTTTCTTTTAGCCCTGATGTTAAAAATGACTTTGATGTCCCTTTGACATCTCCTTTTTTTTAAACTCTTTATGCTTTCGGTACTTCCAATACTTTCTTTATTTTTTTTTTGTAATTTCAATACTGTCAACTTATAGTTTTTAATTTCTTATTCCAAGGACGAATCTGATCGATTGTTCTAATTCTATCGCAAAAAACTTATGGCATGTATGTTCGTGTGTTTCCATTCTTATATGGACTGTTATTGTTATGAGCTTTCTGGTTTTGATGTCTCTTTGACATCTTCTTTTTTATTTGTCTTTTTATGCTTTCCGTACTTCCAATACTCTAAACTTGTAGTTTTCAATTACTCATTCCAAAGAAGAATCTAATCAAAATTTCAAATTCTCTCTGTTTCCATTCTTATTTGGACTGTTATCGTTATGAGCTTACTGGTGAATTGTATTAGTAATTTCAGTACCTGATGTTAAAACCATGACGGAAATTCTTGGTAATTCCTTTGCATTGTAACTATCAGATGCTATTGTCATTGATTTAAATGTTTGAAATTTGATGTTTGAACAAATTATCTTAGGATTATTTCAATTAAATTCGACTTAAAATCTATTTAAGGAATATGAAAAACGTATACTCTTTAGCGGTCCTAGTTAGTGCAGCAGATAGGGAATAAAAAATGGTTTATTTGTAAATTACTCAACAATTCTTTTTCCATGGTAGAAATATAAAAAAAAAAAACCAACAGCATGTGCTATATTTCAGTCATGGTTATTTGAACTTCCTCTCATTAAGTCAAAATATTTGATTTGTTACAAGTATTTGAAGAGTTATGCTCCTATAAAAGGTGAATGGTCAGACATCTTATTGTTCGACTCTTCCAGCTATACATGTGTTTGTTTGATTTAATACTAAATATATAAATAGATTGTGAAACCTCCTGCCAAGTTTATAAATAAGGAAAAGAAGAACATTTCCAAGATTGTACACGATATAATTGTACAAAATATCAAGAAATATTTTTATTTTCCTGCTCATTCCACAATCATCTGTCTGTTTTAGTAAACGTATGTTAATATCTTTAAATACAAGTTATTGAATATTATTTTCATATTGTCTATTTTAAACTTAAGCTTATGCTGAATTTTCAATAATCCTGATCTCCTTTGGAAATATTCTTACAATTGCGTATCCATGGAAACTTTCAGAATTGTTTATATCTTGCATTGCACATTCTGGAATCCGCATAGAGCGATTATGCATCGTTCAGTATTCATTTTTGTACATAAAACTTAGATAGTGATATGAGCACACAGAATGTACTACAACTTCTTTGAGTTGCAATAGTCAATATAAAGCCACATAATAACCTTCTTAATCGTTTCCGTCTAGGACCATAGAGTATCCGTATAAAATGATCCGTTCTAAAGCACTTTCTATTTATTTATTTGCATGTTGTCCAATTGTTATTTCCATATTTGTCATGCCATCTGTTTTAGCGTAATTTATGTTTGACTAGGTCTTGGTTTGAGAGTCTATTTTACAGTTTTACTTTTCATTGATTAACGATTTCAGCCATATAAATTCTGATTCCACGTGTTGTTCTAAAATGATAATTGCACCTGATGTACTTATTATAATAGAAGCCTATTGTTTCATACATCATTGCTATACATTTCTTCTCTTGTTATATGTGTTTCATACATCATTGCTATACATTTCTTCTCTTGTTATATGTGTTTCATACATCATTGCTATACATTTCTTCTCTTGTTATATGTGTTTCATACATCATTGCTATACATTTCTTCTCTTGTTATATGTGTTTCATACATCATTGCTATACATTTCTTCTCTTGTTATATGTGTTTCATACATCATTGCTATACACTTCTTCTCTTGTTATATGTGTTTCATACATCATTGCTATACATTTCTTCTCTTGTTATATGTGTTTCATACATCATTGCTATACATTTCTTCTCTTGTTATATGTGTTTCATACATCATTGCTATACATTTCTTCTCTTGTTATATGTGTTTCATACATCATTGCTATACACTTCTTCTCTTGTTATATGTGTTTCATACATCATTGCTATACATTTCTCCTTTTGTTATATGTGTTTAATACATCATTGCTATACATTTCTTCTCTTGTTATATGTGTTTCATACATCATTGCTATACATTTCTCCTTTTGTTATATGTGTTTAATACATCATTGCTATACATTTCTTCTCTTGTTATATGTGTTTCATACATCATTGCTATACATCTCTTCTTTTGTTATATGTGTTTAATACACCATTGCAATACTCTTCTTCTGGTGTATATTACTGGTTCTGTAAATTAGCCGATTGTTTCCTATTACTTACTGAATTCGGATTCCATGGCGTTTGACACATACATAACACGAAACCGATGATCATGTCGATATACCCGCTTCATTCCGTTTGGAGTTCATATAATTCCCTCTGGGTTTTTCTCTTTCTCTCCCTTCTCTCTCTTAGTTTGTGTATCCAAAGGATTACGAGTTTTCAACATCGCGAAATTGATAAACTTGACAATTGTCTTGATAAAGTGATCATGAAAATCAAATCATTTAAGTTTTCTATTCTAATGTAAAAGAGGGACGAAAGATACCAGAGGGACATTCAAGGATTTTAATTTTAATAATTCTACAACTGTCAAGAAATAGAAAATATTGGAACGACAAGAATACATGACTTTATTGTTTTCTTATGTCGACATGCAGAACAAAATATTCTATGTTCTTACACACAAACGAAATAAGACAACGAACTATCTAGTCATATTGCAGAATGGGAGATGTACATATCTAGGAGATAATCAATCAAGTGCATAGTACCAGTATAATCTAACAAAATGCAGCTCGTAGAAGATTGATTTTTCGTCATGATATAAAACATATGCGTATTGAATATGCAACGTACTTAAGTCCTTAGTTGGTACAACAGCTACTATTTTTCTATTTCAATTAGGCAAGAAGTTAATGAATTATTAAAGATAATTTATAAAATTTGTGACATGTATGAATGAAGACCAGGATTTTTTTAAATTCTATAGTTTTAATATCTCAATTTTATTAGTGTTATATTTTTAGGTTAATTTATTTTCATGAGGCTGATTCTTTCAAAGTGGACGATTATTTTTTATTCAAAACTTTCGAATCAGTCTTTGTAGAAAATATTCCGCTCTGTTAAACGTAAGTCCTTATATGTTATCCTCATATCAAACTAGAAGATGAAACTCTTCTAAAACCACTATACACTCTACAGAAATCCTTACAACAGCGCGACAACTATTAATCCAATACATTGATGAGATGCACTATCTGCGTTAAGATGCAGATATTTGAAGAAAATGAAACCGTGACAGCCTTGTAACGAACTAAATTCTCGTATCGACTTGTGCTAGATCGATATTCATATATAGAACAATCAATTCTAATTACTTTCCTTGTTTGCAAAGTACTTATAATAGACTGTGCCGAACACATCCCTATAAAACTGTCTTTATTACACTGACCATTCCTCTAGAACTGAGAATTGCATCGCAGAATATCAATATTTATTCCTAAGTAGTCGTTTTCCATAATTTTGCTTGACCTCTTTCCTGGCATCTTCTAGAATAACTATCAATACTTTCATTGATAAATCACAAGGAAACGTTCAACTTTTTTACGTCATTGTGTTGAGAAGCCAGTATCAAAACCAATGTATAATGCGACACTTATTTCATTTCAGACAAGATATTAGATATTTACACAACATCGGACTACAGAAAATATCATGAATAAAATATTAATAGTCGAAAATTGATATAATGGCTTGCAAAAAAGGGGGAAAACTTGAAACGTAACATATTCAAATTAAAATGATTACAATCGTCTGTTAACCACACACAGATGGCAGAATTTATTTTCTTGATAATAAACCTTTATTGTTAATGTGTCATTACATTTTATATTGCCTCTCAGTTTTGGTCGTCTCAACCATACCCAAATGAAGGTTACTCCAGAAACACCTGACTTATTTTGGTATCATTCGTTTATCAATTAAGACCTTAAACAAAACTGTTTAGATAATCAAATGTAAATGAATTTTAGTTACCATTACTCTTCACAGAAGAAACTGACCAAATGAACGTACAAATTTTCCATTATTTGTATTGTAAATACATATTATCTTGATCTTTTTCTGTGTTATCGAAATGTGTGTCATTATATAGCTGAAGCGTTGACGTTAACCATATATCTCCTTTTATTCACGGAAGTAGGTAGTTTGCAATGTACAAGTCTGTAGTTGTGATGTGATATTATTGTCATTACTTAATTTACATCATTTTTTTTCTTTCTTTCAGGCATGTCATCGTCAAATGCAGAAGAGCAAAGTTTTTCTAAATTAATGGCAGGTGCATTGTTAATGGATAGTGATAATGATCTCTTATGTAATTGGCCAGACGGTGCTACTACATCTAATGGATCTGCCTTTGTTAAAGCAGAGAGATCGGATCATTTTCAATCGACACCTTCCATTGAGCCTTGGTCTATTCAGAATCAAGTGCCAGACTTTTCAACTCATAGCAGCTACCCATATTTGCCACAAAATAATGGAACCTTTCACGCTCAAGTGCCAAATGGACGAATGCATAACATATTCGGACCATCGTATGATCTTGATAGCTTAAAGCCACTGCATGATCAGTTCAGACAAAAATATGGCAACTACTCTAATGAAAAATACCCGGATTTTAACGTTGCTTTAAAAGCAGAAATTTGCGATCGAAAGTGGAAGCCTTGTTCGTTCAATTCAACCACAGAACTCTATGAAAATTTGAGTAAAAGTGTCACTAGTTCATCAGATGAAACATATTCCCAAAAGTCTTTCAAACAACATGAATCTAAACTCACACAACTTGGTATTCCTAATCGGCCTGAAGATCCTTTGAAAAACAAACCGCCGCCGTTTGATTTCGGAGAATCGGACAGCGATTCTAAAGCAAGCGGAAGTGGGAGTGGCAGTCGACTTGAAGACTGGCCACCAGGTAATTCACCACCTACTGTTCCTTTGGATATAAATATTGACGAAATGGTAAATAGTGGTGTAACAGTTGCCGGTTATAAACCAAGAAAAATCATTTCAAAGAGAAAAAAGGCAAACATACCATCGGAATACAAAGACAATGGATACTGGGAGAAAAGAAAGAAAAACAACGACTCTGCACGACGATCACGAGAAGCAAAAAAGGAGAAAGAGCGTAGTTTTTATAAGAGGGCTCTGGAACTAGAATATGAGAACCATTACTTAAAAGAAAGAGTTCAATTTTTAGAAGGGAAGATCGAAACATTAATGCATCAAAACCCTAATTTATCAAACGGTGACAGTCAAACTACATCACTATGACGATGTAGATCAGTGTCGTCTTGTTGTATTAGCGTTAAAATAAACGGAAACTTTCCGTCCATTGGCAGCAAGAATGGACTGATTGGTAACAGTTGGTCTTCCTGCACGAGAAATCCGGTTGGTTTTATATTCATGTTAACTACTTATATTGTATGCAGACAATCTCACTGATAAGGAACAGCAGCATTTAATGCCTATTTGGTTTTTGGGAAAAGACCCGTAAATCAAAGATTTATTCAAAGAGCAGCAAAATGTGATACATTCGTATTTCTTCCTAGTTGGGCCAGTATACATTTTGTATGTGTGCATTCTGATTATAAGGGATAATATTCATGAAGAATTTTATATAGTTGGAACGTTTTTGCTCACCCTTTTTTCTGATAACTTGAGTGATATAAATATAATTTTGGACTTTTTACTTGCATCCTCTTAAAATCAATTCAAGAAATAAGAACTTTTAATTTTAAATTTCCATATATGACATGGTTATTTCAATAATCTGGAATCAGCACTTGTGATTGGTGTGAATAGTAAGAATCTTTAATGGTAATTTTTCTTTATGAACTTGGTATCATTGATGAGGTTTTTTTTATATAAGACACCTGAGGCTTAGGGTTTTATAAAACTATATTTGTATCATATTTTGCTGTTATTGACGAACTAAAATATAACAAAGTCACGGTTAAGGTATGACTTCGATTGTATTCAATGAACAATTGCCTGTCCTTGTTATTCAACTAGTTTTTTTTACATCATTTGTTTGGAATTTTTCAAATTCTCTCCTACTGAAAATTAAGTCGTGTTCATAACATGAAGCTAAAGCGCCAATGAGTGATTTAACAGCTTTTGGACCAAACATATTTACAATCAAGAAGAAAAAATATACCGTCTGAACCGATTTCTTTTAGATACCTGTATATTTTATTTGAAATCAATTGCAGACAACAGTAGTTTTTACTGATTTTTAAAATTCATAAATTAGATATACAAATATACAAGGTCAACTGTCTATCTGACACAAGCTGACAAGTAAGCTACGAAATCTGGGACAACACATTTACTTGGCATAATATTTTTCAAAGTTATCATAATTATTTAACAGCTTCATGCTTAACTTTCTTAAGCCAAAACTTAAATTTTATATAATTGAAACTCTTCAGAATATACTATTCTCTTAAAGATGCTTTTTCCTTTTATCAAACTCCATCAGAGCACTATAAAATGATTCGCATGTCTCGACACACTTATGACACCAACATTCGTTAGGTTTACTGGAAATCAACTATCTTAAACCAAAACTCTAAACTGATCAAATAATTTGTGATATCTAAACATTCAAAACATTAATTTGGTTAACAGTTCACTTCTAAAAGTTCAAAATGAACATATGAACTAAGTTTCAAGTTGATGCAAGCCCAACTGCATGGACATATACTTTTAATCAAAACCCTAGCCTGCTAGATAGGGGCCCCTACTATCGATAATGGACAAATGCAATGTCTAACAAACATATATTGACTGAATTTTGGTTTTTGATTCAACCATTGTTATCTTTGTTTATATTTCTGAGTTTATCAATTTATGATACTCTTTGTATCAATAAGCATCATGTTGAAAATACAAAAATTTGCTGTAATGCAAAGTGGACACTATCATTTTAAAGTCACATTGGACGGCATATACTTGTTATTTCTTGTGTACATTTTCTAATTGAGTAGTAGCATGGCTCCCAAAGTGTTTTTATTTCAAATCCAACTTAAAAATCAAAATCGCAATGATCACTTAAAATATTTTATCTTGATGTTTTGACAGTCATAAATATGTTCTCGCTTCAAAAGTAAGTCTGGGAATAAAAAGGAACGTCCAAGTTTTCCACACAGTTTAGAGTTTTCCCTTTTAGTAATCCAATCAAAATGGAAGGATAGTTTTAGAAATAGAAAAATAAATAGTACAAACATCCACCAGTTTCATTCGATAATTGATCAGTCGTAATGGATAACTTACCAAATAATATGTATTGTTCATATACCCCGGAGTAGATTTTTTGTTTCTCAATTCACATCAAGTGCATTTTACAATAACTAGCATTCAATATGATGAGTTTAAGAGAGATCTCCTATCAACTGGAAGTCAGTGCATATTGATATGATGTTCTGAGTGCATTTAACACTGAATCACACCCCTATTGTTCCATCATTCAGTTGTATCACTATCTGACGATATTATCAGTGTTAATGTTAATCACATGTGTTTTAAACATATGAGAAGCGGATTGATCGGACCAGTCAAACTATATATATTAATGACTTGCTCAAATGGCATTCATGTTGATGTTGTTTAAAGTATATTATAAAGATGTTTAGATTTGTTGAAACTGTTCATTACTATGTTAACCAATTGTAAATGTGTAAATATAGTCATATTTTCGAATGGCTTTGCATATTTTTCAGTTGTAGAACTACATATATATATACATGTATATATATAAACATATTTTTATGTTTCTATAGGTCAAACCTGGCTTTAATTTGTCAAAGCTTTTAAATTTCGAATATTCTTAATAACTTTTTTTTCAAATTATGGCGGACATCATATCTTATTGAAATTAAAGTGCCAATGCTCACATATAAATGCAATGTTAAATTTCAGCAATTCGCCAATTTACAAACACATAATTATATGTAAAATGTTTTCTTTGTACATGTATTGTCATATTACTAAATATAAATAGATATTTGTATTCATGATACATTTTCTAGGTGTAAACTATCAATTTGACTATAGAATGTTTTGTTTTGTTTGGTTGTGTAATGCAATATTATAGAAAGTATTTAGATTGAAACATATATTGTTACAAAAATTTCGATTTGTGCAATAATGCTTGTATTTTGTGATTTTTTCAATTGTATCAAATGCAGGTTTTGTCCTCTGTCTTTGTCTATTAAATGCATTAAATGCATGAATATCTTTTTATAATGTATTCTGTTTTATGTTCCACTGGAATTAAAAGTTTGATACGCTTATATTAATTTGCTAAGAAGAAACGTATTATTTAGATGCAACTTCTTTATTTGTTGATAATCCTAGATTATGGTGCTATTTTGATTGTTTTCTTAAAAAATCGACAAACAGTCAAAGGGGTGTAACTCTGAATATTTACTGTATCGAGAAAGAACGGTGGATAAAGAAGGGTACCAACAGTTCTGTGGTGGTGACCGCTGTCCCCTCCACCTACTACTAATGTTTGTGCATTGTAAAACAATGTTACTCAAATAATTATTATAATTGAATATATTTCCAAGAAATTTGCTATTTAGTTCTATTAGAAATTATATGATATACATTACTTTTTTTTGCTGCTAAAGGTGCTTTACAGTAATTTTCCATATATGATATAATGTGCCATATTATGTTGCATGAAGTTTTTATTTATTTTATAAAACTTCTAACATTGTCAGCGATAATTTTATAGCTGCACAAATTATCTTTATGTAATGAGAAGTTATTTAACCCGGTGAAACATTGAAATGATTGTTGATTATAACTACTCTACCAAAACTAAGTTTATCCAGATCAAATGAAAGTTGTTATTGTTATAGTAATCAGCAATAAGATGAAATTCTAAATGAAAAAACATATGTAATAGATAATCAGCCTATCAAATCCTCAGTATGTTTCAATATTTGGCATAATTATCAAATCAACTTATATATCACAGTGCCAACAACAAAATTTTAAATTTATAAACAAATTTTAGTTTGGACCTAATATGAATACTTGTACCCAACTAGTATAAAATAAATGGTAATATATATATTTTTTTTAAATCGCATTTTGATTTTCAAGAATATTTGCATTCAACATAGGTAAACATTATTTAAAATATTATGTTTCAAATAGACTCTTTAGTAATGTCTTGGTCTTTCTGTAACATGAATTCTTTAGTTCGCTATCAAAACTTTTCACTAATCATTAAACAAAGTAAAACGTCTTTCATTTGCTCAAGCTTTGTAGACATCTCGGTTAATTGTTGGCTGGAAGAACTTAGTTTTGGTAAGGTGGTGGAATCGATCTTAATTTCAATAACAAAACAACATAATATGTGTGTAATAACAAGGGGCTAGAGCCTCCTTGGTAATAGTTATGTCTTTGATTGTGATTTTGTTGTTTCATGTGCTTATCTTTTGTAATATGTAAATATGTAGCTTAGTTGCAAAGCAACACTATAGCAAATGCATTATTCTTTGAATATTTGAACAGTATCTTCCGACAGCATAAGAAAGTACCAAATGCCTTCAGATTGTTGTAAAAATCATGCATTTATATTTTGGTTTTATAGCTTAAAGCATGTTTAAAGATTCCAAACATGAATGAAGCTTTCATAACTATGCAAAATCTACTTTACATGAAAAGATAATCTTAATCCATTGCATTACTTGAATGACAACTTTATTTAGACTCATGGTTAATGGTAATCGAAATTATTATTTGATTTCTTGATCCAGAAGAAACATTGTTGATAATAAATTTATTATATAATCCAGAGCAAAAATATTTCTATGCATTTAGACTTGTTTAAAAAAAAATACAAGTTAAATATTTGTGATATCATGAGTTAATGTGAAGATGTGTATACATATGTCAATCATTATAAGTCTTGATGATTTGTTATATTGCTTCATCTGAGGAAACCTGTCATAAAACTTTTCTATGTGGAAAAGCATGTTGCAGACATTTTAAATTAAGATGTTTTATTATATAGTTAGTCGACAATAAATGCATAAACAAGTTTTAGTGACATATGGCAATTCAAAAAAAAAATTTTAAAGTTCAGATGTACTAAAATGATTTGAACATTGAAAAATACGTTGTAAAACCTGTATATAGCCTAACTTAAGATCAATAATGTCTTCAAATTAATAATAAATAATTATTCAGTCCAGGATGAAAATAAGGAAATTAATTTATCAGTACCCAAAAGTGTATAATACAAAAACATTGCAAAACATATTGCAATTAATACAAACTTAACTAATTTAACTAATTTAAATTTATTTGAAGTGGGAGTCTTTTGAGGAAAAAGTTAGACATAATAACTAGAAATATTCTTTATTTCACATTCTAATGTTACCCATTTCTGATATTCTAAAAAGTAATATGCTACCGCTTGAAATTCAGGGTTCAGGATTCTGAATTTGCAAAATTTTAATTTTCGGTTTTCTTAAGAAAAAAAATATAGTGATAAAAAGTAAAATCACAAAAATACTGAACTTGGAGGAAAATCAATTCGGAAAGTCCATAATCATATGGCAAAATCAAATAACAAAACGCATCAAAAACGAATGGACAAGAACTGTCATATTCCTGACTTGGTACAGGCATTTTCAAATGTAAAAAATGGTGGATTAAACCTGGTTTTATAGCGCTAACCCTCTCACTTTGATGGCAGTCTCATCAAATTCCGTTATATTGACATTGATGGTTTAACTAAACAGACACAATAAATAAAATAGTCAGAATAAGGGTTCGAAGTATCATTTAAGTTTCTAAATACTGAACTATATGTATTGACCATTTGGTAAATTTAAATCGCTTTTAGAAAACCAATATTTTTTAATCTGTAATAAACTTGTATAAAACATTGTGAAATATTTGAACAATTCAGTTCACTTCTTTAACCTTCCCATGTCTATTGTTTGATTTGAAATGGATACATCTGCCAAAACAACGAATCAAAGTGATTTACCTAATCCGACCATGCATTTTGTTTTGAAATAATATTGCAAATTGTATCAAATTATTTACCCGAATGAAAATTATATGTACTGATAAGGTACTAATATTAAGGTTGTACTGGTTAATGAAATGTATGAATTTTTTGTTACATTATCAAAATGTCTTAATGAAGAAATGTCTGCAACATGAATTCCAGTCATGAACTAAATCTATTTTTAATATAGAAAGATTTATAAGACAACAATATGTTAACCTTTTATTCCATAGCAATTACATTGTATATGCAAAACAAATATGAAATTACTTTTGTAAATGATTATAGCCTAATAATATTTACAGTAGTATATAATTAGTTCATAACTTAGTGAATCTTTTAATTTGAAATTTAATGCCATTTGATTCCGGACCTTCCGTTTGGGAATTTCCTAGGAGTTCGGTATTTTTGTTATTCTACTTTTTAAATGAATAATTGGAGACCTGAATTTATTTCAAAATAATGTATATTCTGATCGCAACATGAAACTATATATACATTACTAGAAGTACTGCAATTACTATAGTCTGTTAATAGCACCATCCGATAAAAAAATCTTTTGTAATTATAAATTGGATAGGAAAATTCTAACAGGCTTCATAGCGAATATCATATGAATTTTCTGAAAAGATTTGAAATTTTGTTGCAAAAAATCATTCCTTTACTTGTTTTTCTGATTGATGAATGTCATGGAAATTTACCTTTCAATTCTCCGAAAAAATCAAAAACAAAAACAATACAATTTAAACAGATTGGTACTTTCTGAATACAATTTAAACAGATTGGTACTTTCTGAATACAATTCAATCCAAAATACCATTTCATGTTATTACTAAGACTTTAATAGATGGAGGAAATCAAAATTGAACAGATGTTTATGTAATAATTTGAAAATACAAAATTTCAATCTTATAAAAAAAATTGTTTGTAAAGATCGTTAACATATTGTTGTCCATTTGATTTTATAAAAACTTGTGCCAAAGTAATAGGTATCGGTATCTAGATTGTCTATATCATTTGCTAGATTCCATCTTACTTTTGTAATAAATAACATGATCGAATGTGTTTCATAAAAGTACTGTATAATCAGACAGTTTTGTGATAGAGTTATTGTCTATTCAAGTAAAGCAATTGAATAAAATCTTTGTTTTCGAACGATATGTATAAGGCAGGTACCACCATGTGTGTATTTTGTTATTTGTGTGGAGTTTTATCAAGCATTCTACATCTTGTAAACTTTTTGTATTATAAATACCAGAAAAGTTTGCAATTTGGTAACAGTGTCGTGCATTTGCACATCATACAACATTGATACGGTTGTGTCTTTATTTTTTGGTTTGCATGCATGCCTAATAGGGAGTAAACAATCTCAACAATGTGAAATAGTTTTCATGATATAGAGTGCTACTTTTATATTTTGTTTGGCGAATTGTAAAACAATTATTTTGCCATATGTAGCTTCATGTTTCATCGTTGAATAAAGTTATACCTTATGATTACTAGTATTTGTGTACTTATTTGCACTCCTTTAGGTTTGTTTTTTTAAGCCACTTGGACTCGTCATTGCTGAGGGTTTCGCCACCACAGTAGTCAGTTTTTCTGTGCTTACATGCAGTATTATAGATACAGCCATTTTCTGTTTCTTAACTGTTCATGAAGGTAATTCATTCGAAACACATGGGATTGGTTTTTTTCAAGGCAAAGATGAGCTTATACATACTTGTCACAACTTTTTACATTAACGGTACCAATTGTACCGCACCAAATGAATATTTCGACAGTAAATGTCTCTTCAGTGATGCTCGATGCCAAGATATTTGAAATTCCAAATATCGTTAGCTGACAAAACCAATAAAATATTTAGATTTGAAATGCATCCGGAATAATTTAAAATAAGCCTAGTATCTTTGATCAGTTTTCAAATTGTTTTGTGAACGTTCTTTTTAAAGAAAAGTGAGAATGCATATTTTTTGCGTACATTCTGACATCAGAACGGTAAAATATGAACCGAAAACAATACTAAACTTGTTTAAAACAATGGGAAGGTCTAGTAGTCCATTTTAAATGATGTGTCTTTGAAATATTCCAAACAATCGGGGGAAGACCTGATAAAAAAAATCATTTTTAACATTTGTTATTCCTTTTATTTTAGCCTCAGTGCTACAGTTCTGTAGATAGTGGAGTCATAGAATTATTGAAAGATCTATAGTTTATTTGGACCATGTGTCTTTTTTATTGGCTAAACATATACATGTTATGTTGTAAAACAAATACAGAAACTGTGAGGTATAGGTTTACGATATTGATATAGCTTTTCATAGGATGAAAAACGTCTTGAGTATTCTGTAAAAAAAAATGCTGATAAACAAAACACAACAGAAAACTACATCAAGTTACATGAAACTCGACAAGAACAAGAGATGAATTCAAATAGTCTGAATGGTAAAACAGTGTTACAAGCTGAAATACAGATAATTCAAACTCATAAGTAGAAAACAAACCGACAATTCCATGGCCAAAATAATATAACAGCACACACAACACAACACAACACAACATAGAAAACCAAAGAAACCAATCGAAAATCGGTGGTGACTCAGTCTTCGGTGTTTCAAAAAGGAAGGGAACCTACTATAAGTTTTAAACCATCGGCCAAGTAAATTGTTAGACCTGAAACGGTACCGAATATGAAAATAAAACATTTTTTTTTAATGACAGAGGATAGACAAGACAGTTACCGATAAAAAATATCGCATACATGAAAAACATTATTACAATAAGTATCGTTTCAACTAGGATGTATAGACTCATTATGTAGATACGTTTATGTACTACATAAAATGAAGTTAAGGTTGGACATAAAGTATATAGTAAATATGTGCTTAATGTTTACTTATTCTAACTTCAAAGTGATAAATGCAATCAGCATACTAGTAGTCAAAAACTTTGAATTATAAATGAGAGGGCATTATGTTTGTTACGAAATAAGCGACAAGCTTCTTTTTGGGGGGAATTAAAATTCTAGACATTGCACTAGATCTTGTCTTCGTGTTCTCTGTATTGCTTTGATGTGTGAAATCTCATCCGAAGGACACCCACTTGTATGATGGCATAATTTCATATAAGCAGTCCGAATACTTCGGAAAAAAGGAACAAAAGTTATGCTTGCAGCAATATGAGATCACACCCAGTAAAAATATCAGAATCGGTATAAATACAAATAAGACGACTATTTTGGTACATAATCGGTCAACCAACATATGATGCTGACCGTAGAAGATGGGCAAAAGATACCAGAGGGACAGTCAAACTAATAGGGGATCGAAAAAAAGCTGGCAAAAAAATGATGGCTAAAAAAGAAGAAGACACAGACAAAAATAGATCACAACACAACATACAAAACTAAAGACTAATCAACTTATGAAGCATTGTTTGCATCCGTTCTTTCTCGTAACTCTGTTCTATCAGTTTTAAAGTAAGTATCGTACCCTGCTATTGAAATCCATATAGTATGAAGTAGTAACATATCAATTCAGAAGAGAGAAGGTTTGATACCATTAAAACGTTTAATCCCGCTGCAAATGTTTGCACCTGTCCTAAGTCAGGTATCTGATGTACAGTAGTTGTTGTTTGTTTATGTAATTCAAACGCGTTTCTCGTTTCTCGGGTTTTTTTTATAGATTAGATCGTTGGTTTTTCCCGTTTGAATGGTTATACACTAGTAATTTTGGGGCCCTTTATACCTTTTTGTTCGGTGTGAGCCAAGGCTCCATGTTGAAGGCATTACGTTGACCTATAATGGTTTGCTTTTATAAATTGTTTTTTGGATGGGGAGTTGTCTCATTGGCACTCATACCACATCTTCCTATATCTATGTAAACACCATATAATGGAGCAGAGTATGTATAACTGCTTCTTTCGTCTTGTCTTATATGTTTTGTATGAATTCTTCAAATGAGGACAAAAACTAGTCATTCAGTAGTAACGCACATCATTATTTGTATACCGATGGACTGCGAAAATATCAATCCATCAAACTCAACAAATATGTTGTCGATCAAAACGTCCACCATTTTGAGATTATTGTCTTTGGTGTATTAATTGTGTACCGAAAGCTAGTTTGAATTCACTAACTGCGACCATTCATGGAGGGTTGAGAGATCAAGAAACATGTTTAACACCACCGCATTTTAGCGCCTGTCCCAAGTCCGGAGCCTCTGGCCTTTGTTAGTCTTGTATGATTTTTAATTTTAGATTCTTGTGTATAATACGGAGTTTAGTATGACGTCCATTATCACTGATTTACTAGTAGTATACATATTTGTTTAGGGGCCAACTGAAGGACTCCACCGGGTGCGGGGGTTTCTCGCTGCATTTAAGATCCATTGGTGGCTTTCGTTTTTGGTCTGCTCTATGGTCGGGTTGTTGACTTTTTGACACATTCCCTAATTTCATTCTCAATTAAATGCTACAATATATAATTACAAAAATACCGAACTCCGAGGAAAATTCAAAACGAAAAGTCCCTAAACAAATGGCAAAATCAAAAGCTAAAGCGAATGTATAACAAATGAAGGGCGAAAGATACCACAGGGACATTCAAACTCAGGATTCGAAAATAACAACTGTCATATTCCTGACTTGGTACAGGCATTTTCTTACATGTACGAAAAGGTTGATTAAACCTGTCTTAACCGCTCACTTGTATGACAGTCGCATAGAACTCCATTATATTGACAACGATGTGTGAATAAAACAAATAGACACAGTATGTAAAAATGTCACAATGGTACAGCAGTCAACATTGTGTTATAATCTTAATCACTATAACAAACGAATATGTCAACAAAGAAAAACAAAACGGCATAAAGTCAAAGCGCATTAGCAAAAACGAAAAACAAGAATACAAAAATTTACCATAGAACAATGACGGGATGTATAAGTACCGAGCCACATCAAGTGGATATTACCAAAAATAGCCTAAACAGTTAAAGTAATGATTTACAAAGACAAATACAAGAATATTTTTTCCTGTTATTAAGATGATAAACAACAGCAGTACCTAGAATGTATACTTTAAGACCATCGTGTATTATTTGTCAATTTGATACGGAATATTTATCAATAATGTCTTGGTTTCTTCCGATGAACTATTTTAGAAAAATGACGAGACGTTCTTTGAAATACCCCTGGTTCATCAACTTCCTGCTCTGGTAACTTTTTACAAAGTTGCAAGCTCTTGAATAGCGAATGAGTTTGGAATGTATATTCCATATGCTGCAAGCTCTTGAACAGCGAATGAGTTTGGAAATGTATATTCCATATGGTGCAAGCTCTTGAACAGATAATGACTTTGCAAATGTATATTCCATATGCAGGTAATTTTAAAATCAAAATCGATTCTGGTACTGAGATGACCACTTATGTCAAATTCGAGATATAAGTCTAAAAATGAGGCGAGGGAACTTGAAGCCGTGACTTATGTTGTACTGTTATACCACTGTCTCGAGTTAGGGGGAGGGTTGGGATCCCGCTAACATGTTAAACCCCGTTACATTATTTATGTATGAGCCTGTAATTCAGTGGTTGTCGTTTGTTAATGTGTTACATTTATTTTTTTTCGTTCATTTTTATATTTGAATAAGGCCGTTAGTTTTCTCGTTTGAATTGTTTTACGTTGTCATATCGGGGCCTTTTATAGCTGACTATGCGGTATAGGCTTTGCTCATTGTTGAAGGCCGTACGATGACCTATAGTTGTTAATGTCTGTGTCATTTTGATCTCTTGTGGACAGTTGTCTCATTGGCAATCATACCACATCTTCTTTTTTATATATCTGTTGTTTTGTTTACATTTCTTGTTTTTATGTGTTTGTCTTGGTTTGTATTACGTCGTAATGACCAGCTGTTTACATTGTGAAAATTGAAAGTCTGTTATCGTCTTTTCAAAAACCTTAAGAATTCACGATATTAGATATAAATTATATTCCATTCCGTTATCTGAATTTCATTTTCTAATTCAAGAGACTCAAAATACTTCCGTTAATTCTTATCTGAATAGATTAGTTACAATAATCATGGATATTGCTTACCATAGACTATTTAAACCCATATTAAAAAGTAAAATCACAAAAATACTGAACTCTGCAGAAAATACAAAAAGGAAAGTCCCTTCTCAAGACGCAAAATTATAACACATCAAACGAATGTATAACAACTGTCATATTCCTGACTTGGTACACAGTTGAACGACAAGCGATTTAATGGCTTCTAAGGTCAAGACATTGGTCACGTGATAAAAGGTCAGAGTTTACGATTTTTTGGTAAACGTGCATGCCTCGTGGTCTTTGGACTCGTATTGTCTTATTTGTACTCGTATATTAATAAAAATCAAAGTGTTCAATTCTAGATTGAATAAGCTTCCTTTTTTTTTATATATATATAATTATCATTCAAAAGTGTTGTTAAAATGTTAAAAATTCACGAGTGAAGTGAAACTTTTTTTCTCAAAATTTGCGGAAAATCCTTAATAATTCCTTAAATAGGTTTGGTAACGGGTTGAGGGGTATAAAATATGAAGTAAAACCATTTTTTGCTTCTTATTTTTCTATATCACATCACAAAAACCCCGGATACGCAATTGTGTCAGCTTATTCGTTGCGAAGCGGAGATCAAAGGGAGATAACTCGGTACGCGCATCGTAGGATATTGCAAGTTCACAATAGTAAATTTGAGTAAAATTAATGATTGCAGATCTATTTCGACGATTTCTTTTCAATATTCCATGTTCCTCTACTGTTGTAACATTAAAATAGTCATGGAAAGGTTGAATATATGACATTTTTTTCAAGTTCTTACAGGTTTTTGAACACTTCCAAAGAAGACAATTACCTACATTTAACAGACTGACTTTTTCTCTGAAACTTGGACTTATTGTATATTCTCAAACACCCTTTTGGTAGATAGAAGGTGACAAGAGGGGTTTATCAGTCATTTGTCAGAAGAACCTGTGTTAGAATAGAATTGAACTGTTCATTACATTTGAACAAAAATATAGGGAAAAGCAAGGACGTATAACTAACATACGTAATATACGTCCTTGGGAAAAGGGAAATATCATAAGTCTTCAAAAGTGTGACCATTACCATTGAAGAAAATAAAATCAATCTGCAGTGGACAGAAGTACATGTACAATTTTTGTTTTATTATAGCTGCTTTAAGATACAGTGGCAGATCTCAGGGAGTCTGGTGATTGGAACCTCCTCTTTTTATGGAAGATTAATAACAAGGCACAACATAGAAAACTGAAGTCTACAAAATACCAACCCCAACAAAAACTGAGGGTGTTCTCAGGTGCCCCGAAAGGATAAGCAGATACTGCTCCACATGTTGCACTCGTCGTTTTCCTAACGTTTTTACAAACCCGGTAAATAGTCTTAAATCGCTAGGTCACATTAGTGAAAAGGGAACGGAATAGTAGTTAAGACATAAGGAACATATCCGAAATCATCTGTGAAAAGGATATTCCATAACGGTTAACCAACTCGTGATTGTGTCCATGAAATTTAAGAAGGAATGATTTCAACTTCACCATTGTCTTAACAACTTCCTTGTGAGCAGCAAACCCTCTACCAAGGAAATTATGATAGGAAAATCAAGCCCGGGAATATCGAATCAATTTGGAGATATATACTCTGTATGCAGGCGCTGTTGGAATGTTGCTACATAGAAACGGATAGTTTGCATTTGGGAAGCTGAAATCATCTCTTTTGTCGTCAATTTTTTTTCAACCGACCCTTATTGTCAATTCCTAGATGTAGGTCAATATATGAGGTAGACTTTACTGTATCTGTTGTATATCCTGATACCTTTGATAACTATTTACACCACTGGGTCGATGCCACTGCTGGTGGACGTTTCGTCCCCGAGGGTATCACCAGCCCAGTAGTCAACACTTCAGTGTTGACATGAATATCAATAATGTGGTCATTTTTTACAAATTTCCTGTTAACAAAACTTTGAATTTTTCGAAAACTAAGGATTTTCTTATCCCAGGCATAGATTACCTTAGCCTATTTGGCACAACTTTTTGGAATTTTGGATCCTCAATGCTCTTCAACTTTTTACTTGTTTGGCTTAATAAATATTTTGATATGAGCGTCACTGATGAGTCTTATGTAGACGAAACGCGCGTCTGGCGTACTAAATTATAATCCTGGTACCTTTGATAACTATTGTATCCTTAGTATCTCTAGTTCGATGGGATAGAAGCATTCAACATAACCACCACATTTTGAGTTATTTAGTGAGATAACATCATCTATATAGCTGAAAGTAAAGTTAACGGATATTACTAACTTCTTTTTTTTTCTTCCTTGGAAGTTCCTGTATGAATTTCAGCCTCGTACGAATAAAGGAACAAGTCAGGAAGGAGAGGGACACAATTGGTTCCCATGGGAATGCCGATAGTTTGTTGAAAAAAACGTCCTCCAAACGTAACAAATATGTTGCCAATCAAGAAATAAAGCATCTTGATAATGTAATTTTCAGAATTTTTGCTTGAATCAGAGTGATTCCTTACAAAGTAGGATGTATCCCTCCCTAAGACAAGATATTTGTATCTACGTTGTTCATTCCTTTTTATAAAACAAAGCAAAATCAATTCTTGCAATTTGTCTTTTAGTTTTGGATTGAAAACGAATCTTGTGTAAAGTGTAGAAATGTCAAATGTTTTAATACTATTGCAAGATGAAAGAGTCTTAGATTGTATGTACTCTAAAAGATCTTTGGATTTTTTTTACCCACATCTAGTTCCCGCCACCCCTAGAATAAGCAGTTTCACAATAACTTTAAAATTCGGCTTTGATTGCTGATAAAATTGATGTTTATAATTTAGAAAGAGGTTTCGTGGAGCACTTGGAATATACTGTTGTTTGTAAGGACACTTAGGTAGTTTATGTATCGAATACGGTGATTGAAGATCCAGTTCTTCATCTTTGATTGAAATTCTAAAGGAACATAGAACAGGCCTATGATTATCCGGGATTTCCTCTTTGGTAAATGTCGTGGATGTGTTGAGTTTTCCAAGTGAATTGTCAATACCTAATTCGTTTTTACAAGCAGTTTATGTATACGATTTACACATCAAAACGATGTTGTTTGGGGCTTTATCTGCCAATAAATAAATAGATGATATCAATATTAGCAATATTTTCCATTAGAAAGATGTTCAACTGCATGAGAGTTTTAGAGGCCTTTAACCTCAAAGATGTGAAATCCAATCCTCCAGATAACTCATGTACATCGTCAAAATACAATTATAGTCCGGCTGGTCATGTTTTAAAATGCGACCTTTGTCCCGTTACCAATGGACAATTAAGAGAGTTGTTAGCCTAAGGACCGAAATAAAGAATTCACCAGCCTATCAACTGGAAAAAATAATTCAGGCCACTGATGGATGCTGTTGAGGACTACTATGCTACTAAAGCTCGAACTCGACGAAACAGAACTGAACACTTTGTCTGAAAGGATCAAAGCTATTTGATCGTGCATTCAGAAGCGCATTCAGAAACTAAGGTGTAGTATGAACACAAGGGTTCCGACCCATTCAAGAACCCGGCGGTTTTGCATGCTTTATCCTCTTTGCATGACAACTATGTCATTATTCCAGCAGATAAAGCCTCCAATAAGATTGTCTTCGTATGTAAAAACCATATTGCAATGTCTCACAAAGAAGATTGGAATAAACAACACAACTGGTATTCCTACATATTTTTAACATCATTTACAAAGGACGAAATTTTACAAAGTCTCAAATATGTCCTTCTTTCTTTTGGTATCAACATAAAAGAAAACGAAAACAATTACCGTCATTATACTAGATACCGAAACTTCACAAAACTCAGTATGAAGAACGATACATAGCTGGATCATCAAGATGTTCCACTTAACATCTTTCTAAGTACTGACTACTATTCTTTCTACAGTAAAAGATGGCCTTCAAAATTATTGTAATTAGATATATTCTACCAGCGGTGTTAATCAGATGTAGATTTACAAAAATTCTAAAGATCTATTGCTAAATCTTAGATTACAATCTCTGCAATTTTGCAACAACATTAAGACTTTTGATTTGTTTACGCTTTACACTACCATTCCCCATGCTCAATAGTCTGTTTGCCAATTCCGTAATTGACCCTGTACTTACATTTAATTTGTTGTTAGTAAAATTGAATAATTTTCATACCAGAAGTTATTTTTCACTTCAAATTTCTTAAAACGCCGATATATGACTTTCAACATGTCATGCTTTGAGTGAGTAAATGCCGATTTTGTCCAGAATAGAACCACTCTACGATTGACAAAGGGGAGTAATTTGCTTGAAAAGTGTGAAATAACAGATTGTAATTGGTAATTGGCAAATGGACTATTGAAAGATAAGCTTCACCATCTTATGAACAGAGCTTTTTCTATAAAAATGGGAATCGTTGATACAAATTTCTTGATTTGGGTTATACTCATTCTTATTTTGTGGAGAACCACAATGATTCTACTAGAAAATATATTGAAAATTATATTATCAAAATGCTGGACTTTTTGATCGACAATATATTTGTTGAGATTGGAGGATTGATAGTTCAACAGACAGTCGATATTCCAATGAGTACTAATTGTGCACCCCTGCTGGTCGATATGTTTTTGTACTTGTATGAAGCAGAATTCGTTCAGAACTGTCTAAAAGACAAAGAGAAAAAGCACCTTGCGAAATTCTTTATTTTTACTTTCATATATACTTAGTATGTATGATGTCCTATCACTGAATAACAAATATTTCAACCAGTACTTACATCTCATATATCCTATTAAACTTGAAATTAAGGATACTACGGATACTAGAAGGACTGCTTCATACCTTGGTCTGTTCCTCAATATTGACACAGATGGAAGACTTCAAACTAAAATCTATGACAAACAAGGCGATTTCAACTTCACAATTGTCAATTTTCTATTTCTCAGCAGTAACATACCATCTGTTCCATCGTATGGTGTTTACATATCTCGTTCGATACGTTATGCTCGCGCATGTTCACACTATTCTGACTTCATATAAAGGAGTGTGCTCCTTACGCAATAACTGCTCCAACAGAGTTATAAGGAGGGAAGATTTAAAATGACACTCCGTAAATTTTATGAACACTATCACGAATGTATTGATACGATGTGTTTGTGTCTAAACTAACTAAGGACATTTTATCACGTCTTAGATTGTGGTTTACTATTTCGTCTGGTCTTTGAAGAACCGAACTTGACCTATTCCCGAATATGACTGTTTTGCTGAGTATGAATTCGCATTGTCTCGGTATTTGTACAGCCAGCGTTCATGTATTTAGTTATGATATGTTTTATTTGTAATTCTGATAAACTCATCATAGAAACCAGCTAGGATTGAAATTTTGTATTTGTGCCAAACACGCGTTTCGTCTAAAAAAGACTCAACAGTGACGCTAGAATAAAAAAAATGAAAAGGTCAAATAAAGTACGAAGTTGAAGAGCATTGAGGACCAAAACTTCCTAAAAGTTTTGCCAAATACTACCAAGGTAATATATTTCTGAGGTAGAAAAGCCTTAGTGTTACAAAATAGTATTTTGTTTTTTGTCTTATCGTTTGTAGTTGTAATTCTATTTTTTATTTTCTATTCGTAAGTAAAAGTAAAGATAATTAATCTCTCAGTTCTAACTTCATTTGTGTAATATTAGTTCAAAGCAACTAAGTGCACAGAATTTATTTCATTTACAAAGTTTGATTGGGAAGAAAGGCCGTCATAGTTAGATAGTGCAGCTAGTTGCACAATTATTAACACAATTCTATATTATTCTTGTATTTGTTATAAAATACATCTAATAGCATAAACAAACCTAATTTCGATTTATATTCAATTTTTAGAAATTTAAACGTGACGTCATTTGTGTGGTGTTAATACCTTCGTGTAACGCACAGTTCGTAATACCATTACGCTGTTTTTGTGTACGGTCCTAAATTTATTTTAGGTATTCGTTGTTATTCTGTGGTTAACATGTCGAAATCTATCATTATATTATTTAGTTATATATTTCTCTGTCCTGAGTGTTCTTGTATTTATTTGTAATGAATTCCTTTCATGTTATGTTGTTTATTTTACCGGTATATTTAACATTGTCACAGAGCGCTAGGTTTGGCCAGCCACAAAACCAGGATCAACCCAACTTTTTCTTCTTAAAATTTCCTGTACCAAGTCAAGAATATGGCATTTGTTATCGAATAGTTCGTTTCTATGTATGTTGCATTGTCGTTTGTTTTTTGTTGCACTTCAGTGTTTCTGTTGTTTCGTTGTTTTAATCTTATAGTTGATATATTTCCTCCATTTTTTGTTTGTAACCCGGATTTGTTTTCTCTCAATCGATTTATGACTTTTGAACAACGGTATACTAGTACTTACTTTCACAGATGATATCAAATACTGGGTATGTTCCTTATGTCGTAACTACAATCCCGTACCCTTTTCAAGAAAATGACCTACCAAATTAGACTATTTACCGGGTTTGTAATAACATGAGCAACACGATAGGTGCCACAGGTGAAGCAGGATCTGCTACCCTTCTTCAGCAACTTCGATCACCCCCATTTTTTGGTGGGGTTCGTGTTGCTTAGTCTTTAGTGTCTTGTGTTCTATTATTTGTCAGTTTGTCTCTTTCGATATATGCGTTTGAATGTCCCTCTGGTGGCTTATGTCCCTCTTTTACTAGTTACTACTATGGGTCTTTATGGTTTTTATACATCCTTGGCTTTCAAATATTCGGCTTTAAACATTTTGATGTATGTAATTCCAGAACTCAAGAATTAGAAACGTGGTGACATCAGGTCTGTAATCCGTTCACAAAAACTGCTCAAATAAAGTAATGAGGGAAAACGACTGATGTTGGCAGTACGGTCACCACCACTAGCATGTGTCTAAACTCACAAGCGAAATGTTTTTGATGTCTTATATACCAAAATAGTCGCCTGTTCTGTACTTTTATCATGTTTCCTGTTCTCGATTGTGCATTTTTTAACGGAATGTGTATTCTCACAGTTGGTGACGTTATCCTGTCAACGCATTCAGTTTCTTTATGGAAGTCATACGATTCCCTCGTTTTTTTTTGTTTTATTAACCTTGATTTTTATCCCCTTCGCAATTTTGTTCTCCCCAAATTTTAACAACGGTAAACCACTGTTGCCTAAATGTAAACTGTTTTGTGAAGTATAAGTTTCAGATTGTTTGCACTCTTATACGAATCATACCCTATTGTAGTTTCACAGCAACTCTTAAACAGATTGCAAATAAAATATATTTTATTAATTTCGTTGAGAATTTGGCATTTGACACGGTTTGCATGGACACTTATCTCAATTTAGGCATCATGTAAAGTGGTGGAATATATTTTACTGTGGGTTTTTTTCTGTTTTGGTTTTCTGTGGTCCTTCTTGAAGGACAAAAAACTATAAACTATAAGATTAAAACCTAAACTAAAACAGATTACTTTATGAATGATCGAAATAAACTCATCATAGATACCAGGACCGGAATCAGTTTGTATTTGCGCCAGCTGCGTGTTTCGTCTACAAAAGACTAATCAGTGAAGACTCATCAGTGACGCTCGAATGGAAAAAAAAAAGTACGAAGTTTAATAAATACTTCTGTTTGCTGCTTGCATGCACTCCTTGTTAAAAGATATACATGTTTAGGAGGGTTCAAGTTTAACGTACATATAAAGTTATACATAACTCCTATAATATGACAACCTATAAGCTCCAATGTAACCTATAGATCTCCTTATAATCAATCTTATATCAATTTCTTATACTATGTCTACATATATGTATAATGTAAAATTATATATAGGGGAATGAATAAGAAAACTTTAAACTTAAAAAATCTTCAAAGGCAAAAATCGGTGAAAAATTGATCATAACGTAACAGATTTGTATAAAATTCAGCTCAATATCTTTATGCATTTTAGAAGTAGCAATGGATACGGGGGCACTTACGAATATGACAGAAATACATATACAGTAGCGACACAATATAGCGTCTGTGTCTTCGATGGATGAATGAGACTAATTATTTAATCACTGATAGAATATAAGGTTTGAGAATTCTAAAGGAAAATATTAGAAAAAAAATATAATAGATATAGGAACATGTTGTATGAGTCACAATTTATAAAAGTAAACCTTTGTAAGTCAAGGTACGGTCTTCAATACGGAGCCTAGGCTCACACCGAACAGAAAGCTATAAAGGGTCCCAACAATGACTAGTGTAAAACCATTCGAACGGGAAAACCACAGGTCTAATCAATATAAAAAGTCTATTCCGCAACAACGATCAAATATTCAGTATACATGTATGAAATACCACCAATGTTATTAAATGTCACCAGACGATCCAAAATATTAAAACTACGCTTTATAAATCCCATGCGTCCAAAGAGCTTTATTAATTTATCTTTATTAGGAACGCTCAAAGCCATATATTTGAACTTTAAGGATGTATTATAAGAACTGACACAGTGGATGAGCTACTAGTATATGACCAAATATGATATCAAAATATCTTCAGTTAATAAGGTTTATTTGTGTTGACCACATTTGCAACTGCATAGAACCTCTTCTTCTTTAATGTTCTACGTTAGATATTATATAGTATAGCAATTCATTGCTGTCGACCATTCACTCTTTTTCAAAACATGTAAATTGCTCCAATGTATAAACAATGATAAAGATATGAACAAGAACACTTTAACTTGATGAAACGAAATAAGCTGCATTTATAGGAAAAACTTTAGTGAGACATAGAAAATGTTAAAAATAGGGACATGCTTAATTTACTTTTAGACTTATGAAACGTTTATTAAATAATACGGATACGTATTAATGTTTTCTTATTGATATATCAAAAATATCGGATACCTACATTGCTTCAGATTTGTTAATCGGTACGATAAGAACATCGAGAATACGTTTGACTATGGCTTGATAATTGCTAAAAAATGAAGGTTTTCTCGCTTTATTTAATTCTTAATTGATAATCTTTATTTAAAACTTTGAACTCGCTTATTTAACTAAATTAAAAAATGCTAATCTCTGCCACATATTATCATACGAATTTTGTTGTATTTTTTTTTCTCACTTAGAACTGTGGTCTTATTTCATACATATACACAGTACGGAGTATTGCAGTTCCTGTGTGCCAAATGTTCGAGGGCTCTATTTGAGAGGAGATATTTTTACCAGTTTTTCCACTGTAAAACTTATGATGGTAGCAGAACCCTTTTTTCTTTCATTTTAACAAACTTTTGTCTAACAAAACATATTAGATCTATATAAATGAACAGAAATAAACGTGCATGGGCATTCCATTCCGTTACTTTTAACAGTGTTAAAATTCAGTCTATCTAAGGTCAATGCAGCGTCATTCTGTATATACTCCAAAATTATGTTTGCTCTTTCACCAACCACCATATTATAAGGGAAGTCTCGGTATTCGGTGTTAATACATATTTTGTATAGTGTCATTCATACGTACTCCTGCAAGGGTAACTTTATAGTCACTTCCAAAACGAAATAATTCAACATCCATTTTATTTACAGTTCCGAGTAAGAGGTATACAGAATTGGCATACCATTTCCATTGTGGAGTGGAAAATCGAAGTATTTCAATAATAAACATAATTATTTTTTTAATTTAATTTATTTTGGATTCAATAGCCATTAATGACCTAGTATTGAAAAAGGGGCTTACAATCAGTAAATATTGTATAGATTGATCTTCTTAATCCTCTCTCAGTACAATAATACTCTTAATATATGTACCTGTATATTAAATCCGTGGGTAATAATATCCCTTTATACCCGGTTTTAAGGGATTAAAATATATTACTGAAATTACTTAGTTCTTTATTTATTTATTCTACATTGGATACGCAGTTTCTGGTTTGTGCTCTGTATCAAATTGATACGTTTTCCCTCAAAATGGATGATATACTGCATATTTTACATTGATGCATTTTGTTGTGGATTCAATGTACTTGTGAATGAAAATCATAGTTTAATCCGAATTTTAAGAAATGTGTTCAGAAGGAGTGCCAAGTATCAAGAAATTCTTAAAAATGTGTGTTTGTGTGAGAAGAAGTATCAATTTGCAATGTTCTTTCAAAATTTAAGATCATCCTGGAGTCGTTTCGATTTTACATGAATATATTGGATCAGATGGATACAAACGCTGAAACATCGGACGATGAGCTTGATATTAAAAGTATCAAAAGTAAAAAATCTGGCAAAAAACGCGAAAAGAAAAAGGATAAGAATGAAAAGAAAAAGGAAAAGACAAACATAAGTGACAAAGATAATACAGATAAAGTGGAAAGGAAGAATTCGATAAACAAATCATTTGTAACTTTTGGGGGTAGGTGCAATTGAGTTATCTTTCTTACTCTGTGATAATTAATAACATTAATACCAATTTTACTGCTTCGAAAATATGATCGATGCAAAAATATTTGAAAATTCAAATCTTATCAAAAAAAAAGTTTTTAAACAAAAAAAAATCCAAAAAAAGTATTACCAAAGACGGGCAAGGAATTAAAGTTTTGCATGATTCAGGGCCTTTATTTAAAATAATTTCAATTTTGTAGCAGCTAATAGCACAATGTCTGTATTTTCTGCCAGCATTTGTTTTTAGCAACTGAACTGAAAATGAATTATCTTGATTTTCCCACAAAAAACACTAATCTATGACATAAAGAACCACATAGCAGACTGTAAGTGGTGTATACATAAACTGAATGGGGCGAAAGGGCACAAGGGTCTGAAAGTGATTAGAAAAAAAATATATTGTATTAATCACTGCAAATACTTCTGTTTAGAGTCAAAAATACATTCTATTTCTCGCTGTATTGAAGACCTGTTGGTGACCTTCTGCTGTTGTCTGTTCTATGGTCGGGTTGTTGTCTCTTTGACACATTCCCCCATTCCATTCTCAATTTTATTCTTCTATATTTTTATATGAAGTAATTTAATGTCCTAATAAAGCACTGAATAAGGTCCTTATAATAAGGACCTTATTCAGTGCTTTAGTGCTGATATGATTTAAATGATATCATCAGAAAAAATCCCTGTGTATTAACAGAGACATATAATACATTGTACTAGTATTATATGTCTCTGATTTTAACAAAGTGCTGTTAGTCAAACTTATGTTGAACCTCTTTTAAAAAAAAGCTCCATGCTGACCTTAGACAATTCTGTTTGCTGTGTTTAGTCTATAACCTTTCTGTTAAGCGTGTTTAATCTTTGATCTTTCTATTTATTGTGTTTAAACTTTGACCTTTCTGTTTATTGCGCTTTCACGGAATTTGACCTTTGTGTTTATCCATGTCCTCTAGCTTTGTTTAAGTAAATTGTTAAGCATATGGTCGTTCTTCTTAGTCTTTGAACTGTTTGTTTCGTGTGTTTAGTCTTTGACCGTTTTGTTAAGTATGTTAAACCTACATGTAAGACCTTTATGTTTTTAAAATAATAATAATACTTTTTTCAGAAGCAATACAGCTTATAGAGAATATACATTTTACATGATCAGTGAAATATTAATAACAACAATTATGCAAAATACGGGTATGGCGGAGAATGGCAATTAATTCATATGATAAATAAGGATTTAAAGAGTTTAGTGTTTGACCTTTACTTTTAGCGTGTGTTGTCTTTGAGGTTCTGTTGAGTGTGTAAAGTGATTGATTGGGCTTCCATGTACGTTGAAGACCATCAGAGAAACACGCGTCAATAGCTCTGATATCAGACATACGTATTGTTTGCGTCGGTGTTGCTGCTCGTGCACTGTTACTCCGAGGTTACTAACTGCTAATAGCTTGTAATAGTTCAATAGTGGTATTATTTTTTTCAGTATTAAAACAATCTTTAGGTCAACATACAGTCTTCATCAATAGACCAGCGTTCATACAAAATGTCAAGCTCAACGAAACTGATCTTGTCTGAAAACAAGTGAATAACTTAAACAGAAACCACCAAAGGCCTGCCATCAATTATATCAAATTTTCGAAGTAACATTAAGCAATAAGAAATGATCAAGGACAGCCAAATTTTAATTTCTGTCACTGAATATATAATATTAAAATCACAGGCGCTTGAGTATATGATACAGATAATTTTTTTAATTGATTTTGTTGTTGATTAAAATATTCAATTTTCTATATTAATAATACATATCTATAACTTCTGTGCATGTCTCAAATTGTTTCTTAGTATGGATGGTAAAATTTGGTATTTTCTCGGAGTCGTTTAAATCACTCGAAACTAGCCGTTGAGACATGCACAGAAGTGATAGATATGTATTATAAATATAGAAAATTGAATATTTTATTTAACAACAACAAAAAAAAATAAAAAAAAGTATCTTATCATATATATCCAAGCGCCTGTGATTAAAATCTTTGATAAAATCTCTCGATTTTGTATATATTTGTCTCTGATAAAAATCAGGCCACTTTATTTAAATCATGGAAGTATTATATTGATAATATAATACTTCCATAGTAAAACTTAATAGATAGAGACATCTATATTTTTACCAAATACTACAACTTATATTGAATTAACTAATTGACCAATTGCTGAAATTTCTTTTTTTTTAAAATCAGATATCTTTAGTATCTGTTTTTTTTCTTCTCTGATTTCGGTATTTACAAATCATGTGTCTAACCTGGGAAATCTATATAAGTATACTATTCCCAGATCTAACTACACCAATTTAAACATGAACTGTATTTTATATTACCCGCGGTTTCAAAAGAATGAATCGGCGTCGTTGACAAGGTGATTGTTTACATACAGATGTCATTCGTCTTGTATTATAAATCCGCAGCTAAATAGATCTATTTACAATTTAACAATATTTTCTCTTGTTCTCTGTGTTGACACCTTCGTCTAATAATCGATCACTTATCAAATATAATTTCACAATATGCCTAACTTCAGTTTTAGGTTTAATCAAATTGTATAATATACCAGATTAACAATTTACAATATATTGGGGTATCCAGTGGGTAATCGTTGCATTTTGAATATGGAAAAAAAGACCGTCTACACAATTGTACATTAATGGAGAGAAATTCGTCATTGGAAATTAGAGACGAGAATACTCGATGTTGTTTGTATTTGTGTTGGTTGTTATCTGTCAAAATTCATATTTTGTGTTTTTTAAGAGACGACCCTTAAAATAAATATATAAACTATCTACAAAGATACTAGATCATACTAAAAAAAAAATGATTTGGAAAACCGATCCTATTTCACAAACAATTGCTAACATGAAAGACAACTCCCTCTGTACAAACATACAAGTAACCGAAAATATATAAAGTTTAGCCTCGGAGTAAAACCCTTCGTCTTTCGTATATATATACAACTCGTCTAAACATCAACCCAACAATGTTAGATCTGTAAATTTGATTTCGCAAATTTTTGGTTCTTTCCTCGCCGGGATTCGAACCCATGCTACTGAGATATCGTGACACCAAATCTGGACGGCTACAGTGCAGGCGATTTGGTGTCACGATATCTCAGTAGCATGGGTTCGAATCCCGGCGAGGGAAGAACCAAAAATTGGGGGAGCGAATTTACAGATATATATATATATCTTACATTAATTTGTAGGATCCTTTACTATAGATAATTTAGCTGATCTATAAAAATTACATCTCCATGCCTTATATATCATGTACTGTAGTACGACGCTAGATTAAAACTGACGTGGAACGGTAACACATGGCCACCGAAAGCTTCATTTTTAAGAAGCCCAGGTGGTCGTGTAGTCTAGCGGGACGGCTACAGTGCAGACGATTTGGTGTCACGATATCTCAGTAGCATGGGTTCGAATCCCGGCGAGGGAAGAACAAAAAATGTGCGAAAGCAAATTTACAGATCTAACATTGTTGGGTTGATGTTTATCATTGCCAAGAATCTGTCCGGTTTAAGGGAGATAACTCAATTTGATAACAATTATTTGTATCGACAAGGACGATAACCCATCCTCGCTCCACATGGGGTTACTTGATAATTTGACATGTGCGATAAGACGCACAATTAAGGGGTTGAACACCTGCTGGTCAGTGTTAAGAAAACTTCAGTGAAAACCAATACCAGATGTTATCGATAAAATAATTTTGATTCATATTTTCTTTATTTTGGTGCAATTTGTAAAATTAATTGAAGGCCGAAGTTCCGATCTTTGTTAAAACCGGGGACTACTCGGAATTAGTGTATTAGAAGTTGAAACATTGAAACGGCGCAAGATGTTTGACCCAAATTAGTAAATGAAAAACGCATATAAATAAAAATTTTGATTCTTATTCAAAATGAATAAAGCATTAAACTGACTGAAATGTAATTAATATTTTAGTTCAACTAGTTGACAGTTGGCCGAAAGGTCGTTGTCTTCCGATTCTTTTTTTTTAATTTTATTTTTTATGTATAATAACTGGTACATCATTCGGAATGTCTGTCGTTTGACAGTTCATAATTATAAAATTAACAGTATAATACTTTGAGTGAGGATAACAGCACAATCCTAGAGCTCGAGTTCCTATTTATTTTCGTAAATTATTTTGTTATAAGGGAGACCGTTAGTTTTCTCAATTGAATAGTTCCATATTTTTTTTAATGTTTGGGCCTTTTATAGCCGATTGTACGGTATGTGTTTTTCTCAATGTTAAAGGCCGTACGGTTGCCTATAATTGGATACGACCACCTGTACCAAGTCAGGAATATGTCAGTTGCTATATCCATTCGTTTGATGTGTTTTATCATTTGATTTTGCCATTTGATAAGGGACTTTCCGTTTTGAATTTTCCATGAATTCAGTATTTTTGTTATTATACTTTTTTTCGTTTGAACTTTGGTGGACAGTTGTCTTATTTGCAATCATATTACATTTGTTTATTTTCATATGTATGTTACATGTGTAGATAATTTATCTTCAATCGGTACTTTAGATCTTTTGTATTCTGTAGATAAGTTTCGTGTCCATCTGAAAAAGTAGCATTTTCCTACTAATTTTAACAGTTTGGTCTTGTGTTGTGCTTTTATACCACAGATAAACTTGAGCACTCACAAACATTTTAACCCCGCCGCATGAAAAAGTTTCTAAGCCTTTTTCAACTGAATTTCATAGTTCGTTCTTAAATTGTACTGTTATACCACTGTCCCAGGTTAGGGGAGGGTTGGGATCCCGCTAACATGTTTAACCCCGCCACATTATGTATGTATGTGCCTGTCCCAAGTCAGGAGCCTATAATTCAGTGGTTGTCGTTTAATTGTGTGTTACATATTTGTTTTTCGTTCATTTTTTGTACATAAATAAGGCCGTTAGTTTTCTCGTTTGAATTGTTTTACATTGTCATTTCGGGGTCTTTTATAGCTGACTATGCGGTATGGGCTTTGCTCATTGTTAAGTCGTACGGCCGGTGACCCATAGTTGTTAATTTCTGTGTCATTTTGGTCTCTTGTGGACAGAAAACTGTTGTCTCATTGGCAATCATACCACATCTTCTTTTTTATATATATCTAGTTCTGTTTAATAATCACAGGAACAAATTATTTGTAATTATGAGGTTGTCGTTTCTTTGCTTTCCATGCACAAGAGACCAAATGACAAGTCAGGTTCCTCTAGCCTTTGTAAGTGTTATGTGTGTGTGTTTTTTTTTTTTTTTTTTATCAATTTTGGTTTATTTGTATGTTTGGAGTTTAGTGTGACGTTCTTTTCGCTGAACAATATTATAAAGTAAACATTATAGTATAGGGGCCAGCCTGCACGTGCGGAATATTCTCCCCAAACGTTTAAGACCCATTGGCGGCTTTGGGTCGTTTTCTGCTCTTTGGTCGGGTGGTTGTCTCTTTTATTAATTATTTACCGTTTCCATTCTCAATTCTATCCTTATAAAGCTACTACATGTATACGATATGGGGGTTAGCTAATTGATAAAGGCCATACAGTAACTTATAGTTGCTCGAAGATAGTGAGAAAGCGTAATTTCAAAAGCAGTTTCTACATTTTTTTTTGTATCTGCGTTATGAAAATAAACTTAAAATTATGTCTGAAAATGAAATCTCGGAAATGTAATTTCAAGCTTCCAGCATCGTTTCCCATATATCCACAGGTATATAGCCTGAAGTTGACATCATGCTTATTGTCATACAAGTACCTGTTCAAAGCTAACAATCTTTATCGTTTTCGGTGAAGAAATTATTGACGTTTCGGTATTTAAATTGAAAAAAGCTAATGATAAAATAAAATGACAAGGAAATTCTATAAACAGTAGTTTATTTTCATTTTATACACGAATACGATTGCATTTAGATGTTTGCTAATTTCAATTATTTTTGTCATCAACAAGTTTCTTTTTAACGGCGATTGTGAATTTAAATTATGATGATAAAACGGGTCTTGAAAGGTGCAAACTTTCTAATTTATTGTGCGCACACATTATTCGTATATCTAGTTTTAAGAAATAAAATAACAGAAACTCGGTTTGATGTAAAATACACAAAATTAATAAAAACTTTATCTTTCATTATAAAAACGTTAATTTCATATTATATAGTGTTTTGTAATTCCTTAAACTCTGAACCAAGTTTATACAAAATGTCGTTTACACTATATTACATGAATTATAATGTCTCAGCACTGAGACTATACTGTAACACAGCTCAGCATGACTGTATAAACAAGATTGCATAACAGGTTACTATCTGTTGACACAAACAATGTATCCTGATTTCAAAAAGAAATTGATAGAAAAAAACTTAAAATCGCCTACTTTTAAATTAAATTTGTTTCAAGAAAACAATAACCAATTTAAAACCAATAAGGATGTATTTTGATATGAAAATATAAAGAATCAGTTGAAAATGTCAGTTCCTATGGCTTTATGATGTATAAAAATGAATTTCGACCAAAGGTCAAAATCTAGAACGTCCAATTTACCTATGACCTTGACCTCAATTTCAAGGTCATAAACATAGGATCCCAAATCAAAAGACCCTAGGTCTGTATTATGTATGGTTCATGAGTAATATCACTTTACGCATAATTCTAAATATAAGAGGGCGGAAAACTCCCATTTATTGTCTACGCACCCTTGTAACCAAAATTTATAAGTAACGACATGTCGCAACTAACAATTTCGTAAAAATAATTTGTCGAAATCTTATTAAGTAATTGAAAATAAGTGAAAATAAGCAAAAATCAAAATTTTAAATTTGACCTTGACCTTTGACCTTGACCTAATTTTCATTTTTTGGGACCAAGGATCTAAAATCAAAAGACCCTAGGTCTCTATCACTTATGGTTTACCAGTTAGAAATGCATATCACTTATATCATATATAAAAGGGGGGATAACTCTCATATGGAGTCTCCGGATAGCTTCGGTCAAAATGAAACAGAACATCCTGAGGATATAACGAGCAATTTGGAAAAATAAATTTGTCGGTTTCTTATACGGTTGCGAAGCCTTAGTGGCCACAAGAAAAACAGTGTTCGGGGAGATAACTCTTACAAGGTAAAGGTTTTTGTTACGCGGTGTCAGTTTCAGAAGCGCATTAACTGTTCGATATAATATACCAAATATCTAAGCGACATCTTGTGAAACAAAAAAACAGAGAAGGAAAAAAAAGTTGGCGGAAGAAAAAAAATAAAAATAATTAAAAACCAATTGTTCAAAGAACAATTGAAGGTCTTTCAACCAATACGATACCATATGAGGATCTATTTAGATATGAAAATATTAAAATTCAGTTGAAAATGTCAGTTCCTATGGCTTAATGATGTATAAATATGAATTTTAAGCAAAGGTCAAAATCTAGAACGTCCAATTAACCTATGACCTTGACCTCAATTTCAAGGTCATAGACTAAACATCTCAAATAAAAAGACACTAGTTCCTTAATATGTATGGTTCATGAGTAAAATCACTTTACGTATAATTCTTAATATAAGAGGGGCGAAAACTCCCTTTTATTGTTTACGCACCCTCGCAACCAAAATTTATAAGTTACGACATGTCGCAACTAACAATTTAGTAAAAAAAAATTGTCGATATCTTATAAGGTTAATGAAAAAAGGTGAAAATAAGCCAAAATCAAAATTAAGAATTTGACCTTGACCTTTGACCTTGACCTAATTTTCATTTTTTTGGACCAAGGATCTTAAATCAAAAGACCCTAGGTCTCTATCACTTATAGTTTACCAGTTAGAAATGCATATCACTGATATCATATATAAAAGGGGGGATAACTCTCATATGGAGTCTCCGGATAGCTTCCGTTGAAATGAAACAGAACATCCTAAGGATATAACGAGCAATTTGGAAAAATAAATTTGTCCGTTTCTTATACGGTTGCGAAGTAGTAGTGGCCACAAGAAAAACAGTGTTTGGGGAGATAACTCTTACAAGGTAAAGGTTTTTTTTACGCAGTGTCAGTTTCAGAAGCGCATTAACTGTTCGATATCATATACCAAATATCTAAGCGACATCTTGTGAAACAAAAAAACAGCGAAGGAAAAAAAAGTTGGCGGAAGAAAAAAAAAAAAAAAAATAATAATAATAATAATAATTAAAAACCAATTGTTCAAAGAACAATTGAAGGTCTTTCAACCAATAAGGATCTATTTTGATATGAAAATATTAAGATTCAGTTGAAAATGTCAGTTGCTATGGCTTTATGATATGAAAATATGAATTTGGAGCAAAGGTCAAAATCTAGAACGTCCAATTAACCTATGACCTTGACCCCAATTTCAAGGTCATAAACCAAGGATCACAAATCAAAAGACCCTAGGTCAGTAGTATGTATGGTTCATGAGTAATATCACTTTACGCATAATTCTAAATATAAGAGGGGCAAAAACTCCCGTTTATTGTCTACGCACCCTTCCAATCAAAAATTTTAAGTTACGACATGTCGCAACTAACAATTTAGTAAAAAGAATTTGTCGAAATCTTATAAAGTTAATGAGAATAAGTGAAAATAAGCCAAAATCAAAATTTAGAATTTGACCTTGACCTTTGACCTTGACCTAATTTTCATTTTTTTGGACCAAGGATCTTAAATCAAAAGACCCTAGGTCTCTATCACTTATAGTTTACCAGTTAGAAATGCATATCACTGATATCATATATAAAAGGGGGGATAACTCTCATATGGAGTCTCCGGATAGCTTCGGTTGAAATGAAACAGAACATCCTAAGGATATAACGAGCAATTTGGAAAAAAAAAATTGTCGGTTTCTTATACGGTTGCGAAGGAGTAGTGGCCACAAGAAAAACAGTGTTCGGGGAGATAACTCTTACAAGGTCAAGTTTTTTGTTACGCGGTGTCAGTTTCAGAAGCGTATTAACTGTTCGATATCATTTACCTTATATCTAAGCGATATCTTGTGAAACAAAAAAACAGCGAAGGAAAAAAAAGTTGGCGGAAGAAAAAAAAAAAAAAAAATAATAATAATAATAATCAGAACAAACCCTATAGGTCTTTCACCTGAAAGGTTGAAAGACCTAATAATAATAATCAGAACGAATACAATAGGTCTTTCAACAGAAAGGTTGAAAGACCTAATAATAATAATAATAATAATAATCAGAACGAATACAATAGGTCTTTCAACAGAAAGGTTGAAAGACCTAATTACACCATGTTAAACTTTAACATTTCTTCTTTCTCTTGGTCAGAGCAGCTAAGGTATGTCATCAGTAAAAGTATTTTATTTATTTTTCCAAAGCTGACAACTTTTCCTAATAATGAGATTTTTCTGTTAGAATAACTGCAAATGTAAGCAATTTTACATCACTGTACAAAAAATCCAAATTTGTTGCAAAAAGTTCAAACACTATTTTAAAATAATTTATATCATTAAAAAGAAGACACTTTTAGGAGTCTGGTGATCACAACAGCTAAGAAAACAATTGAGAAGAAAATTGAATATCGTCTTATAAAGATTATTTTCCATACAACTTCTATATAACAATTTTACCAAAAAGGGTGTCTGAATTCACGCATGCGCAATATCGACCGGACTGATTCTTGACAATGTACGAGATATATAAATATCGGAATGGAAATCTTTTCTTAAATTTCTAGAAACATACTTTAATTTGTTTGAAAAATCTTTGGTTCCGCACACTTAATCTCCAACATTTACATTAATCCCGCGGCATATGAATCATTTGGTCTCTTGTAAAAAGTTGTCTCATTTGGACAAACATACACATAATGTCATCTTCTTTCTTTTTTATTTTATTTCTAACACCAGTTTATTCATTTTAGAATTGACTTGATCATTTATATGGTCATTCCATTGAATGACATTGATTGTATTGTTAAATTTGAGTATAATTTTGACAAGTTTGTGAAGATACATTATATATTGGAACAGTATATCTAACAATTATATATAATGCATGTTGGTTCCTGGTTAAGTTGTACTTTCAAGTATGTTTTATATTTTGAGTAATAATCAGAAAGTGATACTAAAAAATGGCAATAAGCTATCCGAAGTAAGAATGGTGTAAATTCGCCTATTATGAACCTTCCATTTCTGTGTAGCATCATTTCAACAACGAGCAGAGTATATTATCTCCAGTTGATACGAAATTTCGGCAAAGCTTGTGTTGCCGATACGATGGTTTCATTGATAGAGGGTTGCTGTTTACTTTGAGAAAGCTATTAAACAAGGCATTCCAAATTTTAAAGATGCGGCCGATGCGGACAGTACCATATTAATATTGTCTTCTTTGAGGTCCGCGTTCCCGCGAAGCTATTGCAAACGCGGACCTCAACGAAGACATTCAATTGGTTAATTACTCTTGATGTCAATTTATATTGAAATATGAACTGGCAAACGATGTTCAAATAGTTAAAGGCGGCTTTAATTTTTTTCTGTGACGTCCTCCTACAGTGTCGCCTTTCAAGATATGATAATAATACAAATAGTTCTAATAATTTTCGATTAAATTCTGCAACTCTCCTGTGGTGGGCCTCTTCAGTCATTGCTCAAGGATACCGATAATGGCGGTTGTAAAATGGAATACACGTTTGTTGGATTGTAAATAAAGTGACGAAAACTATGAATTTACAAATGGGATGTGTAAAGTTGTGATGTATTCAGAGAAAGGTTTAAATAATTGCCAAGAGGCTTGTTCGTTTTTAAATTGTGGATGACTTTCCGTACTCTTCGAATGAACCTTTTACTTCAAAGTGAGTGCTATTTCAGTCAGGTTTTATAGGTTGAAAAAAGCCGGAATTTAAGATTTTATAACTAGAAATGTAATTTAGTTACTGTAGAATTTTGTGGGTTAAATAGATTTTTTTCACTCTAAAAAACCTATGGTCGACTATGTTTTATAACAAGTTTAACAGTCGAATTCAACATATGTTCATGATGTTCAAGCCAAAACATTACTATTTAAGTTATCAGGTTTCCTCTATAAAAAAACAAACTAAAAAAGATGAAGGTGCACTTCGGTGTAACAATACTTAGTACTACCCGTGAGCAAATCGAGAGCGGCAAGCTGACAAACTTTAGAATTGCGATCAGGATGCTTTGAATCTCGTTTAAACATAATCCCAAAAACTGTCACAGTAAAGCATTATTGGCTTTTTAATGCATTTTGATAATTCTGATTCTTTGAAATTTTCATACTACTTTAATTCTTGGTTTAAATTTTGTCTGATTTTATGGAGTATGCAACTGCCTGGTAAGAGTCTGCTCAATCCAATATGGTTATCATGATTTTACCCAAATACATGCATGTACTTCAAATACAATGGAGCAGTGCAGCTCAAGATTTTTTATGATCATTCACTGCTGGAAGATTGAATATAAAATGTATCAGGAAATGATATATTTATTTTAATTTCATTGCAAAATTAATATTGTTTTAATCTATTTAAGATATAAATCTAGATACTTTTATAATTGACATTTATTGTCTTCATGGTCTTTGACCATGTTGACTGATTATTTGTTTCCACTAGAATTCTGTTAGCTCAGAACAGGTTTCAGGCTCTCAATAACATATACATGTACCACATAAGTCAATAAGGACTCTGATGTACTGTTATTTTTATGCCCATTATACATTGTATAATTGAAGGGGCAAATTATTTGCCAGTCTCAGTCTTCTATTCAATCCTATTTCAGATTCAATTTCTGTACATGTACAAAGATGTACCTAGCCTCTAGCCTTTGTTAGTCTTATATTATTTTTAATTTTAGTCTCTTGTGTACAATTTGGAGTTTAGTATGGCCTTCATTATCACTGAACTAGTATATATATTTGTTTAGGGGCCAGCTGAAGGACGCCTGCGGGTGCTGTGATTTCTCACTGCATTGAAGACCTGTTGGTGACCGTCTGCTGTTGTCTGTTCTATGATCAGGTTGTTGTCTCTTTGACACATTTCCTATTTCCATTCTCACTTTTACATGTAGTTGAACATGAAATTACTTTTTAACCCTGTTTTTGCAATTTATTGCTGAGGATAAAGATTTGGGTTACAGTGGCCATGGTTTATCATGAAATTGAAGACACAATAAATGTCTCTTGAAACTTAGCACTTTTGTCAAATTATTGTTCATCATGTTCACATGTGGAGCAGGATCTGCTTTTATACCCTTCCAGAGCACCTGAGATCACCCCTAATTTTTGTTGGGGTTCGTGACGCTTTTCTTTAGTTTTCAATGTTGTGTCATGTTTTCTATTGTTTGTCTGTTTGTCTTCTTTCATTTTTAGCCAGACGTTGTCAGTTTATTTACGATTTGTGAGTTTGAATGTCCCTCTGGTATCTTTCGTCCCTCTTTTTTAAGATGATAAAATCTTTGTCACATTAGCAGTGATCAGGGTTTTGACTCTGATTCATTCACTGGTCAAATAAAGATCTTGTTTAATAGGGATGAAGTTTTGATTAAGAGGTACATGTACAATGAACATGTAGTTGACCAAGAATTCATTAACCCCCTTCCCCCCACACCGAGGTCCATTTGTGTCTTTGCTTATTCTGTTCACAAAAGGGGTTCAAAAGATGTGTACATTGTAAATAAGTCTCTCCTTCAAACTTATATTTAGCATATGATATTTAGCATGGATGTTTTTTTTATGATCATGATGATAAAAGCTTTTTTAGAATACACAAAATGTATACATTGTACATGTACATAAATGTAGATGTTTATACAGACATAAGGGTTTAGAACTGAGCGGAACAATTATACATTGACACCTTAACAGGAGCCAGAGAAACCAAATAATAAAACTTTTAAAATATAAGATTAACTAATGATGTCAGCAAGTACAAGAAGTCAAAAATTTTGTTTTTTTTATACTAGTACTCAATGGTACTAGTTAGTGCATGTAGTTGATGAGCAAAATTTACATATAAAGTTAAAAAACAAGGACTATTTACATGTTCATGTAAAGACACAAACATGCATATTGCTAATAATATACATGTATCCAGTACGAATCATACTGCACCAGATGCACATTTGAATCAGTGATGCTCGAAATCAAAATATTTGATAATTCAGATCCTATAACTACAAATGTTGAAGACTGACCTGATCAACCAAAAAGTACCTAAAGTATTGCCAAAACTTAACAAGGAATGCACGAGGGAGACATAATTCTGTTCAATGATTATCTTATTAATTTATAGTAGAATTGAAATGTCATCTCTGTCATAGCAGATCTAGAGAACATTGATTGGATTTAAAAAAAAATATAATGTCCAGTCAAAAAGGCAGTCACTCATCATGCTTATACACTTTGATTTTGTTGGTTAAAAAATTAACCAAGTCTTCTTGTTGTGTAAAATGTATAAAATTATCAGGTTAAGACTTTTATCTCTGGACCATCTACCAAATTTTTGAACCACAGAAGAAATTCTAAATATTGATCCATGTATGATGATTAAAGATGGATGGGTCTGTGTTGAAAGTGGCAAATAGAATAACCCTTAGTAAATTTTGTGCATCTGAAACCTAAAGAGTTGACATTCATGGATGTATATATGTGTAGAAATACAAGAGGCTGCATATTTTTATTACTAAAAGAGACATAGAAATGATAGCTGATGAACTTTGTCTGAGACAGTTGTTTCAAGTGCTTTTTGACATTTTACATGAAAGTCACAAGTACAGCCCTGCTGTAACCATTCTCTTTTCTGAAGTTATCCCAGTATTTACAATGTATAGTGTTTTAAAGTGACTGCTCAAGATTCAGTGATCAATATTACAGGCTTATTTGCATGATTTGGTATGATTGCCAATGAGACAACTCTCCACAAGAGACCAAATGACACTGAACTTAACTAGGTCACTGTACAGCCTTCAACAATGAGCAGAGCCCATATCATATAGTCAGCTATAAAAGGCACTGTTTTGTTTTTCTCCCCATTTCAAATTCTATTGAATAAGCTCAGAACAATATATATCTAAAAACCTGATATTAATTTATATATAAAAGTTAACATTCAAAATGATTTTACAATACATACAAACAAATTGAAAAGTATAAAGTAAATTATCATTAATAATCCAACCTATGTAAAAATCATCTTTGTTTCAAACATCTTTTCATCAGTTCTCCAATGTCATGCATGTAGACTTTTTTGAAAATGATACTGTAAACTTAGAAATTATATAGCATTTATTGTTGCGATTTTTTTGAAGAATTGTCCAAAATGACAGATACATTTACTTGTATCATTATCAGAATGTGAGTCCTTAAAATTGAGATATTCACCCAGGCACATTTTGCGCATTATTCTCAGATATAAACCTTGCAATCATTTGTGAATTTCAAATTTACTGTAACTGTTTTATATGGTTTTGACCAAAACCATCCTTTTGCATATATCTTTTTCCTTTTTCTTTACAATCATGACTAAGAACTGAAATTTGCTGTTACATTTGTACAAGCTATGTCTGATTTGTCAAGGAGAGGGTACAAAGTAAGGAATGCATATGAAATACTAATTTGTTAATGGGAATATTTGTTTTTTTGTTGTTGAATAACACACATTGTAAAACAAAGGGTAAAACTGATTTACAGTGATTAATGGGAGTCAGTTACATTCAATGAGAAACAACTAACCAAGTACAATGTACATCATCATGTATTTTTTGTGGATGTCCTTAATATTAATTACATGTACACATGATGTAAGAGAAATAATTTTATGGATTATTTTCTTTTCAGAGTATCGAATCCTTGGAAAAAAGGGTGAAGGTACATTTTCTGAAGTATTAAAATGTCAACATATAAAAGATGGTACTTACTGGGCGTGCAAGAAGATGAAACAAACATACGAAAGGTAAAAAATGCCTGTTTATCGTGTTATATTTTTTACTGAGGTTTGAAAACCTAATCTTAAAAAGATATGAGGTATGCGATTTCCAATTATGTGATCTAAGGCGTATTAGGATATACATGTGTATATTATTATAGATAAAATGTGAAAGTCATTAAGGACAGGTCAATATCTTATACGTCAGTTATATATTGCTTTTTAGACAAACAAATATCACTGATCCGACTCTATCGTTAGGTTCAAAAGTATAAACATATTACACTGACGATATCTTAGATACTAATCAATTGTCTTTGTCAAGTGGAAAGACTTTCAATCAATTATCAATTAGTATTTTAAAAGAATATGTTTTATTCATAATACCATGAAAGTTGGCAACTTTTCGTAGTTAGTTATATCGTATTACTTAAAATTAATTTGAATTTAAACTGAAACAAACATGTATAGACAACTATTTGTATGTTAATGTGTTGATTTTTGTTTACATTTATATTATTAGATCAGTAAATATTTTGTTAATATTTATTCATGGGGTGGCATGAGTCCAAAAATACCTTTCCTCTTTACAATAGATACATGGCCTTTAGTCTATAATGATCCCACCAGCAGACTATTATTACAATTAAGTCTTTTGATTATTTTATGTACTAAATGTTGAATTGTTCATCAGATATTCATACATGTACATGTACCTCAATAAACATGATAAAGTTCAAATCAATAAAATCTATATTTAATAATTATTATAAAAGAATTAATTTGTTATTTGTGCAATGTTTTTATCTCATTTATTAAGATATGTCAGCACTTTTTGATCACAGAAACCCCTCTTACCATTAATGGAATAAAGATCAATTTTATGTGTTTGATAATGGACATATCCATGTGAATACTATGAGATGTTGAGTTAATAATTGTTGAGACAGCAACCTAACAAAAGAAATACACCAAAAAGACATCTTTGAGCTCATATTATCAAAGAAGACTTTTTGAAATGTAAATGTTGTAATCTAATACATGTGATTTTGTTATATACATGTACTGATTTTTAGTGGAACATAAAGCAAGGCAATCTGTCAGTCATATTCCCCAAAAGTCCTATGAAAAAACCCACAATAAAGATGGTTTATAAACCTAGAAATATTAAAGGACATGTGGTAATATTGCCAATGTAACAACTATCAACCAGTGACCAGAGGACAAGGATATTGAAAATGCTGTAGGACAATGCCCCTAACAATGTGCAAAACCCATTTCCTATTGTAAACTAAAAGAAGCCTAGGAATGAAAAAAATGTAACACAATTCAAAAGAGAATACCAACAAACAAATAAATGCTAAAGAGGCAGACAACAATCTTTGACAACCACTAAATTTGGACAGACATGTGCACATTTAGCATGTTGTACATATAAAGATGTATGATAACTTAGCACTCTCCTAACCATTGAAAGGAGTTGGTTCAGTAAGACCCCTTTTTGGCCCCAAAATATAGCAGTTTTAGAAAATTGTGAATATGTAATCGTTAAGATATTCATTGAAAAGTAGAATGCTTCTGCTACATAAATATGGGTTATTTTTGACAATACAATTCACATATATCGAGTACTAGCATCATTAAGTCGTGCTAAATTACTGAAATCTTCACAATTTGATCATTTTAGTTAAATTTTAGACGGTTTCCGTCTTAAATGAAAGTGGCCGCATTCGTGTTCATCCATAATATTGAAATGTAAATTGTATTTGATGATAATACATGATATATATAAAGGTCGAGGATGAACACGGATGCGGCCACTTTCATTTTTGACAAAAACCATCTGAAAAGTGACGATTTTTGGCATATTTGATAGATTTTTCATATTTAAGCCTGAGTCGGAGCATTTTTAATGACGTAATCAGTTAAAATCTTTCCCATAAACTAATTGAATCAATTGAAATAGACACTTAAGTGTTTAAAAAGTGTCTAAAATCTTTCGTTAGATGAACTTGAAAATTGAGGCCGAAACCAGGCCTTACCGGACCTACTCCTTTTTACATTTTGTGTTTATTCCAGGCTAGGTATATTTTAGAAATTTAAATCATAATATTCATTTTAAGATTTTTCATAATCATAATATTCGTAATCAAATAACATGAATAATAAATGAAAATATATTTATTTTTATAGAAAGACTTTTATACTCCTTCATACATGTACATGTATTTATATCAATAACTCCTATCAAGTACAGTTTATTTTCTAAAATTCATCAACTTAACCAATCCTGTTTATGCTAATATTTATATTGCACTCTAAAATGTAGCCCAAGTTTAGTCTGACCCTCACGTTGTCGACAAACCTGATTTTTAATTCACTATTTCTCCTTGAAATTGACCCATTTTTTTCCATGTAAAAAGTCATAAAGTTATAACATCTACCATTTCGTTTTAATGTATACCAAATTTTTTTCTGATCTGATATTACTGGTCATTCTAATTTAACAGTAAATGTTAACTTTTGAATATTTATCTTAAATAACTAGCTCATAGCAGTTATCTTTCTGTGGGTCTACTTTGGTCCTTAATCACTATTGATAGGATTTATTTGCATATACAAATGCATTTAAACTTTTTATAACTTCTCCGTGTTATAAATTTATAAAAACTTAAAAGCCATTGCCTTACAGCACTTCCACATATTTACCTAAAAAAAAACCTGACAAAATTTTGTTAATATAAATATAATATACAAGTAACATGAGTAATGGAAGTGATAAAAATCCAATTAAAAGAAATAAATAAGAATTAAGTATATTGTATTGATTCATCATAGGAAAAAAAATTCCAGAAGTCATGAACTTCCTGGATTAATATCAATAATTTGTAAAGATATACTTGGTAAATACTAGAACTACATGCATAGGATAAAAGATAATTAAGCTGAGCGATGGTAAAGAAGATTCCCCCAATTCTTATTATGTCTAATATTTGAATAATGCATATACTGTCACAGTGTCAAAGAAAACTGTTACATACTGTATACTGATCATCTGCATTTAAACTATCTTTACATATTGATGTTAAAAAAGTTTTGAATAAAATGCAGATTGAGATCTTTTCAGACTATATCATAAAATACATCTGTGAATCGTGATGTGTTTAGTTTGACTCAGTAGTGTCACACAGGCTAAATTCTGAGTCGGTCTAGACTAAATATCTTAGGAAGAAAATGTTCTTTTTATGTATAGTTTATACTTAATCTTCAAAAAGGTACAGAAATATATGAATAGTAGGAATATATGAATACTAAGAATATATAAATAATGTGTTCATGCTGGTTTCAAAATCCAAGTTTATATACGACACCATATATTATATTATCACAAATAAGAATAGAAATAAGAAGATGTGGTATGATTGCCAATGTGACAACTCTCCACCAGACCCAAATGATGTAGATGTTTATCAACAAATAGGTTGGATAATCATATATGATTGCATGTACATGTACATGTACAAATGTAGATATTCATTCAGTGAATAATAATGATAATAACTTATTATCGCTTTTTTGTGCATTTTTCCTTTGATCTTTTTTTGTGATAATATTTCAAATCATGCTACTCGCTTGTGATGGAAAATTATCGCTAGAAACTAAGTAGCCATGTGGCGTTGCTAATGAAATTGACATGAAATTGGTAAAATAGCGATAAAGCAGATTATCATTGGTCATCTCAACGAGATTGAATTTCTCGCTTTCGCTGTGACCGGCTCAAGCGAGAATTCAATCTCGTTGAGATAACCAACGATAATCTATAAGTACGGCAAATAAGATATAAAGAATGTTTCAAGAATATATACATCTCAGTTTCAGGACTTTGAATTATAATGTTTGACCATTCCTTTTATAGTTTTATAACAAAAGTCTGACAAATCTTTACAATAATTGAAATGTAATAGGGATAATAGATGAAGCAGTAAATTTTAAATATAAAAATATATAAAAAATAAATAGCTCAGACTTTTTCTATAAACAGAGGACCTTTAAATAACTTCAAATTTCTATTAGTTTTTTAAAAACTCAAAATTTATAGAATTATTTGTTAAAGTATAGGAAGCAATAAGTGTCATCAAATCTTTCTAAAAATTTACAAGAAGAACCAAAACTCTTTCTAGTGTATTAATACACTTATACAATTTCCTCTATATTCATATTGGACCTCATGGAAGTGTTTCTTGAAAAATGTATGTAAGATAATTGTTTATTGAAATACACTAGAGGACTGAAAATTAAAAAAACTGAGAGTTTTCATGCATATACTTCATAGTATATTTTCCAGCATACACTAAAAACCCCACATTTTTTGCAATGTATGTGTTATTAATGTTAAAATATTCTTTCTACCATTTTAATTATTTACCCCACAATAGGAGGATGAAAAGATTTTGGAAAGGTTCATGTAGAGATTATTTAATAGATGGATATATGCAGAAATTTGGTCACCTAGTTCAAGTGATATAAACATAGTTTAGCATATTTTATTTAAAATCAAATGACTTTTTATTGATTAATAGATACATTTTTTGATGCACCTATATTTATAGATATCTCAAGGTAGATATCTTATCATTGTTTATTTTATACTTACAGTATTGAACAAGTAAACAATTTAAGAGAAATCCAAGCCATGAGGAGACTAAGCCCCCATTCCAATATCCTGGAACTTCAGGAGGTCATATTGTAAGTATTTAATTTGGGGAACAGGTGATCTATGGATTTTGACAAAACAAGAGAAAATGGTGATTTTTGTGCACATAATAAAACATTTAGAAAAAAGTCAAAGTGCCTTTAGGAATCAAAATGGCTTAAAGGAAAGTTGAATATTGACAAATAATATTTCTATTGCAGTCATGTACACTGTAGGTGTAATACCACCAAATCATGGTATGTCACATCCGGTTGTATAAGAAAATAGGTCGAAAAAAAATATTCCCTTGAATTTGACAGTTGTAGGTAATTAATCCTACATTTTATTGTAGTAAAAGATTTATGTGTCATAAACATATGTCTTGGGTATTTCTAAGCACCATTATTTTTTTATTTGGGATTTCTATAGAATATTTTGTAATCTTTAGGTTACATGGTGACTAAACCTTGTACACAGATAAAATAAGGGGAGAAATTTGATTGGTTAACTTCCAGTGATGGTTATTTTCTTATATGCAATGAAATGTTATAATGTGAATTTTTTTCTATAGTGCTGGACAGGATAAAACTTTAATCATGCCAAGTATTTCTTAATTTGAAACAAAGATAAATTCTACACATTTTTTTGAAAAGTGCAAATTTAACAAAGACTAATAGGGGAAAATCAATGGTGGTATTAATATTACACCTGTAGGCTTCTCAAAAAAGCCCCTAGGTGACCTTATAATTGCCTAGTGGTCTCCCTTTAGACAATTAACAGTTGGAAATAATGGAATGACCATTATCTGTTTCAATTTTTTTTCTAATTTTTTTTGGTAATATTTTAAGGCTTGAATTTATAACTTCTTTTTAGTAATAAGAATCTTCAGTTGTTCAGTTTTGCAACTTAACAATATTTTGGTCAATTTTATAACAAATTTATAAGAAAATGATAGACAAAGTATCCATTGTCCTTGACCTCATTTTTATGCTTCAGTGACTGAACAAAAAGTTGAGAAAGTTTTTTTGTCTATGTGAAATACTCAGTTATTCTGCATAATAGGATAAATATATTTGGTATATATGGGATTCTTGCAAGGTCTGCATATCCATTAGATAGGGTTTACCTGACCTCGACCTCATTTCATGGATCAGTGTTCAAGGTTAATTTTTTGTGGTCAAGTACGTATCACATATACTACAAGCAATTGGTCAACTATATTTGGTGTATGGATAAACTCATCATAGATTCCAGGATTAAATTTTGTACCTACGCCAGACACACAATTTGTCTAGTTGTGTCTACAAAAAGTGTCTAGCTGTGTCTACAGTGACGCTCATGATTGTATAAAGGTGTACATATCTGACTGGCAATGATTCTCCATTCTGATAAAATGGAGAGTGGAGCATGTTAATGTTTGAAACATTAAACCACAGAATTAAGTTCTTCTTTGGTACTGTCTCATGAATGATATGTAGATCAGTCTTTTAAAACTTGTAATGTGGAAATGAGTAGAATAATGTATAAACTGCAGGAGGAAATGTTTTCATATGTTTGATTGAGATTGTATGTTTAAACAGTAAGCATGCGATTGTAACTATCATCTGATAGATTGGGTGTTTGTTACATATTTAGGTTTAATGTTTCTACATATTCTAAAGGCATTTATTACACCATGACATTCTAATTGTTAAAACAATGGTGTAAATGTGCCGACTCAATTTTTTGTTTGCACATGTTCTTTATCAGTCAATCACATCATGTTTTATTGTTTGACTATTTATCAGTTTAATGAATTGTTAAAAGGTAGATATGCTTAAAAATTTAAAATCCAATCATGTATCTATGTTTAGCTCGGTATTGTTAGTTTAAATGTCTATACTCTGGTTATGTTTACATGCATCTCCATGTGTTTCATGACACAGAGGTTTGCAGGAAATGTGCTGCTTCCTTATAGCCTAATATAGAATTATTTCAAATTTTAAACATTTACATTGAAGGCATGTTTAATTCAAAGGTAGTTGTTTTGGTCTCCCCTTTGAAGGAGTCAAAAAGCAAAACATAGGTATGATGGTTCCTATGCCAGCTTCAACAATATATTAGTTTGTGATAAGGTCAGTTCATGAGGAACCACCAGTGGAAGGTCAATGATATTCGGAATGTAGTTGAAATAACATTGATACATCTCATTTCCACTGTGATTTTTTGGCCCCACATCCTAAGTTATCATGGTTATGGTCTATTGACTTTGAATACCGGTATGCATAACTTGCATGTTAAAAAATTGCTATTTTAATTTCAACATTTGCATGACAATTGTTATCCATTCTTTTGATGTGTTCAAGCTTTTTATTTTGCCATTGCTTAGGGACTGTTGTTTCCGTTTAGAATTTTTGTTATTTTACTCTTTGAATGCCATCTGTTTCTAGAAATAATAACATCACATCCACAGCACAACGTATAAGAAAATCATTTCAGATAACATGACATGTCATAGACTCATATATAAAATTTCACCTCACATTTCTAAAAGAACACTTATTTGTCAATGTAAATGTATCCTAAGTAACTTTAACTACATGTATAATAATTCATTAGAAAACGTCAAAAGTCTATTTGTTTTAGAACCAGAAATAGGCAAAATAGACTGTTCCTATTTGAATTTTACAATTTATTATATAGATATAAGAAGATGTGGTATGACTGCCAATGAGACAATTCTCCATCTAAGTCACAATTTGTAAAAGTTAGCCATTATAGGTCAAAGTACAGTCTTCAACTTTGAGCCTTGACACACACCAACACCAAGCTATATAGTGCCCCAAAAATGACTATTAGTCTGTTTTTGCTCTATTCAGTTTTAATGGATATTATAACAATACTAGTCATGATAAACATATAACATGTATAAGTAATTTAATTTTCTGTTTTAGTGACAAGAAGTCAGGAACATTAGTGCTTATATGTGAATTAATGGATATGAATATATATGAATTAATTAGAGGTAAGTAAAGCTATTTACATTGCTCAGTTATATTATTTATTTAAGCCAAAAATCTATATTAACGTCTGTTTATAAAATGGAAAAGTTTAGATCATAGAAAGAATGTTCGAACAGATTTTCTAGAGAACACTTAAACTAGACCTACCAAGAAAATTTAAGTCATTAAGCCACTGGCAATGACAGTTAGGTATTGTTTAATATAAGATTATATTTCAGTTTTGATAAATTCTGTCATATATTTTCAACAGAAGTGAGCAGTGACAACAACTGGCAAAAACAGATCACTGGTGAAAACTAGTAAAGATCAAACCCCCATAATCTTATTACAAAGGATGGATTGTACACATACTTTTTTTTTGGCACCTGAAAAAGGTTAATTTCCAGTTGAGAAATAATTTGAATTATGGTAGCTGCTTTTTTTACTGAAAAGATACCCAAAACTTGTGCAGTGACTATATTAGCTATGACTAGTCTGGACAGTTACTTTGCTTCACTTCATGTGTACAGGTTTTATGCAAAACTCTTTTTCTCAAACCCATTATCAAATAGACAATCCTGAAAACTTTTCTTTTAGTCATGTTAGTCAGCAATTCCAAAACTGAGGAGAGAATATTTTTTTGAAGTTTTTCAATGTGAAAGAAATAAGAAGCAGGTTAAAAAGTGCCTTTCTTGCAAGCTAAAGAGGGAAGGGTAACAGGTCTGTATCATGGATTTCTATGAGGGGTTATTTGGTGTCTTTGTTCTAACTTTCATGGCCTTTATAAGTATTTTTTGTTTTCAGAAAGGCTCCTAGCTTGTGACAACCATGCAAAGAAGTCTAGTTGAAGTTACTGATTGTGCCTTCAACATTGCCAACCATCCCCCTAAATCAAACCCCTCTCAAACCCCAGCATGTATCTCTAAAAATGGATTTTGGTAATTGTCTGCACAGAAATCAATTGGTTATTCTAACAACTGCATTTATATTTTTTCTATCACAGATCAACTTTCTTCACTTATGGTTAGCTAGAAAAATCATGTGAAAAATCCCAGGTGTATTAAATTTTCATGTTGACATATTTTTAAATATCAGTTCTGCTGATTTGTTTTAGAATCAGACCATAGTTTGAAAAATACTTAGTCTTTGAACCAAAACTGTCTGTTTGAAAATTAAATATACAAGAATTATTTATTGAAAAGACATGGATAATCAGTTAGTTCATAAAAACTAACGAGAAGGCAAACTTACTCATTGTACAAAGTTTACATGTAGGTCTGAAAATAATCTGTATATTTGTGGTTCAGTTCTATTTCAATAATTGAAAGAAAAAGTAACAATTTATAATTTAGTTTATGCATACAGATATATCCTTATGTACCAAATTTTTAATAAAAAGGGGTTCTGAATACAAGTTAAATAATTATACACAGTATGTAAATATTGATTGCCAAATAAAATTTTGATTTGTTGAGGCTAGCCAATGTGACTTTAACCAAATCCTGCCCCCCTCTTAAAGTTGCGTCTACTTATGGCCAATTATTTTAGCACTTTTTTTCAGTTTTTAGCCTGCATGTCCCCCCTTATAGACAGAATTTTACTATTTTATAAATCCTGGATCTGTGGCTCTTGACAGAGACATGTTTAAGTTGTGTCTAATTTCAATATATTGATTCACTAGTTAACAAGGTATTTAATGTTCATGTTTGATTTCTCATTATAATGAATCAATCTAAACTAAGATTCAGTAGCTATTTTGAACATAAAATTTCATAATAAATGACTTGTATGCTAAACAGCCTCAATTATTAAAAAAGTATGTAGCAACACATCAGTTTAAATGTCCCTGTAGGAAGCAACCAATTGTTTTTGTAAATGATTTATAAGTGATGTTTCAATTATGTATCATAATTGGTCCAAAGTTTACAATCAGATCAATACCACTTTATCAACTTTATAGAGGAACAAAATTCTATAAATATAGAGCTGATTTTTTTGTTTGTAATTGCATGTACAGTACATGAACATGTATTTTCCCTAGCTAGGGTGACGATCTTGCCCCCTTACTGTGAAGAGTGGGGAACTGGATGGTAACCATTGGATAGCAAAGCTGATGATGCTGGTGAAAGTATAGATAAATACTTTAAATGATACTTTCCATCAGAAAATTAGGACCCCCAACAAGACTTAATTTCTATATGCAACTACCACTGATAATTATGTAATGATTTTTTTTTCGGATGACAGGTTTTTGGTTTATTTACAAAGAACTTTTAACAAATTCAGAAACAAGTGCAAAAAATGATATTATTTTCCATATGAGTTAAGATGCAAGTGTTTCCCAATATTAGTTTCATTGGATATAATGTTATAACTTTAGCTTGCCTTAATTAAGAAATAATTCTTTCATGCCAAAAATGTCTATTTTGATCTCTGGCGTTGTTCAAAATTCATCTGACGTTGCAATTTCAATTGTGACGTCAAACACGTGCAGCCCATGTTCTATTCAAATTAGAACATGGCTTTGTACCCAAAGCTAAAGAAGAACGTCATATTAGAATGTTTTTGAAACTTTTACTGGGATCTTTGTGTCAAATAAAGTTTGAATCACAAACTAATCAAAGTTTTCCATACAATTATCATAATATGCTTTGGATCAGTTGAAGATTATGATATACTCAAACTTGTAAAAAGACAAAGACTATAAAACCCTGTTCTAGTTTAAGGTGTGTTCTTTTCAAGCAGGTCTAATAATTTCTCCAGGTGACATTTACACAACACAGACCATTAATTGTATTGTTAAAAGTTCATGATGCTGAATAGTTCACTTTTATAAATCAAAATTCTGCTGTATTAGTAAACGAGAAAGTTGTGTTCTCTAGAAAATCTTACCATTCGTTATACTTAATTAGTTGAGAAGTTTAAATCAAATAAGTGTTTTATTTATTTAATTTACTGTTATTGATGTTATACTTAAATTTGACATTTTCAGGAAAAAGACATTATTTACCTGAACGAAAAGTTAAACATTATATGTATCAATTGTTAAAGTCAGTTGAACATATGCATAGGTAAAGTACACCAAACAAATGATTTCACTATTGTATATGTAAAACCTTGTACTTTTATACAAATCATTCTTCACATCAAGAGAAAATGCCTCTATTTGGTTATCAAAATAGTTTAATCTTCATTGAATAAAAGAATATTATTGGTATCTTTCAGCAATTATAGATTTTGATAATAGTTTTTATTCGTGTTTGTACATCTGTACTTAAAAATTTAGCAGGAAATTTTGTAAAAGAATATGTAGAAAATATTAAAAGAATGGTTTGTGTACAAGTATATTGTTGCTAGTTTCTTTGCACTCTTTGAACACACTCTGTATCTCTGAACACATTTATTCTTTTATCGTGGTAGCATGCATTTGACCTCACTTTATTCATCTTATTTCATGAACCTACCAAAAGGTATTTTTCATACTTTATTCCATTCATGTACCTGTAATACACTAAATCTATTTTTCACTGTTAGAAAACATTCTTGTATTTGTTTTGGCTATTTATTCAGTAGATGTCATTTTTATATGATTAAAGGTACATTTGAATAAACAAAAAATTCTCTTTCATTTCTATTCAGATGTAGCATTTTTCAACATAAGAAAGTTTTAAGGTTTTTAGGTAGTGGTAATAAAGACTTTAGTTTGGTTTATTGTTGTTAACTATATGATTGAATTCACTGCAACTTTATTACTATTATGTTTTAAAATCATGTATTGACATATTGAAATTAAACATTCATTTGAAAACTCCTTCAGTTTGAATAAATTCAGAATGTTTTGATAAATAATTGATTGCATTTTAAGTTTAAATACATGAAGTGTAACTGTAACTGCAAATATGAAATTAGAATTACCATGATGTGTAGTTTTTCATGGTGTTCATTTTAAGGCCCTTAGGACACCTTCTAGTTTTAAAAGAATACACATATGAATGCTTCTAGCATTCAAAGACATTTGAATATTATTCCGTTACTTTTTACTTATAATTGTATGATAGTGGCATTTCTTTGTCATTTATGGATGCTAGGTGTTGGGACCATAACTCTGGAATTATACTTTTGAATTAGATGCTGTGCCATTGGGCAAAACACACTATACACAAACATCAAAATACTGATCTCTTTTTTAGTTTAAAAGTTTTAACCGTTCAAGTTTTGATTTAAAGCTTAAAGCAGAATCAATAAAAGTTTCTCAGAAAAAAATGTTGATGAAAAAGAAGATGTATAAGTAATGAATATAACAAACATGGAATCAATATGTAAATCACCAGAGTTCTAGAATTTAAAACCTGCAAATGTAAGATCAATATGATTATATCACATGTAAGATCTATTAAATGTTAGTTATATGGTCTGCATATCTAAACAATAGGCGTTAGTTTAATTAATCCATTCATGAAGTTTTGTTTTTGAGGCAAGCTGTTAAGTTATTCAAAAATGTTTCATTAGCAGAAATTACAACTGTATTGAATTTGCCATTAGAAAAGTAAACAAAAATAATAGCCCAAAGTGTAAAGTATGAAGAAATAGGATATTGGAAATGATAGTTTTATAATTTTCATACTCATGAGTATTAAGAATGTTCTCATAGAATTAAATAGATAAAGGCAGATGTGGTGTGAGTGCCAATGAGACAACTCTCCATCCAAATAACAATTTAAAAAAGTAAACCATTATAGGTTAAAGTACGGCCTTCAACACGGAGCCTTGGCTCACACCGAACAACAAGCTATAAAGGGCCCCAAAATTACTAGTATAAATGAATATATAGTCCATAGGTTCCCAAACTTTAGAAATAAACATTATACTTCTCTAGAAGATCTATGAAGAACACTTCTATAGAGTAAAGATCTAGGAAATTTTCTCTTCATGTATTTTTATGCCCCCGTCATAACAAAGGGGCATTAAGTTTTGCCCTTGTCTGTCTGTATGTACATATGTCCTAAAGTTGGTTTTCATTTTCTCACTTTAGTTTGCCTCAACCAAATATTATGAAACTGATACACAATGCTAATTACCACAAAATAGAGACCAAATTTGAATTTTGGTTATGTGACTCTAACCGTTCTAGAGTTATGCCCCTTTACAAGTGGAAAAATTGCTGATTTTTCTGTTTCCGTTCTATCACTTATGTAAGCCTCAACCAAATGTTATGAAACTCATACACAAAAAAATTGAGAAAGGAAATGGGGAATGTGTGAAAGCGACAACAACCCCACCATATAGCCGACAACAGTCGAAGGCCACCAATAGGTCTTCAATGTAGCGAGAAACTCCCGCACCTGTATCAGCTGCTAAACATGTTTATGAGATCTCAACCCTCCCCCTATGAAACTGATACACAATGCTTATTACCACAAAACTCAGATCAAGTACCAATGTTGGTAGCGTTACTTTTACTGTTCTTCAGTGATGTCCCTTTTTAACTTCTTTTTGATATGCAAGCAGGGGCATCATCTGTGTCCATGCATCTGTGTCCCATGGACACATTCACCATTTATTTTTCTTATGATGCTGGCCTGAAACTAGTTAGATAGAAAAATTGTTTTAAAGTCATTGGACTTGGGACTAAGACATGAAATATAGTTGCAATAGTATGTAGTATTGGGTACAGGATTCATTCACAACATGTGTTTACAAACATCATCACTGCATTTTTGTAATATATTTTGTCAGTAGAATTGCATGACTAGAACTGAACTGATGTTTTTGTAATTCATTTTTGCTTATTAAGCATTCAAAAACATACCCGTAAATAAGTTTGTTTTTCGATTGCAGCGTTTGGTTTAATTTTCTACCAAAATTTTATGAAATAGCTGCCATTTCTTTTATTTATACCCCTTTGATATTAAAACCTATTATTAAATTGGACTCATACTTATGTTAGAATGCAAACTTTTATTCCATGACTTAATTGTTTTGAGTTTTTAGAACACAGTTTAGGTCTAGTGTATTGTGTGAATATGTTACTCTGCACATTAGCTAGAATGTTTTAGTTTTAAGTTTGATATCTTCTTTAGTTAGCCTGTTTGCACATATCTTTTCTTTTTGCACAGACAAGCAGCACTATATGCCTGAATCTGTTGTTAAAAATTACATGTATCAGCTGCTAAGATCTGTAGCTCATATGCATAGGTATGTAGTATTCATCTGTACGAGTCAAAAATAAGTTTGAAATGATTTAAATACAAAACTCTTTTACCTAGTACAACTTTGCTGCAAATGATCAATTTTATTAAGATTGTTGATATTTAGGGCTTTGTTATTAACCCTGAAAATATGCATTAAAGTATTAATGCATTGAAAAAAACAAATATTTCATCAAATAAATAGTTAGTCAGATATTCTTATGAATATCCTTTTCATATTGGATACACATTTTATTAAGATTGATGCAGACATTTCATAGTCACAGCGTTTCAACTGACGTACTACACAGGCGTCATTATGAAGTAAAGGGGTGGCGTCGAAAGACGTCATTATGGAGGAAAGGGTTAAACTGTTTAAAAATTTATTATATGTGTTCATATCTAAAGTAAGATGGCAAATTATTCAGTGGGTTCTGCATTTACTTCAATCATATGCTACATAGCAAATGATAAAGAATGAATCATTGTGAAGAAAAGTCGTAAACAGGTTTCAATTGTATTATTTAATGCTATAAGAAGGATTATGTTATTAGCAGTATTTTCGAAAATTATCCAAAGACCACAGGTTCCTTTCACAAAAAAATCTTACAAAAAATAAAAGAAATGTATTAAGTTATACTGAAATGTTTCTGGCTTATTCTGATGTCTTATGAAATATATTCATTTTAAGCTAAAGCATAATTAAAGTATGTAATTTTTGCATAGATTTGAAAAAAATGCAAGTCATTCAACAAAATAATTGTGTCAAACTCAAGTCAAATGTTATCGTGGCCTTCACTTATCTTTCTTTGAGAGCAGCTTGAAATACTGTAACAATTTATGCCATTTATTGAAAACATAAGTGTTTGATTATCTCAAATTATCACTCTCAAGTGGGACTTTAATCGCTTGTTGATACGTAGTAATGGTCCAATCTTCATAATAAATTTTATCATTGTTCAAAATGATTTTTATCAAACTGTTTCACAAAAGGCAAACTAGCAAATGTTAAACTTTTAAATCCAAATGCATTGTTACAATGGTAAAATATTTAATTGTGATTTTTAATTCCTTGAATAAAGATTGTTAGATAGAAATAAACAGTGTAACTGGGGTATGCCAGGTAGTATGAAAAGAATGGAAAACATGATGTTTTTATAAAACAAACCTTTGTTACATTCAAAATGACATTGGAAATGAAATTGTGCTTATACTTTTTAAATCAACAAATGAATATCCCCTTGGCAAATGTAATTTAAGTAATCATTTGTTTATTTGAATTTCATTTGCATAGAAACATTTTTCCCCTTTGGAATCAGGCAGCCAACTAATAGTAATTAGTCTTCTACTTTCAAACTTTTCTGGCAATCATACCAAGTAATGAATAAAATAAGGAAGGGAAAAAACTCATATGAGAAGGGATTGTTTTCAACTTCAATTTTTATGAGTAAATTTGACAGTTGTTATGCCCTACCTACAATAGTAGAGGGGCATTATGTTTTCTGGTCTGTTCATCCGTTTGTTCATCTGTCCTGCTTTAGGCTAAAGTTTTTGGTTGAGGTAGTTTTTTATGAAGTTGAAGTCTGATCAACTTGAAACTTGGTACGCATGTTCCCTATGATATGATATTTACCCCAATTTATTGGTCCACTGAACATAGCAAATGATAGTGGGAGTAGGGCATCCATGTACTATGGACACATTCTTGTTTACATTTGTTATGAAGTAAAATATGGTATAATTTGTTAGTTTTTCATGTACAGTAAAATAATAAGGAGTGGACTGTTTTACAGACAAGGTTCTACCATAAATTCTTTCCAATTAAAAAAATCACATCATAATAGCAAAAGTTTACTCCTTTGAACAGAATAGTTATATTAGTTGTTTTAGACCAACAAATTGAGTTTATCATATATCAATGTCTGCATATTGCCATTGTTGATCATTATTTTTTGAATAATCATATAATATTTGATCTTTTCCAGGCATGGTATATTTCACAGAGATGTTAAACCTGAAAACATATTAATTAAAGTAAGAACCATTCATCATTTATGATTGTTTTCAGTTCCATGTTTAGGTACAACTGCTAATTAACATGGAAATGGCTATTAATCAGCCACTATATATGTCATAGATATGGTTAGGGTTTGTGATAGTTTTATTAATCGATAGAACTTCAAAGTGAATTAAAAACTTAGGGTTGAATAAGGTCAACTAGCTATTGACCATTCTATAAAGAATATCCTTTCTGTCCAATGTGTAAACATATCTAAGTTTTAAGGTCTATAAAAGACTGGATCAAACAATACATTAAAATCAAGCATATTAAGTTGACACTAGTTTTGACGTCATTAGAACCATACGTTAAAGCATATTTATCTTAAATGGTTTTGACATTTAACCAGAAAATCAAATGTTTCCAGTATTTACTGTATCAGAAGAAAAATTGTTTCAAATAATGTTTTCAAAAGCATACTCAATACAAACACATCAGTGGTCATGTGAAAGTCTGCTCATCTGGAAGCTGTACAGTGACAAATTGTTGTTAATTTCTGTGTCATTTGGTCCCTTGTGAAGAGGTGTTTCATTGGCAATCATACCACATCTTCTTTTTTATATCTGTTGAATAGTTTGTCTTATTGGCAATAATATAACATCACCTAGGACCATAGTATCTGTATCGTAAAAGCAGATATATTCACCACTGGAAAGACCTTGAGTAGAAACAAAATTTTGTAAATTTTTTGTTAGCTTCTATTGAAGTGAATTTAGACAATATACGTATAGTGTCTTGAAATATGAAATTTATTTGTATGAGGCTTAGAAACGGGGGGAATGCGAGGTTGTACCGAGCATTTTCCCGTTTCGTGCCGAATACAAATAAATTTCATATTTCAAGACACTATACGTATATTGTCTTTATACTGAAATTGATAAAAAATAAAAAAAATAAAAAAATATGTAACAAATTGTTGTTAAAAAAGTGTTTGGAATTTCCCTCATGGGGTATCATTTTGGGGTATTTCCCTATGAGCGTAGTCCCGGCGGAAAGACATTGACATTTTAAGGAATTAGAAAGGGAAAATGAACTTAATTAATAACATTTAATGATCATGGTATATAAATTACCAATTCGAAGACATAACAAGTTTAAATTCATAAAAGTTTGACCATTGTTACTACACGTTGTCATGGTTGTGACGTGACGTTGTTGATGAAATACAGTAGTTCTGGTAAGTAGGCGGGGCTTATAGGTTAGTTGAGGTCATTGACGTATAAAGCTAACGTTTATACGTATAGCTTTATCTGTATAGTAAAATAGCTGATTGCAGTATAAAGTTTTATGTTTGGTCTGGAGCTTGATAATGTTGAGTTGAAGCATGTAAGCATTTTTAGACCTGCTGTACAGTTAATCCTTGTGTGCTGATAATTTGAAATCAATCTCAAGCAAAGACACAGGTCATGGCAATGTATTGGTCTTGTTGCGTATTAGAAGTCTTTGCATATCATGCAGCATTTAGGAGTAACAAAAGACAGGCTGACTTTGAGTCAGAATAATATCTCTTACTTACAAATGTAGTGATAAGGGACTTTTTATTTACATGTCATTCATAACCTTATGAGTTAGTATATAACAAATTTTGTATAGTGTGTTGATATAGTACAAAAAAGGGATTATATTGACATTTTATATACATTTTGTGTACATGTATAATCAACATGTTCTCATTTGCAATATGGTTGATATAGTACAAGCTTAATATAAAAGATTCAACCAATTATTAAGATACTTTTTATTTGTAAACAACATAATATGTTTTATTATTTATATTTTTGTCTTCTGCTAAAACATACAGTATAAGATGTTTATATTCTGACATGGCAACGAGAGTTTTGACTCCCACCTTATGTATATATACTTATTCTTCAAGGATTAATCATTACATATAGGAATATTGATTTTTTACAGATCTTATAAGGAGGTTAAGTTCTTGTTAAATCATATATTAATCTCTTTATGTTTGTTCGGTTTATTTTTATTTTTCAAGAAACACCTTTTGTCTTCTTGATTCAAACCGTGTTAATAGTTTTCTCACTTTTTTTCAGGAAGACTTGTTAAAATTAGCTGATTTTGGTTCTTGTAGAAGTGTATACTCAAAGCAACCCTACACAGAATATATATCTACCAGATGGTTAGTGTTCTCAATAAAGATGTCATAACCTATGCTAATCTTCAGATTATAGATACCATTTAAATATTTAATTAAGCCAAATTATGCAAACTTAATAAAAGTACTTTCCTTTATTGGTATGAAAGTTCATTGAATGAGATTTAACTTTACCTGTACCTTAAGATCATGTATGTTCTAACTTTTATCCAACATCACAATAAGTGATGACATTTAAAATACAGAAAAAAGCTTCTTAGTCTATTTTTTTTCTTAAAACAACTCTGCGAAAAAAATGAAACCATTGTATTAAGGAGTTGTGAGGGATTTCAATAACTGCTTTAAAATCACAAAACTAAAGTTCTGCTTATGTTGATGTTTTTTTTTTTACTAAATGACTCTCAGTTCTGGGTTGATAGATTGAAATTTATCCTAGAATTTGTACGAATATTGATTTCACATTTTGTAAGTTAATGAATTCAATCAAAACAAAAATGTTGTATCATTTTGAAACACTGTTACTTAAACAGCAATAAAACAATTTACCTCAACCCTTCTTCTCCCCTTTCCTGGAAATTTCAAGAAATAGGAGCTAAATCATTCAGGATTGGAGGAAAGAATGTTATTTGTTCATACAAGTATTTACCAACTGCCACAGTCTGTACAATATACTTCATTTGCAAATTAAAACATCTCTGAATATTTTTGGAAATATCACAACCAAAGAAAATTACAGTGGTCTTTTAGATAATTGTTGGTCCTTCAAACAAGGAGTATCTCTGCTACAATCTCATGGAAGGGTGACAGCCCTTTGGTGAGATGTTGCCCAGAAACATCCTCAAGTTTAAAAGAACATTGATAATCTGTTTATCACTATGTTCTTAGGCATTTCTATGATGTTGGATTATGACGTCAAACATTCATTTTCTACTCTACAGAGAAATTCCCAATAGAACTAGAATATGATAATATGAAAAATTAAAGCATAAAAACGTCAAGGGTAAATTTGAGGAAATAGTGATAAAACATTTATTCCATGTTTATTGGTTGTCATGCAAATCAGGAAAGACACAATTTTGTATGCAGTAAAAGTTTATTTGAATACTGTCTCCACCACAATATATGGCAGAAGTATGTTTTTATGTGTATGTTGCATTTGATAGAAACTAGACCGTATTTCTTCATATGATATATAAATGTACACATCCAAATTTTATTTGTATATCTGATTTATTTTTTGGGATAGCTAAGCAATTGATGGACTAAGTTATTTCTATGTTTGTAGAGATCACATTTTAAGAATTAAAAAAACATATATAGCTATGAAATATAATGTTAAATATTGAAATGAAATACAGTTACCTAAAAATCCTGTGAAACACTTACCAATTTTATTAAAGTTTTAATTAAAGGATTGCTTGAGACTATTTATAAATGTTTGGTATTTCATACGGGTTTACCATAGAATATTTTTTTTATAGGGGGGATATGATAAATTTATGTCTTCACAAAGGCTAGGTAGAAAATCACAAGGTGAAACCCTTACATTTGTCCTACTTCTACATATTTGAAAGACAGCCAGTGCAAAAAATATTATTTCACATTTCCTGTTGATCAGATTAATTTTAAGAGTTTTTGTCCTTGATAAATTAGACCGGAAGAAAGAGGAGAAATCTTTTATAATTATGCAATTTATATTTATATTACAGGTATAGAGCACCTGAATGTTTATTGACTGATGGTTACTATACATATAAAATGGATATGTGGAGTGTTGGTTGTGTCTTCTTTGAAATTCTCAGGTAAACAACTCAATATACTAGCTTTTTCATACAAAAAGTAAATAAGGGGAAAGGAAGGGGATGTTCGTTGACTGTGCGAGGGCTATATAGCCAGTCAAGGTAAAACCCCATTATCATGGTCATTGAAGGCACAGAATGTTTAAATATACATTTGGTGCTGGAATATGTTTTATACCCAAACCTCTATATTAGTTTATTTTCAACCATCTGCAAAGACATCTTGATAACTTTTTGTGGTAAATATCATGCCAGTTACCTACACTTGAAATTGAACTAATTGCAACTTGAACATTCTTCTACTCTTGAAGTGTATAAGATATACAACCTATTTGTCTGCATTGATACATACTGTAAGTTTTAAACAAATAAATATTTGTTTTTATAGTTATACTTCTGATTCGTTAAAATGGTAGATTGATTGATTGTTGTTCTCTTATGTTCAGTGGCAAATATTTCATGTTTTTGTCAAAATAAATCAGATCATCACAAGTCCAATAGGCAGGTTTTTTCCTTGTAAAAAGAAAAAAAGGGTTCTCAAACTTTCAATGCATTGTGCTTGCTCTATATGACCCATCCCATCTTTACCAGACCAGTCTGAATATTTATACATCATGCAAAACCAATCAGAAACCCTTTTTAGCAAGGGTTATTCTGCCTGATTGGAGAAGTTTAGATATGTATATTTCAATACCTACTCAACCATTGGAGTAAGAAAAAGAAAAAAAAGAGCTTTATATCAATTCTCAATACAGTGACATACTTTTCTTTTGACTGTTTTGGTTGTTTTAATTTGTAGGCATTCAATATTTTAATGGGTGTTAAACAACTTTGAATTTGAAAAGTCAATACAATACGTGATCATGTATCAATATGTTCAAAGGGAAATAACTTTTATATTTTAGCTTGCATCCTCTGTTTCCTGGTTCTAATGAAGTAGACCAAATAGCTAAAATCCATGACATTTTAGGGACACCAGATCCTTCAGTTCTCAATAAATTGAAAAAGTAAGTAGCAGCAGTCTGAATTAACAATAATTTGAAAATTTTGAGTAAAACAATAATTTAAAAAAATATATATTTAAGTAAATTGTGAACTTTTGCATTTGAAGGGGAAACACATAATTAAAAATTCTGCTGAAACATATTGTCATCATCACAAACACCTTTATGTGACCATTATCAATATTACACATTGTTAATACAGAAAAAAACAATTTGACAGTCATAATAGTAAAGCTTAAAACCAACATTTATAACATGATAACCATATTTTCACTACTTAGAGTAAAAACACTTGGTTAAGAAGGACACTATCATAAACCTTACTGATATATTACAGGTCGCGAGGAATGAACTTTAATTTTCCATCTAAGAAAGGTAGTGGTATAGAAAGATTACTGCCACATGTAAGCACTGATGCTGTAGAATTAATATATCAAATGTGTACATACGACCCAGATGAAAGAATGTCAGCCAAACAAGCTTTGAGACATCAGTATTTCAAAGATCTCAGGTAAATATACTAGTATTGTAGTGAATTGTTAGTAGAGGGAATTATACATCATATTTTAACATCATTATATGAAAATGCAGGATATTTTAATACTGATTCAGACACTCATTTGCAAAGTTTTTGTGATTCTGGGGTTTTTTTTAACATCGAAATTTTATGAAAATCGTACACAATGCTATGAACCAAATCTTGCAGATAGAGTTCAAATTTGGGTATGGAGTCATTAATGTTCTAGAGTTTTGCCCTTCTAAAATTGCAAAGCTTGGGCAGGGGCTATTCTTCTTTTATTTTAAATTCTTGTGCAGAATATTTGTTTTTCTTACTTTGAAACACACCATTGAAAATATATGGCTTTGCATCTAATTGGAAATTATTCCTTTTTCTATGACATAAGGGGGTTTATGTATTATAAAAAAAAAAAAAAATTTAAGATTGAAGTTTAACTTGTTCAATAGTTAAAATTTAATTACAATAGACTTTTTCATTAAATGTCAAGATGTAAAGAAATAACTCTTTTCTACAATTGTTCAGGTTTCTTTGGTAGTAGTGTTTATTAAGGCTTCTTTCAAAATGCTGGATTGCAATCTTCATATGAAAAGATCCTTAAATTTTTCATTGGATGTTTATAGGGATGCTGATAAAAGGGCAGCCATGATGGCCAAAGCAAAACAACAACAGCAACAACAGCATGAAGAAAAGGAAAAGAAAACTTTAGATTTAACTAAACCAGTGCCTCCATCAGAAATAACTGCTTCACCTGATATGGACACATCACGATCAGAAAAGAAGAAATCTGATTCTGATGCCAGCAGTAGTACAATTGTACCTAGTCTACCTAAAGCTCAATCCTTACCCAGTCATCCTCATTTATTTAAAGATAGAAAACGAGTTCCTGTAAGTTTGGATTAAATTATGGTGTATAAATTTGAAGAAAAAAACTGTTATTAAATCCCTTAAAGAGTAGCTGCTTTCTTCTACTTTCTATTTTAAAAAGTAAAAAAATTGAATTATAATTGAAATAGTTGAAATTAAATTTGTTTGAAAATTCGGATTGCATTATAAATTGGATATTGAAAAGTTATCAAAAAATGTAAATACAAATATAAAAGAAGAAGTGGTATGAGTGCCAATCAGACAAATTTCCATTCAAGTCACTATGTATAAAAAGTTAACAATTATAGTACGACCTTCAACACAGAGCTCAAATAGAAATTTAGAATTAGCAAATTAAAGCATCAAGCCTTGCCTCACATTGAACAGCAAGCTCTAAAAGGCCTCAAAATGACTAGTGTAAAACAGTTCAAACAGGAAAACCAATGGTCTAATCGATATAAAAAAATGCTTATTAATCACACAAACAAACAACCACCACTGAACAACTGAAGGACAGGTGCATACAAATGCAGTGAGTTTTTAAAAGTTTTAACAGATGCAATCCTTCACCCTAACCTGAGACAGTAGTGTAACATTACAACATAAAAGACACGCTTACAGCTATGGAATATCAATTGAAATGGTTTAGACATTTGAACAAAACAAGTCAACATACACTGAATGAGAAAGCATGAAAAAACAAGTAAACATACACTGAATGAAAAAGCACGAAAAAACAAGAAAACGTACATCGAACGAAAAAGTATGAAAAAACTAGTAAACATATACTGAACGAAAAAGCATGAAAGGGTGAAATCTGATTTATGACAAGTAAATGATTTGGATAAATTGTGTGAAAAGGGAGATAACACAGTTTGCTACTGAATGTATTGGAATTACATATTGAAATATCAATGATTTGTAACATTTAAATATGATGCTGAATTTTTGCTATTCTTTCTATTTCAGAGAAGAAATAAGAAATTAATAGAAAGCCATCAATTTACAAATCACACAGGACTTAATCTTCCGAAAGTTCCAATGCATACAGGTTCAATAAACCCATCATTTCATGCTGCTGCTTTCTCAGGATCTTATAGTGCATTACATAATAATGGAACTATGTCTTTACTACCAAGTATAAATAGTACTTATAAACCACATAAAGTAAGTACTATTTAATTATATTTGTAGGTGTCAAATTTTTACCGCCATGACAGTTTTTGTCGAGCCTGCAACTTTTGTTGCAGAAAGCTCGACATAGGGATAGTGATCCGGCGGCGGCGGCGGCGGCGGCGGTGTTAGCTCACTTCTTAAAACCTATATATTTTAGAAGGTGGAAGACCTGGATGCTTCATATTTTGTATATAGATGCCTCATGTTACGAAGTTTCCGTCAGTCACATGTCCATTGTCCTTGACCTCATTTTCATGGTTCAGTACCCACTTGAAAAAAAAGTTCAGATTTTTTGTAATGTTAAATTCTCTCTTTTTATAAGTAATAGGATAACTATATTTAGTATGTGCGTACCTTGCAAGGTCCTCATGCCCGTCAGACAGTTTTCACTTGACCTCGACCTCATTTCATGGATCGGTGAACAAGGTTAAGTTTTGGTGGTCAAGTCCATATCTCAGATACTAAAAGCAATAGGTCTAGTATATTCTGTGTATGGAAGGACTGTAAGGTGTACATGTCCAACTGGCAGGTGTCATCTGACCTTGACCTCATTTTCATGGTTCAGTGGTTATAGTTAAGTTTTTGTGTTATGGTCTGTTTTTCTCATACCTTTATGCAATAGGTTTACTATATTTGTTGTATGGAATGATTGTAAGGTGTACATGTCTAGCGGGCAGATGTCATCTGACCTTGACCTCGTTTTCATGGTTCAGTGGTCAAAGTTAAGTTTTTGAGTTTTCGTCTTTTTATCTAATACTATATGTCATAGGTTAACTATATTTGGTGTATGGAAATATTTTATGATCTATATGTCAGTCGTGCAGGTTTTATTTGACCTTGACCTGGTTTTTACGGTTCTTTGCTCAGTGTTAGGTTTTTGTGTTTGGTCTATTTTCTAAAACTATAAGCAATAGGTCAGCCATAGTTGTTGTATAAAAGCATTGTTAGCTGTACATATCTGCCTGGCATATGGTTCATCTGACCTTCACCTCATTTTCATGGTTCATTGATCAATGTTTAGTTTTCTTGGTTAATGTTAAGTTTATGTGACAGTCAATAAAGCTTTATATTTAGAAGTATCAACATAATCAATGATTAGTAAAGAAGGCGAGACATTTCAGTGTGTGCACTCTTGTATGTATTTTTGCATATTTTTATTTTCATTCTCAAAATCACAATTAATATTGATAAAAAAAAAACAACAAAAAAAAGAATGATTTGAACAACAAAAGACCAACTATACATAAGTTTTTAGAACAACATTACAACCAAGCAGGAAAATTAGAGTAAAATAGAAGAAGAATACTTATTGTTTTAAATCATGGGCAATTAAATTTGCACACAAAAATGATATAAATTTACAATTGAAAAGAAAAAATTTATTAAATAATTTGATTAAAACAATATTTAAAAAATGAAAAAGTTACATTGATCTGTTTCTAGGAATGGACACATTTTGCAATTAATACATCATTGATTTTTGAATTTTCTGTTTCTATCTTTAAAAAGATAAAACTATCTGACTTTAAGATTGCAACTTAATGTAGAATTGCTCATGATAGGTTTTTTAGGAAAATGTAACAAAATTTAAACAAACATAATAAATATGAAAGCACACTGTAAAATATATACTAATTGAAAAAAATCATTTTATTTTTTCAGGCAAACAGTAAAGCAACAAAGAATATATTGAGTACAAACACTTATCTCCCCTCGTTAGATAGGCGAGGGGCAGGATTTTAGCAGACTATTGTAACCATGACAATACTATATACAGTTCTGTTGATGACTGAGATATTGTTTGAATGTGCAGATGTGAAGCCATATTTAGATATTCATTGTTTTGTGGTAGCCATGTTTTACAATTTGTAAGCTGCATCATTTTAATAGAATGTAGTGGGTTCTTTTATCAAGAAATAATCTACATTCAGTGCTACATCTTGTGAAAAACAGTTCTGAGAGCACCTTTATTGTTGTTTGCAGAATTTCTCAGGTCTCGCACTGAATTTCTCAGTCAATATACTGTAGCTCTTTAAAATGTGTAAAATTAATTTATAGTAATTACAGAATGTAAACATCTGTAAGGCTAGTCATTTTGTTGACAGAAATTGCTCAAACATCTGCCAGTTATTCTCATCAAATGTCAAGAGCTACTGTAGATTCATTATTACTTGTTGGATACAAATTTTCTTGGGTTTCATTGGTACAGGTGAACCACGAACTGAAATTTTCAATGACATACAGTGTATTGGCTTTGAATGCAAAGGTTGGCAAAACCCTAAATTAAATATTTATGCAAATGCAAGTTTCCCTCAATCCACGAAAATTGATACCCACAAAAAATAAATTAATCCACAGTAACTTACTGTAGCATATCTTACAGTCATTCATGTTTTCACAGATTTTGTTGATATAGCAACAAACATTTTATTACTAAACAACAATGTGATATTCATATACAGGAAATTAAAGAATAAGAAATTAGTTGGTGCGACATCAATTATTCATGCAACATTCGAAAATTCAATCTTTCATTGTACTCACTGTTGACAGGGTATATGGTTATCTTCTTAACTCTAAGAAATAGACTTGTTCATACTTATTTATATATACAAACATCAGAACCATATATGTGTTTTTTAGTTTTCATGTATGTTTTTTTCAAATGTTCTTGATTGATTTTGAAGATGTTCTGAAAGATAATTTGAATTGCATTTTTTCATATTATTAATTTACTTTTTTCAAACCAAAGGTATACATTATATACTTATCTTATTTCTAAAGACATACAGAAAATATTACAGAATTCGTTTTATAGATGATATGCAAGCAAACAGTAAAATGTTTAAAGGTTCTTGTTTTATCTCCATGCTATTTTAGGCTTTCATGGATAAATATGGACCCCTTTTAGCTCCATGTTAGATTCTTAAAATTTTAAGGTATTCAGTGTTAAACTTAATCAAAAGTCAATGCAGCCATGTCAAGTTATAAACCTATGTATGGGGGAAAGGCAGTGTGCTGACCTATAGTTGATAACTTCTATGTCATTTGGTCTCTGGTGGATAGTCTCATTGGCTATTATACCACATCTTCTTATGTATATATATATATATTGATAAGTGAAATGTAATAAATAGATTCTAAGATTTAAAATTTATTGTGAGACTGGTTCTTGCATAGCATAGACCGTTCCTGAACCTCTAATCTTTACACTTTTGAACTCCTTGTCCAGATTTTCAGAATTACTCGAGTTAAAATTGCATTAAAGTTTAAATATTTCTTTGAGGACATCTTCTTGAGTAGATTTTTTACATGTTTCTGTTATCATGTGTGATGGCATTCTTTTTAGAAAACCAAGTAAATTGTTAGTTAAATGTATAACCTATTTATTGTGAAGGATGATAGTGAGTTTTGCGTGAAAAAGACCTTAATAACAGTATTCATTTTAGTTGTACATAGTATTATATACATGATTAATGACAATGCATTTATAATGTGTAACCAACTGTGATTTGTCATTTAGATGGTGCCATTGTTCAAGTCATTCTAAATACTGACACCTTTATATTTTGGTTTATATTTATGGGGAGAGGTTTCTTGTACAAGCCTCTTTTTCAGAATTCAACTTATGTTAAATGGTTTCCTTTATATTTTACCTGCAATTTGGCACAAAAGCATGATTTATTTTGGATGCAAATGAAATAAAACTCTGTGGCACAAATGAAATACAATTTTTAGATATTCTTCCATGAATGATCAATTACAAGCATTCTTTATAGGAAAGTATTTAGTTTGCAATTCTGTTACTGTTTCATGCTTAAATTCACCAGTAAAATAGTACCATGTTAACCATGTTTTAATATATATATATATATGTATGTATACACAATTTTTCTTCATCTTTTTTTCTGAAGTAATAAGTTACTGCTCAAGACAAAAATGTAGACGGGAAAAAATGACTGACACATGCTATATACTTAAATATTTGGAAGGTGAATGTGGATACAGTAGCAAAATTTAGCTGCTTTAACATATAAATCCATCAGGTGAAAAACAATGTAATTCTATTGATCAACATAGAACTGTCAACAATGGGACACTGCTGATACCAGGGATCTTCAGTGTTCTGTTCAAGACCTTTTTGGTATTGAAGGTCGACGTATAAACTATGATTAGAAAGCTCATTTAGTGTACTTTATTTTAATTGTTTTTCGTTTCGTAGAGCTGATGACGTCATATGAATAGGCTATATTTTGCATGATTTTTTTTGTCAACCGAAATCTAAATTGTATTCCACAAAAAGCAATGTATATTATGTTCATTGCAACAGAGAGCATTTTAAGAAAAGTTACATTGAATAGAATGATGGACCAGTGTACAAGTCTATGTATCATTTATATTAATATGTTAGCTGACTTTACAATGGCATCAACCCTGTGATTAAATGTTAATTATATGTAAATTTTATTTTTGTTAATTATGTTAGTGCCAAAAGCTTTCAGTTTTCTATAACCTTTGTGTAACCTTCAGATCATGTTGGAAGAATGCATTCTTCTTGTTATGGAAATGTTATAGTTTCCAGCAACTCAGTTATGTATAGGTTTTTGTTACATTATCAATTTAAATTTTATTAATTCTTTTAAAATGTTGCATTTTATACATAATATACTTTAAAAAAATTGACCAATATATAAATGCTACATATTTGAATATTTGAAGGTGAATGTGGATACATCGACGACATTTTGCTGCTTTCGAAATTTTATGTCAATCACTAAAACCAGGGATTTTTAAAACATTTTAGTTTATAAAGAGAATTAAAGATTACATTTATATCAGGAAAAATACTGAATAGATCGACAAACTAAACTAATTTTAGTAAATCATGATTAGTTTTAGATGAATTGGATCCTATCGAAGCTAATACTTTCAATGAATTTTTATAGAAATATTTCTTTTTATTATATCATTCAGAAGAAGAGGTATTTTTTAAAGTATTATATGAAAAAGAAATCTTATAACCAAGTTTTTTTTATATTTACACATTACTGTATTTCTTTATATACCATTTTATGATTTTTTTGGGACTTGAGGCAAACCACTAATTGCAAGTCCATAGTAAGATTCTTATTAATATTAAACACCTTGAATACCACTATTTGAACAGGAAACAAAATGTGAACAGTATTATAAGGACTAAGTGCCTTGTTAAATAAATGTACTTGTGAGCTGAGATTGTGTTGTGTCAAATCAGTATTGGTAACCCTTTGATATTTTGATCATGTTAACAAATTGGGTATTTTGTTAAATAACCACAGTTACTCTCAGTTTGTTAAAGCAGTATATATATGGGTCATTTAAGTTAAACAAAATTGAACTTAGAAAATATAACCAGTTTATTTATATTCATTCTTGGTCTTTTTAGCAGATGGATTTTTTGGTGTTTTAAGTTGTTCCATTTGAAGAAAAGTGACTGCTATTTAATTCAAATTTGAAAAGAAAAATGTTGTCAGAAAGAAAATAGCAATATCTGTTAATTTTGAAAATCACTTTTGAAATTTGTAATATTCTTTTAACAAGTTTATGATATAACCACTGATTCAGACTGCCATTGCATTACAAGGTGTCTTATGCTCCATGATTTTTTTAAAGGAGTACATAACAAATACTTTATTTGTCAGCTCAAGTTAGATTTTCACTATAATTGGTGATACCATTCACAATTATGATATATTGGAAAATGTTGGAAAAAAACTGATAGTTGAGTTTTATTTTACAATTTTAATTTAGTGCTTTTTCTGAACGTAATTACACTTTGCCTTTAAATTTATACCTAATGTAGTGGCCAAAAAAGTGGTTGTATTATTTTTAATAATAATTTAAATACAAATGTTCTGTTTTAGACTTATTTGGTCTAAGTTTGCAAATTCATTGTTAAAGGTTAAACACAGGTTAAGTTTACTGTTGGTTATGAAAATTCAATAGAGTATTGTTGTTATATATATAGATATACTAGTATATCTAGACAACAGGGAATTCAGGGAGCGTCTTTTGGTTGTGCAAGCTTTTTATTTGTTTATTCAGTTTATTTAATAAAAAAAATTGGCTTACTATTTATTTAGATCATTCTGGCAAATATTTCCACTTCGTTTTCACTTTTTGATACTATTTTTTTTCTAATATAGTTTTCAAATAATTTTCTGGTGTTTTTTATATGAACTTGCACAATTACTTTTAAAATTTCCTGCTTTTATTTAAAAGTCAATATTGCACAGAAATTTTGTAATTGTTGTTTATAGCTGATTACAATCTTCCCTATGAAAAGTAAAACCAGTGATTGGATATTATTCTCCTTTAAATTCTTCAAATTAATATAAAAGAAAGTTTTTCTTGAAGATTATTTTTAGAAAAAAAACCCCAATAAAACTTGGTTAAAAAAGAAAAATACAGATTCCTGTGTATCTTCTGTTAGTGTAAATCAATTCCCGTCCAATATTTTATATAAGTTTTTATTTTAATATGTGTTTTTATTTCTTATTCTGTGATATTGAAGCAGTGTAACATATCATTTTAACTTGGTTATTAAATTATTTAAAAAACCTACTTGAAAGGAAATGATTAAAAAAAATCTATATATATTTCAGTTTTGTTGTCATTTATTTTACTGATTTGCATACTCAATCCTGAAAAGTGAGGTTACATTTTGCACTGTATAAAATTACAGTATGTTCATAAACAAGTGGTGTACAAATCTTTGTATAACTACTACGGTATGATAGTCTTTTGATATCATAGACACTTTTAATATGATCAAACCAAAGACTTTAAAATGTGTATTTCTTACAACTCTGCTAAGCACATATCATTTTGGTGTAAGCAGGGGCGGATCCAGGATTTTGGAAAGGGGGGAGGAAGTAACTAAAAATCGAAAAGCGGAACGAGGCGAAAAATTTTTGGGACCTTTTTTTAGACTAAAAACATAAAATAAGTGTAAAATGCACTTTTTAAACGGTTCTTGACTTTGGGCATGTATATTTTATAGTTGCTGTAAAGTGTAAGATTGGACATTTTTTATGCCGTATTCTCCACATATAAATAAATTATAAAATGATGGAATGGATCCAAAGCTATTTACTAATGTACTAATATATTTGATTGGGACTTGCCAGTTAAAAATGGACATGGAAAATTCTCGTTTGTTGTATGTTTAGTTAGTATCAAGATATACGCCGGGCTATTCGATGAAATTTACAATACGACCGACACGAGTTAAGAAACAAACAGACAATTTTTATCCAAATGTTTGGTCGAAATGTTTCTGCCAACAATGGAAATGAGGGGTTCCAAATCAACCAAAGGCTACGAATGAGTCTGAAATGACAACGAATTAATGAATGACGGTCGAAAAATGGAGACATTAAGGCAACACCCAGCAGGCAGGTTGCAGTCGGGCCTTGAACAAAGTATTCAATAAATCAGTTCGGCGAAACAGACATTCCGGTCAGATACTTGATTTACATGCAAAACTCCGGGAACCAAAAAATTACGCCCATTTATTACAGTGACTTGACTGTTAGTGTTGCTATCCACCAATTGCAACTCATTCAAAATTTTGACCAAATTGCAATTTGTTTTATAAATTCAAATTGTTCAACTGGTCAGAATATTGAACAAATTGTTCAGTCAATATGTGAAAGTGCAAGGTGATAAAATAAAATATACTTACAATCCTATAAGACTTGTACTCCACTTAAATGATGTTATTACTAAATTTGTCTATCAATCTGTATAGTTATATTATAGCCATTACCATACTAAAGGTGAACTGTTTTATTTTTAATTGCTATAAAAATGTCCAAACTAAGCTTTATATAGTTTTTCTTTCGAAAAGGATTTTTTATTTATAAGAATCATATATCATTTAAAATAATACATCATATATTCAGTAAAATACGTGTGAAATAACAATATGCTATTGATAAGTTTCCTTGGGGAGATAACCTAAAATACTATTCTTTTGAATAAAGATTTTTTGAAACCAAAAAAGATTATCTCCCCTTCCTACAAACATATTGCAATTTCACAAATATTTTACTGAATATGAAATGTTTTTATTCACATAATGTGTGATTCTTATGAATATAGAATACTTTTCGAAAGAAAAACTATATAAAAGCTTAGTTTGGACATTTTTATAGCAATTAAAAATAAAACAGTTCACCTTTAGTATGGTAATGGCTATAATGTAACTATACAGATTGATAGACTGATTAAGTAATACCATCAATAAAGTGGAGTTAAAGTCTTATAGGATTGTAAGTATGTTTTATTTTATCACCTTGCACTTTCAAGACTTGACTGGTTTTCTACAGCAGTTGGTTCAAATTTCTGACCAGTTGAACAATTTGGTTTAATAAAACAAATTGCAATTTGGTCAAAATTTTGAATGAATTGCAATTGGTGGATAGCAACACTAACAGTCAAGTCACTGTAATCATCATGTTCATTTAATTCTAAAAAAATCTGTTGGAAATTTTGGTTTCAAATGGCAAAAAAAGTGGACAAGATTATTGTTTTCAATCCTGTTACGATAAGAATTTTTGTTTAAGGCAGAAAGCAGTGTCAGAACTTTTCCTCTTATACATCTCAGACTGCCCCTTCAAATCAAATGGTCCGTACCTTAGATCTTAAGCTTACTGACAGGGGATCATTATTCAGCTATGTTATTAATAGGCTTGGCCGTGTTTGGTTAAACATGTTTTTGTAGGTAAATAATATTGGTGTGGAACTTTTTTGTTCCTGACATTGTAATAGAGTATTACTTTCTGTTTGGTGGAATTATGAAATAGAAGTCAGTATGTTCTTGCTCAATCCTTGTCACTTTGAAGGTGTCATTCTTGTCACCCTAAGCATAAGCAATTTGTTACTGTAATTTGATTTTCAAATTGACATAGTTACGTTTTTTCGACGCACTGGTTTACTCCAACGTAGCGAATCACAGGACTTTGTCATAACCAATAATATATTACAGTAAATACGAGCGAAAAATATTTTTATAAGTAAAGAACTGCCACATAAAAACTAAATACACGGGAAATATCAAAGTTCACGAAGTCTTGTCTGATTAATCCTTTACAAAAAAAAAAAAGAAGTCCAAGTTAAGGGGGGAGGGGCGTACGCCCTCTATGCCCCCCTCTGGATCCGCCACTGGTAAGGACAAAAAATTGATGAGTGTGAAGACAAAATACTGACCAGTTTTGCAAAACAGGGATCTACAAATAAGTCAACATAATGTTGATTCGTTATTTTCCTTTGGATAGCAATATTTAAGGATTTCTTTGGCACAGGTGAAACAAGAATTTAAGTCTTCAACAGAGTACATGTATAATTGTTTTAAGGAGTTGTACTCAGCATTTGACAAAATCACTAAATCATAAATCTGTGAAAATTGGTACCAATGTAAATAAAAGAAATCCCAGTAGCAGAAATATATGTCATTTTAGGTGTTTTGGGTAAAAACTATAATAGATAGAGGGAAGTTCTGATCAGCAAAACAGATCAGAAACAAGTTATATATATATACATGTTGTGATTGATTTTGGGGGTTATGGCCCTAAATGTTTAAAATTAGGGGCCAAAAACAATACTTTTCTCATATTTTGTATAAATTGCTTATTTATTGACCAATTTCAATGGGGTTTTATTCTTGGATTCTTTGGGGTTCTTTAATATGCTAAATCTCAACGTGTATTAAGTTTTTTGAATTTTGGCCCAGTTTTTAAATTGGTCCACATTGAGGTCTAAAGTGTCCAAAATTAAACTTTGTTTGATTTCTTAAAAAAAACAAACTATTGGGGGATCTTTGATATGCTGAATTTAACTGTGTATTTAGAATCATAAATTTTAGATACTTAATTTTTGGTCCCGTTTTCAAATTGGTCTACATTAAGGTCCTTAGAGTCCAAAATTAAACTTAGTTTGATTTTAAGAAAAATTGCATTCTTGGGGTTCTTTCAATTGATATGCTTAATCTACATTAAGGATGTATTCTTCTGACTTTTCGCTCGTTTTTTTAAGCTCGTTCTTGAATTATTTCCAAAACGTGATACAAGTGGAAAATATAAATGAAATTTAAAAATATTATAATCAAACATAACTCTGTGAAAAAATTGTTTATTTACTATGAATGGTTTTTGAGTAATCCAGTTTTCAAATTTTACGACCAATCAAGTCAGTATTTTTAGCCAAAATTTTGAGAAAATGGGTGAGGGATACAAAAAATTATTTTACAAGAATTATGGATATCCCATATCATTTTGGTCTTTTCAAATTTCTTAGAAAAGTATTTTTCAATCATTTAATAACAAAAAAGATGAAATAATACGCATTTTGTTCTTAAACTGAGAAAAATCACAAAAATACAAAATTGACAGCATGGTAAATTTTACACAAAAAAGCGTCAAAATATGATAAAACTTTCTTATATTAACACCTACCTATAGTTTTTTTAAGCAAAATGTATGCAGATTGCTCCACTTCATCTTTATAGAAAGTATGAAAAAAAGTTTAATTGTGGAACTGTGATTTTTTTCACGATAATAGGCCAAAAATAGGTAAAAATCGATGAAAAATGGGAAAATCATCAAAATTGGGCATTTTCAAAGGGCCGTAGCAAAATAAGAAGTGCACCACCATTTGATTTTTTCTTTACCAATTATTTTGTTAGTCTTATAAACCCAAAAATCAGGTTAAGAAAAAAAAATTTGGCTCCTCAGAGGTGTACATCCTTAAGGTCCTTAGAGTCCAAAATTAAACTTAGTTTGATTTTAAGAAAAATTGCATTTTGGGGTTCTTTGATATGCTGAATCTAAACTTGTAGTTAGATTTTTTATTATTGGCCCAGTTTTCAAGTTGGTCCAAATCAGGGTACAAAATTAAACTTTGTTTGATTTCAACAAAAATTCTTTGATATGCTAAATCTATCAATGTATTTAGATTTTGGATATTAGACCATAACACATGTAGTTAGATGTCCAATTTAAATTTAAGTTCTTAGACCACATTCATTTGGTGTGAGAAACCTATGCTGTGTCAAATATTTAATCACAATCCAAATTCAGAGCTATATCAAGCTAGAATGTTGTGTCCATACTTGCACAACTGTTAAGGGCTCTACCTCTGCGGTCGTATCAAGCTGCGCCTTGTGAATCATTTTATATCATGAGGAGTTACAGATGAAGATTGAATTTTGTTCTGGTCTGAGGATGTTGTGCAGATTTATAGTAAGAAGCAAAATGTGACATGAAATACTTTCCAGCCACAGCAGCTTATATATAGATATAGGAAGATGTGGTGTGAGTGCCAATGAGACAACTCTCCATACAAATAACAATTTAAAAAGTAAACCATTATAGGTTAAAGTACGGCCTTCAACACGGAGCCTTAGCTCACACCGAACAACAAGCTATAAAGGGCCCCAAAATTACTAGTGTAAAACCATTCAAACGGGAAAACCAACGGTCTAATCTATATAAACAAAACGAGAAACGAGAAACACGTATATATTACATAAACAAACGACAACTACTGTACATCAGATTCCTGACTTAGGACAGGTGCAAACATTTGCAGCAGGATTAAATTATTTGTATAAAGCTTTATATTACAGCAGGAAGATGATCATGATACTTCATAACTTATATGCAGATGCCTTATGTAATGTTAAGAAGTTTTATATTGTTATATGTCCAATGTCTTTGATCTCATGTTCATGGCTCAGCTACTGCTTGAAAAAAGTTTTTGTCATGAAAAATAAGTATGTATTATGAGTACCATTATAGGATAAACATGTTTGGTATATGGTACATTAGTAAGCAATGTGGCCAGTATTTCTGGTGTATGGAATGATTGTGTCATGTACATGTCTGTCTGGTAGTTGTAATCTGACCTTGAGTTCATTTTCAAGTTTCATTGGTCAATGGTAATTTTTCAAGGTGGTTTTGTAGGTTTGTTTGATACTATCAAGTTATAAACAAAATATCAACTATATTTAATGTATAGAATGATTGTATGGTGAACATGTCTATCCTTGTGGCATAGTTCAACTGATCATGACCTTATTTTTATTGTTCATAGGTCAATATTCTTCAAGGTCAGTTTCTCATATACTTTAAGCCATATGTCAACTATATATATTGTAAGGTGTACATATCTATCTGGCAATACATACAACCTTGATCTCATTTATATAAATACTTATTTACAGAACTTCAAGCAACTGACCATATAGTACATGGAGTAAATTTGTAGCTTTGTCCTTGTCCTTCATATTCTGGGTACAGAAATTTATTTGGTTTTCCTCGACCTTAAATAATGACGTGCTAACTTATAGACCATGCCAAATTTGTCTAACATTAAGTTATTACATATTAGTAACATGACTTTTTCTCTTCACTTCATGTTTTTTATGATCCACCATGCTCATGTTCTTTCAAAGACATGTAGAATTTATTAAAGAAGTCACTGTGTCAGGTACTAATAATCAGTTCAATGAGGTTTCAACATCGATAGATATCCTTGATTTCAAAAAATTGAAGGGGCATAAAAATTTCACCTTGTCTGTGTGTCCATACGTCCCAAACTTGGTTTCCATTTTTTTTACTTTAGTTGGCTTTATTTACTGAGAAACAGGTTATTGTATTTTGGTCTGAGAGAATCTTATAAGGTAATATAACTTTTTTACAAGACAGACATATTTGGTAAATATAAAAACCAACAAGTTGTTAACATTTTATTTATCTTAAGACTTGAACAATTGTCTCTGGCAAACAACAGAATAAATATTTGTGTGCCAAAGGAAAAACAATATATCACAATGTTATTCAGAATAATCAGCAGTAAATTATACAATATAGTTGTTTCATTTTTTCCATCAAATATAGAACTATTCATATAGACTTATAGTTAAATCTAGTACATTTATACTTTGGACAATCATGCATCATGGTCAGATAGACTGGACCTTCAAGGGTCTCAAATTGTATTTAGTTTATCATTAAAAATATGTGCCCATGCTCCTTTCTGTTACATTTAGTCTGTTCAAGAGTTATTTAGGAAACTTACTTTATGTTAATACCAGATGAAACATCACTTTACTGATTTACAACTGATCAACATTGTTTTCAATAAATTTTGTTTTCAGATTTAGCCCTTTATAAAATTTAATAAGAACAGAATAGTTGCAAGAAGATTTGCTAAGTAAAAGTATTTTTTGTTGTAAAGATTTTTCTTAATATCTGCATTCTTACAGATCATCTTTTTTAAAAATTTAGATCATTTATCATTGGATCAAATAAAACCAAATTGTTACATTAATCATTGTTAAAAATAATTTAAGCATTTGAAAATGCAAATGTAAACTGTACACTTAAAAAATGTTATTTTTATAAAACTTGTAGGTAGCTTCACCATTTTATATCCCAAAACCATTTAGGTACAATCTATGATGATAGAAATTCTACCTATAGCTTAATTGATCATTTAAACAAATTTAGACAAAGTATAAGCACATATTTCAACATAACAAGTAACCAATGTTTTATAAAATAAGTAAAACAGTCAGGCACATTCATGAATAACACACAAAATTAGAGTCAATAGTATCACAGAATGAACTAGCAAATAACATACATGTATTGGCATTTATAACCTCTGAAAATATATAATAAACAGTAATATTTACATAAAAAATATGATTGACATAAAACAAAATCTATGAAATTCTTGTAAATAGGGAATTCAATAAAAAGAACATGTAGTGAAGCAATCTTTTGTTAACTATTTAGAAAAGAAAAAAATATAAATTATTTTGACATGTATTAGAACATCATTTTCAGTATGTTAAAATTTGGTATGTGTGCTTTACATAAATTTCCAAATTTTTAAATGTCTGAATTCAGAAATCAAAGGCCACAGATAAGTTATCCTAAAATTAGCATATAAAGAAAAAATCAATTTTGTTTGGCACAAGAGTAAGCAGTTGATAGATTTTTCTTTTCCCATTTTCTTTTAAAAATATGGTAATTCACATATTAGGAACAAAAGGAAAATTGTCAAATAATGAACAACATGAAATAAAAATAATCAATCATCTTCATTTTCCATAGCTTTACATCGATTAGAAATATTTTTATTGAAGGGCATTTGAAAGTCATCAAAGTCCACTTCCCACGTAAACTGGTCCCTTTTTTTCTGTTTCTCTCCTAGTAAATCTTCAGTTGTTGGTTGTGGTACCCAGGCTCTTAAAGGAATATATGTAATATCTTCTTGTTCATCTAAACCCTGGGCAAGTGCTGAAGCAGCACGTAATATTGATCCTTTTCTTTGTCTTGGAGGCCCATCTTCAAAATCTCTAGTACCATATGGATTCTGTAAGACAAAACATCATCAAATTATTTCAATTCAAAGCTAATAAAAAAAAAACAAGACTTAAATATAAACATTAGTGCACTTAATGTGTATTGATGCAAAAATACTTTTTTGAAAATTAATTTACTGTACGGAATGAACATCAAATTTAAAAAAAAAACATGATATAATGTCAAAAGTGTTTTTTCGTGCAAAGCATAAATGTGTTAATATTAATATGATTATAACACAAACATATATTTTTTTAAAGTTATTAGAAAATTAATCAGACTTTAATGACACAGTTATATATGTAAATGAGTTTTTAACCAGTAAAAGTACTCCAAAAGTCAATTTTTGCAATAATTTAGTAATTTATCTATATTTTTCTCATTTTCAAGAAGAGTTCAAGTAAAGTTTCAAACTGCTATTGTCCAAATTATCCTTTTACATGGATTCTTATTTCAATATAATAATTATGCTATTATAACAGTTTTTATTTGGTATTCTGAATTTGTAAGTACAATAATGATTTAAAGAGATGAACTGATGACAGACCATGTTAATTGAGAGAATGACAAGGCAGTCGTGCATTAATATAAATAAAAAAATCTTTAATAAATAGACCATTTTAACTGCAAAAAATAGCCAACAACAAAAGAATAACTTAACAACAATTTCAGAAACAAGCCATTAGTTCATTTTCAAGAGCTGAAAGGTAATTTTGTGACTCTGTTTGCTAAAACTGTTGAAGGTAACATATTAACAGAAAGAACTTGTGATAATAAAATTGAAACTGTCACAACAATGATTAGACATTAATTGTCACAAGCAATACTATACTATGAATCGTAATGAATGACTATATACATTGTAGTGATGATAGATGTGAGATATACATATCAAACAGTGGTTGAAAATAAATGGACAAATTCATTTGACCTGTTGTTAATATACACATTCTGCATTCTATAGTAAGCAGAAAAACTCATAAACATTATCATTCAATAATAACGTAATAAATAAAATTTGAAGAACATATCAATATGCATTTCATACCAAGAAAGACTCTTGTTATTGTTTGATTTAAATTAGAAATAAGAAAATGTGAGCACTTTTTCTGTGAATAATTTTTATAAAATCAATCTGAAACAGGTTGAAAGAATACTGACATGCAGTTTTACTGCTATATTTATTGTTTATTTTATATGATCAAAATGAATATATATTCATAAAAGGTGTTAAGATAATGCTTTTTTGTCAGATATTATAAGGTCAAATTTTATCACACTTTGTCATGATCTTAGAGTCTTTTCATTAATTCCTTAGAATAATGGAACTATCTGTACTATTAATGGAACATTTTTTGTCAGTCTACTTTACCTAAGAGAACTGTTTTGTGGCTATGATTAAGACATTGATTTTTTCAACAAAAAAAGCATTAAAATAAAAGAACATTATTGATAAAATATGTCATGCAACTTATTTTATTATCATCAAATTTCCCTTGATTTTTTAATATGCATGAAAACAACTACCAAGCAAATAAAAATGTCCATTTTTTTTTTAAATAATGAAATTAATAACATTAAATATTAGATTACAGTAGAGGATTTCACACAGGCACCCAAAGACAAGGGGAGATAATATGATTATTAAATATTGTTATCCCCCCTTGACTGAAGAGCATGACTTGCTTTATGAAAATACTAGCAATTCAGAAAACTGTCTATTTAATGTAGTTGTATAAATTTAAAAGGAAAAGGAGTTTTCACTTTATGTAAGGGGGCCTCTAAAAATGATACAAAATTAATTTTTCACAAAGCAAATCATTTACAGTTAAGCCAAAGTTAACATAATTAATCTAAATATCTAGATGCAGAGTAACTGGCAGAAAGTATTATTTGGAAAAAAAATAATTTCTACATATCATTACCCTTTGGTTCTAAACAGCTTATCTTGATTACTATACAAAAAATAAATTATAAAATAAGAAATTAGCTCAAAATGCATCCAGAATATCATTGTGACCATCAAAGCTTTAATACCACACCATAGTTAAAAGGTGATTTCAGCACACTCAGGCCAAACCAAAAATATTTCTAGATTCTCATCCCCTATTAAACATTAGTATTACGGTTGTAGAAAAATAAATCATTATGGGAATGTCATCTCCTTATTTTTATCAGATGTAAATTTTGTAATGTACTCGATGTACATTGAGGGGATGATAATCTAAATCAGTTTTACAGTATTGGCCAATTGCTTACATCAATTTGATGCTGCTGAGGATGCTCTTGAGGGTACCTGTGTAAAAATCCAAAATATCAATTGCTTAAAAGATTATACACGATAGTTATGGAATTTCATTTTTTTTAATGACTTCAGTGGTGCCATAATGAGTATTTTTTAAATTCAATGACTTTCATCTTTTAAGACTGGCTTATTGTTAAATATAATAAATTGAAATTATATATTTTTACTGTCTATGTATGCCAACTATTTTTACCATGTTAAAAGTAACATTCTTTAAAGATTCAGATCTAATATTTTATTTTACTTCATATTATATTAACATGGTAATTTATCATTTGTACTCAATAAGATTTTTTAAAAGTATCAAATGAAAATTATAATACAACTAACTTCAGAAACAAAAATAACAAGATCAAATTTAAACAAAATTCTCCAGGGAAGATAACTCACACAGTGAAGAAAACTCCAATAATTCTGAAGTGCAATATATGTCCATATATTTATAAATCTATTCAATATATCAAATGATGACAACAAGAATGTGGCAATCTGATTTCAGTTCATGAAATAATACCCAACAAAAAACAACTAACTATAGTTGATCTTTGGACAACATTTAACTCAATTTAATTCAAAATTGTAAGATCATTATTTATCAAAACTGAAGTTATCTTTCTGGTTAAGTAAAAGAAATTAAAATATCTTAAAAGTAAAGATTCTATTATATTAATACAACGAAAAATGTTTTGCCCAAGAAATATATTTTCATATCTTAAGTTATTTTCCAAATCATTATTTTTATAAACCAAAAGAAGTGGATTTATGTGAGATAAGATATGCCTCTAATGTTTGTGAGTGAGAAAAAAAATTACACAAAGTTGAAGATTAACGTGCATAGCATAAATATTTGTTCATGGGTCAAATATTTGAACAAATGTCAAAATAAAACTTTAGTTCTTGCATTCATTTATGTCATCATGTAATACATTCACGAAATATTATCCAAATAATACCACAGAGTAATAATATAATCCACATACTACCAGTAATAAATAAATCACAGAGCAAAGAGTACTATTCCTGAACCTTATATAAAAGATAATGTATACTATGATCTATACAGATATGACCACAACCTAATGGCTTACACTTGATGATTGTCGATCTGTACCCGTATTGGTACCTGTGGTCATTAAACGTTCTCCTGTTTGCTGTAATAATTCATTTGGTTTTTTAAATGACTCAACAAAAGGAAAGAGAATCATAAACAAAATGATAAACTTCCACAATGATTTTTTAAACTTTGAATTTTTCATGCATACTTTTATTTCTTAGTGAGAAAAGAATTCAGGGTGCAATGTTATAGTGGTCTATACTATAATTGCACTGAAGACCAAGCTTTTAGACACATGCAGTAACATTTCATTTTGAGTATATCAGTACTGTGATATCATGTCATAAATTTATTATATAACAAGTAGTAAAATATTAAATAAACTCAACCCTACAAGAAGCAAGGTTAAACATCATACATGAAAGTAAATATCTGTCAATAAACTCTTTCAGTTTTAGGTTTATATGGTTGCTAATGTAAATATCAAAAATAAATTGAATAAATTTTTGAATAAAAGAACATCAACGAATTAAATTATGGTGTTCAGCATGACTTGTGATACAGCCTAGATGAAAATAATGACTTTAACTAAATTAATGTAAATAACTTTATCTGGTTGTATTTTTAATCCAATAGAACGAATTTGACATTTTGTACAAATCTTGTTTTTGTTGTTTTGTAATGATTTTATTTATACCTGTGAAGCTGGAGCTTGATTTTCTTTTTGATCTCCTCCTGGTCCTGAGGCTGGTCTAGCTGTTTTAGCCCCTCCTTTGCCTTTTCCTCCTTTTCCCTTTCCCCCTTTCTTGTCACTTGGAGTTGGCATACTCTCCCATTTAGTCTGAACTACATCTATAACTCTTGGATCAGCCCAAGCTAAAGCTAAATCCATTGGATTGTGACCTTTTAAAAAAAAGAAGAGTAAATGAAGCATATTACTGAATAGTTTATATGATAGACCACAGAACTAAATGCAATTGTAAATAGTATTAATGACATGTTTGTGTTGTCTTGAAAAAGTGTATAACAAGCTTGACTGACTTATATATATAACAAAGTCAGTATTGAAAAAAACTACAACACGAATAAATTTTGAGTTCAGTATAGTTTTTATCTATTAGGATTTAGTATCCCTTCTTTTACATTGGTGCAATTTTATGTAACTTGTAAGTCCGTTTTACTTGTGGCTTAAAGAGGAATGCCCATGATAAACAACAGACCTTATGACAAATAATTCTTTTGGTAGATCAAGTGCACCTTGTGTTGTTTACAAATGAAATAATATTAATACCCACATTCATAATTCAGATGAAATATTGTTTACGATAGAATAAATTTGACTCAAACTGATGCTAGAGGCAGTAATGTAATAAAATTTGACTCTTGTTGAAGGCATCATTGCAATTCTTAGAACAACAATAAAAAGGTTGTTCCTTTGCCTTGGTTTTGTCAAGTGAGTGTAAGGATTTTGTGTCATAAATTAATTTTTCTTTTCCTGTTCAGATTGACTTAAAACTTAAATCATGTATAAACTGTAAATATTTCAAAGTAAACACAAAAAACACAATGGAAGCAGGTTTAAGCGGACCTCCAATTTCAAGATCAGCCAACTATAATTATTTCATGCATATTTAGTTGTAATATTGTGAAATAAATATACAACAATTGTTGGGGTTTTAACATTTATATGTCTGAAAATATTGTCTATTTTTTTACCTTTCTTATTTTCAGTTTGAACTCGGACTCCTCTGCTTATTAGGTAAGCCACCACATTCTCTTTGGAACTCTCTATAGCTCTTGTTAGTGGTGTGCCACCATTCATTGTTGTGGCATCTATTTCTGCACCATGCTCAATCAGAAATTCTACTACATTCAACTGACCAGAATGACAGGCATGGTGCAATGGTGTCCACTTAAAATTGTCTCGAGCATTTATATTGGCACTAAAAAACAAAAAATATTATACAAACATGTATATAGAAGTTGACAATACCTTATATAAAACACAAACAATTCTGTGTAATTTTTCATATACAAAAACATTTAAAAATCTATCAATAATATTTAACAATATTAGACTAAGTAAACTGTTTTCTTGTACTTGATATAGTAATTTATAGAACTTTAAGAATTGTGTGGTGATTATAGTTTTTCATTCAACAATTATACAAATGTTCTGCTTTAAACAGTTTTTAGTTGCATAAGTGGTATTATGATACATGAACATGTAGCCCGTTCATCTGGAGTTTGGAATAAATTATAATACTTTGTCCACAACAAGATGAATCATTTTAAACATGTCTTTTGGGTTTGATTTTTTGTTTTATAGTGTTATTGGGCTGATGTTTTGTTGGTGCATATATCATATATCAAATTTAATTATTCTTATTAAAAAGTGGCAAAGTACTATTTCTCTTCAAAGCACAAAGCATTTAATACTTAAACATAAGGTAGTGACTATTGTCAGCTGAGAGTTGGAATAATGTGTCTTGATGACAACTGAAATGTCTCTCTATGAATTTTTACCTGGTGAGTTAGCACTCAAAGTCAACTTGTTGTTGACAGGTCTAGGCCATCTAGTGCAAAACAGACATCAACATATTATCAACATAAACAGCGTGTTATGTTTACTTCTAAACAATACCTTAAGTACAACTAATCAACCCTATCTTTTGGCAATAAGTACAATTTTAAGGTGGTTAATACATGTATATAAACAATATGTATAGGAAACCATTGAAACATACATGTACAAAACTTTTTGATTAAATATGAATTTCAGTTGTAATATAAGTAACCTACCCATTTTCTAGCAGAAATTTGACCATTTCCAGATTTCCAGCAGAACATGCACACATGAGAGGAGTTTTATAATACTTGTCTCTGGTGTCAACATGTGATCCTTTCTGGAATGCAGTCCGAAGAGAATCAAAGTCCCCATTTTTAGTAGCATCAGTAACATTAATGTACATCCTCTCTGGATGTTGTAGGTACCAAGATGAATCATCCTGTAGAGGATGATGAGGTGGTTTGTCTCTGTCAAATCTTCCAGTATCAGTGAAATTAATGTGTCTTTCAATAAACATTTCAGGAGGTCCTCCACCATATGTTCTAGGTCCATCATCTTTAACACACACTGGCATCACCAATTTGAATTTTCCCTTCTTCTTTCCTCCTTTCTTACCACCCTTCTTTTTCTTTTTCTTGCCTTCAAATGCACTCATAAGATAGTTTTTATTTACCCACTTTTTAGCCCCAATGAAATCATTGTAATCAACATTTCCATCATGAGCTTTATCATGAGCTAAAATTAATTTCTTCATATCCTCCTCTTCAACTGGAGCACTCATACCTTGAAGCACATCACTAAATGATTCTTTCATGATTTTACCACTGTCTTCGGTATCAAAAGCTTGAAATCTGTCCAAAAGTTTCTTCTGCTTTTCATAAACCCAGTCGTACAATTGGATTGCCCATAGTTCATTGTTCTTTCCAACTTTACCGAATGACTTTTCAGCCTTTCGACATTCTTTCATTGCTTCCTTGTTGTCTTTGTCTTTGGCAATATTTTTTGGAACATCACCATCATTATTCTTTGGTTTGGGATTACAGCCTATATATTGAAGATAAAATGATATTAAATTATATATGTGCAAAATATTTTGTTGTTGTGAAAAATCCACACAAAAGCATGTAAATACAATTTCATCTACCTATCTACTTCTATATTTTTACTGCCAGGAGGCTGGAAACAAGTTATGTTATTTTTTACTTTGCATCAAGTGCAGCTGTTAAACTGTAATAACTCACCTCTTTGTGCTAGGAATTTACAAAACATTCCATGTCCATGTAGGGCAGATAAGTGTATTGGGTTGTTATTGTCAGAGTTGTACTGGTCAAACTGTGCACCATACCCAGCCATACAAGCCAAGACTAGTAGATTACCACTCTGACAGGCATAATGTGCAGCATGGCCATGTTTAATGTCAATAGCATTCACATCACCACCAGCCTCTAGGATAGCACGAACAACCTTTACACTACCACTAGCTGCTGCTGCCATCAGTGCATTTTTTCCAGTTTTCTTCAAAAAAAGAACAGAAAAATCCATGCATAAATAAGGTACATGTAACGCAAATTGTTAATTTTTAGATTTTGTAAGGAGAAAACGGTTAACATTTAAGATTTCAATGCTTCTTCTATATTTTAATTGGGGTGTTAAATCTTTCAAAAAGCACATTAAGTACTAGAAATGAAGCATCACATTCTTATCATTACATATATTTATTCCACAACCATGCAATAATATTTTTTGGCAAATTTTAATTTGATTTTCTATGCAATTAAGTGACGTTGTCATGAGAAGCATGTCATGAATCAAAGTTAAACTATATTGAGATTTACAATTTAATATTGAAATGTCTAGCAGTTGCTTTCAGTCAATCAAAAGTATGGATTCCTTTGATATGTACATGTAATTCAATTATATAAATATGAATGAATCCGATTTTACTATTGAATGTGTATTAATCTAAAATAAGTCCATTGTCCAAATTAATCAGAAGTTGTATCATAAATCAGCCAGAATTTATTAATACATATTCTGTTGTTAATCTTACTTCTTGTTTGGCATTAGGTTCAGCTCCTTTTTCCATCATCAATATACAAGTATCCTCATTTTCTGAAGCAGTTTCACAGGCAAACATAAGTACAGGTATACCTTCTTTTGAGATATTGTTGATATCAGCACCATTTTCTACTGCAATTTCCAAACATTTAGAATGTCTTTCTGTCGGTGTTATACAGTAAAACAAAATACCTGAAAAGAAATACATATAAAAACATGTATATAAATAATAGTAACAATAAATACAATAAATACTTTGAAAATTATGGGTCCTCTTAATAATATAAATAAATTTAGTTGTAATCATTTACTTTTATGATACATTTTGTATCTTTGTTTATCAAAACATTATTATAAAAAAAAAATAATGTCTTTAGGTCTTCTTGTAAAAAGTTCAAACAAATAAATGTTCTGACTACAGAGAAAAACAAATAAAAATAAATTTATTTACACTTAAAAAAAAAAAAAATTTGGAGGTAACATCTTCAGAGTTTTCAATTGTTCCTTTCACTTTTTGTAGCTAGTATAAGCAGTCATCCCTATGTATGTATACAAGTGACAATTATGCTTTTTACCTTTTCCTTCCAAATCTGTTAGTTTCATATTTGCACCATTTTTACAAAGCTCTACCAGACATTCCACATGACCATACTCAGCTGCTCGCATTGCAGCTGAACGCCCCTTGAAGTCCATCACATCTGGATGTGCACCAAGCAGCAATAAAAATCTTATCATATCATCATCATTTGAAGTGGCTGCAACCCCAAGAGCTGTCAAACCATCATTAGGATCATTATAATTGACTAAATGAGGTACTCCATGTAGTGTCATTTTCTCTATGGATTCCTTGTCTTTTTCCCTCACACATTGCAAAAGTTTGCATACTTGCAGTGTTTCAAGTCTTGTTTGAGCAATAGGCATCTTGAATCTGCTATAAATCCAATGCTTCTGTGTATAATTTGCTTTGAAACAAAACTGTGTTGTTCTTCATGAATTAATAAAGAGTTCTACCGATTACTGGCAGCACACTATTGAACCATCAATTAATCAATTCACAAGCATCAGCAATGAATGGCATTTCCACCTGTTATTGTAAATGATAAATATTATCAGATATTTAAAATTGTTGAATATTTGACAATCGTTTAAATGTAACAGATATTACTTGGAAATTCTTTAGTCTTAACTTTATGGATCCAAACCGACAGCTAACACTCCATCTTCATAAAACCAAAATAGAGCAAACAAACCCTTAGGCCTTTTAAAATACGCTCAGACAAATATAAGTAGGCCAAAACTTGTACAAATGCTCATGATTAGCCAACCGAACAACTGCTATGAATTTCTAGGGATTTTCTAATCGGTATGCATATGATGAAAGGTTGAATATGTTAAGAAAATAAAATACTGTCATTCAAATTTATTAATACTTACATATCTTCATTTGGTTAACGCCATATTTTGTTGTAGCAGTTGTCAAGGAAGACGGAAGTGACCTCGCACCTGCACTGAAGCGTAACTATTGAGTTATCTACTCTTGATGTGACAAATTAGAGCAAATCAATTAAAAAAAAGTAATCAATGACGTACGTCCTTCACTTGTTCGTCTAACTATGGAATTATTATATAATTTCATGGTCTAACGGCCAGTATAAAAAAAATGCAAGTCCACACAAGATAATTTTCAGTAATATTTTTCAAATATTTGTCTTCATTTCTATTAAAAAATCAATAAATAATAAATTTACAAAAAAATAGAAAAATATTTAGCTTACCGGCATGTTTTCGCAGAAAGTTTGTAAACACCTAATACTTTTATTATTTAAGTCCGAGGTATTATTTTAGACATTTTATGACTTATTTTTATTTAAAATTGACATTACCGTAAAAAGCTTTTTATGATGTAGTCTATATTATAAAATTGAGAATGGAAATGGGGAATGTGTCAAAGAGACAACAACCCGACCAATTAAAAAACAACAGCAGAGGGTCACCAAAAGGTCTTCAATGTAGCGAGAAATTCCCGCACCCGTAGGAGTCCTTCAGCTGGCCCCTAAACAAATATATACTAGTCTAGTGATAATGAACGCCATACTAATTTCCAAATTGTACACAAGAAACTAAAATTAAAATAATACAAGACTAACAAAGGCCAGAGGCTCCTGACTTGGGACAGGCGCAAAAATGCGGCGGGGTTAAACATGTTTGTGAGATCTCAACCCTCCCCCTATACCTCTAACCAACGTAGAAAAGTAAACGCATAACAATACGCACATTAAAATTCAGTTCAAGAGAAGTCCGAGTCTGATGTCAGAAGATGTAACCAAAGAAAATAAACAAAATGACAATAATACATAAATAACAACAGACTACTAGCAGTTAACTGACATGCCAGCTCCAGACTTCAATTAAACTGACTGAAAGATTATGATTTCATCATATGAACATCAGGCACAATCCTTCCCGTTAGGGGTTTAGTATCATACCATCATAACATATAGAGAAGAACATAACCCGTGTCATGCCAACAACTGTTTTTAGAATAAATGTGTTTATTATCCTTGTTTATAGATTTTAGCTATCCTATATTGAAAGTATTCCGTGCATTGACTTGAAACTAGCTTATTTTATCATATTTTACCGTGCCGGAGTCACTTGAGCTATAAGGATCTACTGCAACTTCCTCGTCATATGATATAAGGAAAATAATGTATGCAAACGGAACAGTCCGGCGTCAAGTTCGTTTGACATGAATTTGGTTTGAAGACTACCATGAGAAACATGATTTTGATATTAAAATATAAAAATAAAAACGACAAACGTTATTGAGCAAGATTTTGGCTGGAGTATAGTGCAGCCTAAAAAAAAGAAGTAAACAGAGTGGTCTAGTATACTTAATTAAAAAAAAACAGGAGGTAAAAATTGCAGTACTACACAAATATATACGGTACTGAGTGCCATATGTATATAATAACTACATGTTTTTTGGTGATTGTGGGCCAGATATATAGCACTTACTTAAAATCTAGTTTATAACACGAAAAGCAATCTTAAATACAAACAATTTGCATTAATATATAATAAATAAGACTGGGTGTAAAACAAACCATAGCGAGAATTGAAAAGTTACATTACAATCGAAAATGATGGCGTTCATCGTGCCTTCGATGAATTCGAATATTTGATAAAAGAGAAGCGAAAGATACCAAAGGGACATTCAAACTCAAAAGTCAAAAATAAACTTACAATGCCATGGTTAAAAAGAAAAAAGAACAACAGACCAACAACAAGTTCGATAATACAACATAGAAATCTAACAACTGAGCAACACGAACCCCACAAACAAAATTGTGCGAGATCTCAGGTGATCTAGAAAGGTAAGCAGATCCTGCTCCAGATGTGATAACATATGTGTGTATATCAAACTGCATTTGCCGCGTCTGTTGCTTCAGGAACGTTTAATTCAGTAGTTGTCGTTGGTTCATGTCTGTTAAAGTTGATTTTAGTGGATTGTTTTTTTTAACTAAAAGGAGATGTATTTGAAGCCGTAAGACATGCCGCGTCAATTTAGTGAGAGCAACAGGAATAGACAATTGATCTACCGAGTTCCTGAAAATGACTCAGCAATTGCTTTGTATTTTTCAAATCATAAGGGGATTGTTTAGGCTGCGAATAAAGTGTTACAACCTACAGGTTTGGTGCGCTAGGAAAATAGTAACCGCCGTGCAATCACTACACAACGAATTTAGAAGTCATGTTCGTGATTACAATTACCTAGCCCGATGGTTCGAAGTTGAGGCTGGTGTGAATCAGGGTTGCATTTTCCGCTTACACTTTATTCTGTATAAATAAACGATTTTACAGAACGTATATGTCAACTCTTTTAACAGTGGCGTGAGTAACGAATATAATATTTCTTTTCTTATATACTAGTATTTTGACGATTTCGCGTTAAATGATACCCCCCCCCCCCTCGAATAAAACAGTTTGCAAAGTATGCTCAATGTGATGAAATACAGATTATTTATTTTTGACCACAGTCGTGCAGTTAATCAGATTTTATGTTCCACTTCTCTAATGACTCAACGATTTTATATAATGGCAGTTACAAAAATTTTGAAAACCACATGTATTGATGAACAGCTCCTCTTTTGTGAAATATGCAACGGAACTGGCAGAGACTGCTACACGCGGCGCAGGAGCGATAATTAAAATAAAGATAGTGCCAACGGGGATCTGTAGTAGAACCAATACTGATTTACGAAAGCGTTTTTATGTGGCATTAAACAGTTTAGTGGTATCACTGCCGTCCAAATTAGGCTGCATGTAAATTCTTTCGTTCTGTTTGTATCATAAACCAAATATTGCGTAAAATTGGAAATGCATGGGAATCTTGTTAAACATTACAGTGTACCCTTTTAGACTTTTGTGCAGACTTTTACATACTAATTAAAACACGACAATCAATGAAATGCAATTTTAACTTGAACAACTTTTCAGTTTTTACATTTTATTGTGGTGTTTTATACATTTTTTTTTGGGGGGGGGGGGGGGGGGTTGTTTAGGGGAAGCTAAAAGTGCGTTTAATTAATAATGCAATACACCAATGATAAGTCCAGTACACAAATATCTAATTATCGGTCCCTCTAATCAGCAAATCCATAAATTGCATATACGCGCCATATCATGGGACACCCAATTAACGAATCAATAACTTGTATATAAAAGATATCATACGCGCCTAATCACGGGACCTCCAATTAACAGATCAATACCTTGCATATACGTATACGCGCTTAATGATGGGACACCCAATTAACTAATTAATAACTTGCATAAAGGTTTTAAGGCGCCAAATCATGGGACCTGCAATCAACACTGAACAGATAATATTAAACTTGCATGTTAGGCTAGCGCCCAATCATGGAACATACAATCATCAGATCAATAATTTTCTTATACGCGCCTAATCATGAGACGGTGACCTACATTCATATACGCACCTAATCATGAGACCTAAAATCAACATATCAATAATTGGCATGTACGCACCTAATCGTGGGACTTACTATCAACATATCAATAATTTGCATATATGCACCTATTCATATGACCTAAAATCATGCAAGACATTGTCACAAATAATAACCCGAGATTAACCATGACATAGGAAAATAAGTTATGCTCTAGATAATGCGGCTAATGTAGGCGAAGGATTTTTTTTTTAAAAGTTTGCTTACAGTTTTTGGAAAAGAAAAAAATCATTTGTTTTTGACGACCCTGGGGAAAAAATGGTTTGTTAGACCCTCAGCTGCCACTATATGTAATGCTAAAATTGAAAGAAAAAAATATTTTCGACTTGTCGCCAAAAAAATAGATTGTTTTTTCGCCGAAAAAAATTCCTTGAACCCCCCCCCCCCCCCATTATAATCAAATGGTTGCTGTTTTATCTACAGGTTTATATAGTGTCATCTGCATCGCAGAAATAACCGTTCTAATTATGGGTGATATTTCCTGAATATGAGATTTAGTGTACAATTTAAAACTGAAATCTGCGTCTAAAAGTCAAATTAGATATGTATTTTTTTATTTAGTAATTTCTTACAAAATAAACAAGTCGACAAGAAGAGGGGCACAATTGGTTCCCATTGGAATGCCGACAGTCTGTTGAAAAAACACGTCCTCTGAACGTAACAAATATGTTATCAATCGAAATCAAGCATCTTGATAATGCCAGTTTCAGAGAATTTTTTGTTTGAATCAGCGTGATCCTTCACAAAGTAGGATTTATCCCTCCCTAAAGACAAGATACTTGTATCTACAATGGCCATTCTCTTTTTTATGAAACAAAGCAATACCAACTCTTTCAATTTGTTTTTTAGTTTGTAGCCTGTATTTATAAATTTAGATTTACAATGCTGCTGGTTCATTATATATTATAAAGTGTTGCTGCAATGCTTCTGTTAGTGCAGAGAGTGTGGCACGCTATTAAAAATAGGCAAAAATCGGGTATTAGAGCAAATTTCCTAATATACTTTAGTTCAGTTGTAATTAATGTTTGCTCAAATTGAAATTAAGATTGACATCTGCAAACAATATAAAACAGGCGGTGTTAAACCTGTTTACATTATACTAAAATTTGATGATTGGATGCATGTTATCCTGGAGGTAAGGAACATCCAATTGTACATGACTTTTATATTATAATATCCAAAAACTCCTTATGCTATTGCAACAATCAGAAAAAATTTACTGTTTGCAACAATCTATATACATATCCAAAACTTATCATTAATATCAGCCCTATTGTGCTATTTGGTGACGGTGTACTGGTTGAGGAAGCTGGAGTGCCTGGTAAGAAAACTGACAATTCTAACTTAAGATTGGAGTTGAACACGTCACGTGACGGATTGAACTGATAACCTCAGTGTAGACAGGATAGTGAGATAGTACTAAATAGTTGGACTACTCAGACCACTCCAGTGGCGGATCCAGGGGGAAAGGGGAAGGGGGGGTCCGGGGGTTGGAACCCCTTTTTTTCGGCCGATCAATGCATTTGAATTGGAGCATATAGTTGGAACCCCCCCCCCCCCCCTTTTACTCTGGGTTGGAACCCCACCTTTTTAAAATGGCTAGATCCGCGCCTGCACTCGACCATCGAGTCCCCACTCATACTTAGAAAAATATTATGGTATTGATTAGTACTATGTTAACAACAGTTTTACGCTTAGGGACTATGATGACGATACTGATTATGATTTTTACAGCGGACAAACGTGAGGGCATTCCGGAGTTATAATAACCGCAGACATTTCTACCCACGTGACTTGCGTTTTGACTGATAACCGAAAGTATTTCGTATGCGTGGGTATTATTACCTTTGACTGTATATCATCAATCGTCCCAGTCCAAGTACCATTCGGAAGTTGTATCCCATACTCCCCATCAACGGGGAATATGAAGTCGTACGTGAATCCTACATCTTTTGATAATTTGTCTAATAAATCTTTAATGTACCCTTCGTACTTTGGTGCATTTCCTGACTTTGTTTTGTTGATAAGATAGGGATCTTGCTAAATGATGAAAAGAAAAAAAACGTTTAAGAAAAAAAATATTCATTAAATGCTAAACACTGCTTAACCAAAATACTATATAGTTTATTAAAATGATATAATTCTGATTCGTATATTGTATTCAAATATCTTAAAGTTCTGTCAATAACCAAGCTGGCAAATGAACGGTTGAAGATCTTTACAGCCGATTGCATTGCGTGTGTACGTAAAGGTAATATCTTTGGTTAGCTAGCTTGCTAGCTGAACCGTGAAGTCATTATTAGGTATACTACCCTCCTTTCAAAAAAGCCTAGTCGTACAGAAAGATTATCTGTCGGACTAGTCTACTCTTAAAAGAGGGTAGTTTAGCTAACCTAATAATGACTTCCCGGTTCAGCTAGCAAGCAAGCTTATCAAAGATATTACCTTTAACTACACACTCAATGCAATCGGCTGTAATGTACAACCCTACTTTATGATAAATAAATGTGCTTGCATGTCCCCGTATCACAGCGCAGACATGCATATATAACTATTTGTGTTGTTTTATTCATGAAGATATATTTTTTTGTCTGTATAAATTAAAAGTTTAACAGCTGTTAATCTTTTGCCAGCAAATTAAAGGTTTGGTTTGTTTGCTTGCTTTGTGCTCAAGCATTGAAATTATGATAAACATCTGAAAACAATATAAAAAGGCTGAGTTATTATATAACCCTATCAACGCATATTTGTTCCACCTAACATAAGTTCAACTGGAAACTTTGTTATAAACAATGATATGTTCCTGTTGGAACAAATATTCTGTAGCCTTTATTCCGTAATGAACAACTTACTGATATATGATAAACAGTACTAAACATATTATGTATTTTTTACTACCCGTTCACTTATCGTGTATAATAATTTTGCATACTTACAATTAATGTCGATACAATCAGTTTTTCTCCCTGTGAAATGAATATAAGATACATAAAATTTATAGATTTGTTCAAAATTTTCGGCACACATCAATATTAATATGTAAAATTTACCAACAAACTTAAAAAAAAACCCGTTTGTATTTTTTTTTTAAACATCTCAAAATTATTGGGTTGTCCTTGTACACAATATACTGTCTCAGATGAAGTCAACCTTAGATGAGTTTTACTGTTTTCTTATAAGGCCCTTTTGTATTTGTTTTTCTTATATCTCAAGCGTAAATATTGTTATTTCTTTTATTTACAAATTTGTTACTGATGAAGGTTGTTCCGTTTCCTGTGTCTGTATGGCTTTGTGTTTCATATGTGAGTGACTCCGAATTCCAAAGCGAGAATGTCTTATAATACAGAGAACTTTGACCGTGTATTGTGAAAATATTCAATAATGATTAATTATCAGCAAAAGTAAGATTTAAATAGGAATGTGAAAAATCCATGTTATTTGTCACGTAGCCATAGATTCTTTTTGAAAACATATTTTGTTTCAATATCTAATTAGGGTAATTGTTCTTTACAGTATTAAAAAAAGCCAAATCCCTTCACTATTGACGAGAATTTTTTTTTACAAAATAAAAAACAATGTACGTTTTAGAAAATGCAGATAATTTACATTAATCTTTTTTTGGAGACTCAGTTATTGCGCTCCACGAAGTGTATTTATAAGTTTTAAAAACGCGGTATTCCTTTTTTTCGAATATTTCGGAATGGAATTCAATGAGGTCACGAATTAGGTATAAGAAACAAGAAAAAATATATACTATTGTACTAGTAAAATGCATATTTATAGACTTCGTTTATTTAGAGGCGCCACTTGAAAACGTCAAGCTCTGAATAGTCCCTAGTACTACTATATAACAGGCGGTATTGAAAGACCCTCCTTTTTTATAGATTTTTTTTTGTGTTTTGATTATTCCTATTAGTTTACAGTAAATATCCCTTCTTATTTTTCACTTCTTTAACTATTTTTATGCTCTTATCCATACGATGTTACAATAACGTACAGTAGTTTATAGATGATGACCCTCTATGCAGATTTTCCACACATACGGATTAGATCAAAAACACGATGAATACATGGAAATAAGTTTAATCATAAAGGAATATTAATTTACAATGAAAAAATTATAAACCACAAAAAATGATATAGAAATAGGGACCATTTCTCATTACCGTCGGTGGACAAAAAAATAATTGTAATTTTTGTTTCTCAATACATATCTCGAAATAATTTAACAAAATCTGTTACAAACACCTTATATACAAAACAAGTTACCCTTTACTGGCTTTCGGGGTACTTTATATGTCTTATATTACGCTTCGTTATGTCAGTTTTACTATTGAAGGTCGACCTGGTTACCCAGGGTGTAGATGCTTTTCGAAAAAGAGGCAAATAACAAGTCAGAAGTCTTTAATTTTACCGAGCCGGTGACCAGAAATCTTTGCTTTGACGAGATGTTGATCGCAAAAAAATTTAATAAACGATCTACATGAATTAAATGCGATAATAAAAACATCAGACATCCTTAATTAGAGTTACAAATATAGGCGTTTTAAAGAGAAGGTTTACATTTAGTAACAATTCAACGATATAAATGTATTTTGTATAACTCTACGGTTTTATAAGAAAATCAAAACCTATTTATTCATATCCTTCCTTCTCCTTTACATCCGTACAAATTATTGTCATATATAACAACCTTATATACACTTTCACATTAAAACCACTTCACTTTCACTGACTTGACGATTTTTGCATATCGTTGTTGAAGGCGAAACTTTAAACATTGAACACGTGAGCTGTTATTGACTGATCAACGCAAACACTGTATATAAAGTCATAGATCCGGTTTAACATCACACAGTTATCTATTCACTATCATGGAAGACATCAGATTGAGAAGCCCAGCATCAATCAAAAATTTTCATCAATTTTCGGCCGTCAAATGTGTACTCAAGAAGAAAGTTAATTTTAGTGATTTTAAGGGAAAAGTTATACTTGTGCAAAATGTAGCCTCTCTCTGAGGAACAACTGTAAGGGATTTTACCCAGATGAACGAGTTGATCGACAAATTTGGAGATAAACTGGTTATCCTGGGATTTCCTTGTAATCAGTTCGGACATCAGGTATAGTACTTTTTTCTTTAAAAATACATGTATCTGGTATAATTCATTAAAGTAATGGTAATCATTGTTCCACGGTAATGTGTCGAATTTCAGAGTAGGCAGGTTGTTGTTTGTCTTCTTGTTAACAGTTTGTATTTCAGTAAAGTTAAACTATAGTTAATTTTGGTTCTGTTATATATATGAATTTGAATAGCCGGTACAGTTAACAATTACGCAAGCTACCAGTCGGAAAATAGTGGCTGTTGGTAAATTAGGAACCGTCGAAACATCGGTTATATGCTTTGAAAATTTGCACAGATGAACTCTGTCTGAAGGACCTAATGCCTTTGATACCACACCAAGACCAACAAGATAGGCAATATACATTTTAAGAATATTAATCGACGCTTTGATAAATATAAACGTTTTTAAAAACCACGATACAGTGTAAAACCTATTTTAGATTAGAAGTACAAGAAAAGAAAGATTAAAGTTTCAAATTGTATTCATTCAACTCGTAATCGTATTTAATAAGTCGTTATGAAAGTATTTATATATAAACTTATATGATGATCTGCATGTGCCCGAGACATAAATTGTACGATGAATCCAACTCTTAGGACATCGTAAGACCTCAGACTGGCATGTGAATAAGTGCAAGTTTAAAGAGTCTTAATAAATAAAACATTACCTATACACTTCTATTGTCATATTTAAGCATATTCATGAATTGAACCAACAAATGCTTTTTTCAGTAGCTCAGTATATAGGGTTAGAAAATAATGAACCAACACGTTCTTGTATACATGTGCAGTACAATAACTTATCACAAGAAAAATCTTTTAACTATAATTATTTACACGAACGAGATTAATCAACGATTAAAAACGTAAATATATATATTCAGTTCATTTTTTTTAATGAATCTATAGATATATGTATAAATTCCGACGCCAGGGCAATTTTAGATAGCTTGCTTACGAACCAAATAAATGAGACCTACAACTTAGTATAATACTGAATATTTAAAATATATAACTTATAAAAACAGTAAATGCACGACTAAATAAAGTGATAAAGATCGTATGCCCATTAGTCATTGAAAACATCAACTCAATATGTGTGCAGGACTTTAAGTCTAGAAAAGTTGAACATTGACAGGTTATTTAAAGATAGAGTAAAACTACCTTTATTAAACAATTATGTGCATTCTAAGTATCATTTGTTTTATCAACCTGTGGATTTTAACAAATTTATTGAACTATGAATAACAGTGATTGAATATGCATATATAGACGAATATATACCCGCCTTCTTACACCTGTCTTAACATAAACACACTACAAACATGTCTGCTTACGTAAAAGGTCCGGTTCAGTATCAGACAATTTATGACTTTACAGCCAAAGATCTTAAAGGAAATGTTGTCAATCTAAGTAAATTCAAAGGAAAGTTAATTCTTTTGGTGAATGTGGCTTCTATGTGAGGCACAACAAGTAGGGATTTCCTTCAAATGAACGAGCTTATTTCACGGTATGGAGATAAGCTTGTGGTATTGGGATTCCCTTCTAACCAGTTCGGGCATCAGGTAAGTAGACTCAGAATAGTGAAAATGATAAAAAAAAATCTATGGACGAAGGAAGATTCATTATTTTTCAATGTTTCTGCAATTTACAGCATTATGTAACATTTGTTTGCTTATTGTTGGAAGCCGTACGGGGACATATAGTTGTAATTGTCCATGCACAACTCCTTAATTAGTTTAAATAATTGTGGAAAATTTCAAAGTTTTTTTCGCCGATTGGTAAATTTCCACTAATCCCTCGAGGATTTCTCTCTCACTAACATCGTTTTAACAACATTAATATACATGAAATTTCAATAGTTATGTACAAATTTTGTCGTTATCATTACAGGAAAATGGAAACGGTGAAGAAATCCTGAATGCCCTTGAGCATGTTCGACCAGGGAAAGGATTTAAGCCTAAATTTCCGTTGTTTGAGAAGTGTGATGTAAACGGTAAAGACGCTCATCCAATATTTGTATATCTTCGTGAACGCCTTCCACTGCCAAGCGACGATGCTGTTAGTTTCATGAAATCACCATTATCTATCATATGGGAACCTGTGACAAGAACTGATATCGCATGGAACTTTGAAAAATTCTTAATAGACCCTGATGGAAAACCATTCAAACGTTATAGTAGATATTTTCAGACGATTAATATTCAAAGTGATATAAAAATGTTAATAGAAAAACACAAAGTTTAGACAAAAAATATTTCGATTTGACATTTGAATGTTTAGTCGACATGGTTTTATCTCCTTGTAAGAAAGGAATTTGTAGTGATGATTGTTACACTTACAAAGTTCTGTGTAGAACATGGTGTGACAGGATGTGTTTTTACAAACCTTTTTTACAAAGGGACAATATATGTTGTCTAGAATAAAATGTATACAATATATGCAATGCCCACACATGATTTAGTGTCCATTCGTGGTGTCCAAAGATAAAGATTGTGTCCTTGGTAGGACATATTTTGATCATATATCATTTTAAAGAGAAATTTCGTGAATATGTATGGAAAGTACCGTCACAAATGATCTCACTAAATCCTGATAGATGAATGCAAATTACTGTGTGTATGTTTAGTCCATATTGGCTAGAGGTATAAGGGGAGTTTTTTTCTTTCGCAAAACATGTTTGTCCCCGCCTGTCCCAAGCCAGGAGCCTTTAATAAATGTTTGTTAGGCTTTTGTGTTTTTTTAATTTTTGTTCATCTGTATGTTACTTGAGTTTTATGTGGCTTCCATACCACTCAACGTGTATACATTGTTATTTACAGTCCATCTGATAATGAGGGGGGGGGGGGGGGGCAGGATTGTTAACGACCTTAACTACCCATGAAGATCTTGCACGGTTGGCCCTTGCTTGCTCATTTTTGGGCATTTAGATAATATACTTTTACCTTAAGCTAATTGATATAATTTTGATTGGCAAAAAGAACGGACCAACTAAAGTCAGCAACCGGATGTGGAATTTTCTCGCTGCGACGAAGACCCATTGGTGGCCTTGAGCTGTTTTCTGCTCTTTTGTAGGATTAAATATTATATTATATGTTTTATGGAGTTCAATTGTCAAACAAATATCTAACAAAGAACAGGATACGATCCAGTTTGTAAATAAAAACAATGTTCTTTACCCCACTTATTTCCAAGAAAATATATGTTTAATGTCCTACATAACAAGGAAACATAGGCCAGGTTACTAGTATTGTATTATACTGATAAGTCATATTTAAGGTACATGGTTTTTTTAATGACATTAGACATTATTTTATTAAACCAATCATGGGCCCTTGTCGGGCAAGATACAAAAACATCATACAATGATTATATAAACATTAGTGAAATACACAATATTATAAGTAATACACAAATAATAAATTGATATGAGCAATATAGGATATAATTGAGGTAAGAGGCATTGAGTGCAATGAGGTCGATTTAATATTAAAAGAATATGATATAAAGTTTATTAATACGGAAACAAAAAGTAAAAATAGAACCAGGAATATAGTATCTCATTCTGCAGTAGTTCTCCTCATGACCAGTGCACAGCAGTGAGGGACTTTTACATCACAACAATGCAAAGGTCATCAAGGGGAGATCCTTCAGAACTAGATACAGTATTTACCAACACAAGATATCAATTTTTAAAGAAGGACTTGTCTTTGATTCGCTTGTGTCACGTAATCTTTGAATTGATATGTATATCTATGAATCTGCGGATTGCCTGGATAACCTTTATGCATTTAATTTTATAGAAATTGAACACACTGGTAAAAACGTTCATTGCTTCAAAAGGACTACCTAGTAAAACAAAGACAAATCTTATGTATTAATTACGCCAAAATGTTGTTACATGAAATTGGATAGTTAGTACCCTGAATGTTAATGCTTCATAAAACATATGATAAAATCGCAGAAAGACTTCCTCCTATATTATTGAAAAATATATCATTCTGCAATGAAAATAATAACCTGGTGTTAATGTGATACACTCATTCGGGTTAACACCTTCAATGTGAATCTAATGCATGTCTCTGGTAAACAGCATATGCTGATAGTGTTAATTCTACGACATTGGGTAAGATAACAGGTGAAAACTGTCAGTCGTAGAATAATCAATGTCAGACAAGTAACACCTGCTTAAAGTCTGAAGTTGTAACAGACACCAGTCTCTGCTCAACTTCCAAAGATCGATAAAACCAATTACTTATTGATACAAAATGTCAATTTACACTTTAGGGAAATAGTTTGAAAATTGTCATATCCATCAAATCTTAATATTTGACATTAAAAAAAAAATGACCTTAAGCTTACTATAATTACTTAAGAGATTGGTACTGACGAACAAAAACAAAAATACCAACAAAATCGTCTACACACCATTACTTAAGGGAGCAGTTTATATAAACGAACAAAATGACTGCAAGCTGACTAGAATAACTTAGTAGATTTGTATTGATATCACTCAAAATATTTGAATACTGAGGAAAAGTATAATAAACTTTATTTAAAAAAAAAACCAACAAAAAAATCTTATCATTACCTATTAAAGTATCAAAGAAAAAAAGAATTGTCTGCAAGGTAACTAGAATAACTTAAATGATTTTTGTGGGCAAATTTCCAATGTTTGCATCCATAATTACCCATTTAAATACATCATAAAGTCTATAAGTCTTAAAATAGAAAATGACATACACAATCATGGCTAAAATTAATTGATAACAACTTCTAAAAATAGATTGACAGCTTAACACCTCAATTAAGGCAATACCACATTTCTGTATACATAATTTAAAAGCAGTATAAGGGAGGTAATCCAAAATAATGGTGTGTTTAGATTACCCCCCAATAACACTGCTTATAAATTGTCTTTGTAACCAGGAAACCTTTGTTTTCCACCCTTTTTGCGCCTAATTCCTAAACGGGTTGAGCCATAACCCCCAACAGTCAATCCTAACCATCCCTTTGTGGTGTGGAAACTTGTGGTATAATTTCAGAGAGCTCCATACACCCGTTCCACAAGTTATTGTCTGGAAACTAGAAAATGCTTATTTAGGCCCCTTTTGGTCCCTAATTCCAAAACTGATAGGACCATAACCCCCTAAATCAATCCCAACCTTCCCCTTGTGGTTACAAACCTTGTGTTTAAATTTCATATATATTTTTACGTATACTTAAGTTATTGTCCGGAAACCAAATGTCTTCAGACGACGACGACGACTTGATACCAATATATGGCAACAAAATGTGTTTGAAGTCGAATAGACACAGGCACTTGTCTCAGAATTCCCCCCCCCCCCCCCCCGATGTACCTTAATATCACAGGCACTCAGAAAAAAATATTCCCCATATCCCCATATACCTTAATATAACAATGAGGAATACTGTTTGACATTTACATTTTTTTCCTTCATTTTTTTTTAGCCAAATGGAAACCACATATCATACTTTTATGTATTTTATTTTTACCATGATTTCTCAAGGAGAACAAAGTCTAACAATTATGTTGATTTCCTCTTTCCGATTTAACTAAAAACAAAGGTGCCTACAGATAGTTAATAGTCCGCGTTATTTACTAGGAAGTTTGTCACTGACAATTGGTCGAGAACTAAAACTTCAAAAGATTAGAAAGCAATTTCTCTCATACACAACAGAAAAATAATGGCCACCGTCCTCTTGTCTGTGTGTCCGTGCATCCCATCTTGTAAAAACTTCACATGTACAACTCTAGTCATATTCTTATGAAATCTTGCATAAAGATTTTTATCAGCAGAGTCTTGGAACATTTAAAAAATCAGTTTCTATCCCCCTTGAAAATCTAAATATTTCAGGAAACTCCCAAGTCCACATTCTTGTCAAATTTTTATGAAATTGATGTCAAAGATTTATATCAGAAGTGTCTTGGACAAGTTTGAAAATCAATGCCAATCAACTATCTTTACAAGAATAATGTACAAATGTACCTTTAAAACGTAATTCCTATTCAACATTGCATTGTAGTCTAGATCATTGTAAGCACTCTCATGTCTATATTATTGATATTGTTTTAATGAAATTCGTATCAAATGTTATATCTGAAAGGTCTTCGAAGAGTTCGATCACCAAGCTGTTCTGCTATTTTCCCCCAAGAGTTATGCACCCTTGAAATAGAAATAATATGAAAATAAACACATATAGCAATTTCGTGCCATTTCTTGAAGGATAATTTTTTTAATGTTTGAAAGAATCTCTGAAATTATATTGGAGTTACTGCCCTTGTACAGATAAAAAATGTTCATCAGTGGTGTCATTGGAACTTTTATTGTATGAATAAACATTCCAGAAACACCTGCATATATATTCAATATAAATTGTTCACATATAAGATGTCCAATTAAGGGCTTACTTCCTAAAATGATTTCCTTGACAGGTTGCTGCCCATTAAAAAACTATTGAACAAATGTTTTTTTATGGTAAAGTTGAAGTCATCTCTTTAAAATATTTGATTGATTGATTGTTGGTTGCTTAACGTCAAGTGGGAAATATTTCATGCATATTCAGGAAGAGAACAATTGATAAACACAATAGATCTAGATAGGTTCTGTAATAAAGATGTCTGGGATTAAAATTGGAGAAATTTAAACTGCCACAGGAAATTAGGGTATATTGAATAAGAACAGAAATTTGGCCTTGCAACAGGTCACATACAGGCCTTTGAAAGAGTTGTTGCGAGGGTTCTTAAAATGCAAAGAGGGTGGTACTCCATAAAATTTTTATTAAAAAGATTTGAGGGCACCATAATATTTTTGTTGACCATAATGGAATATCTGTTTGACACATATCTGTTCATTTGATATACCAACAATCTTAATATTGATGGAATCCCTTAACACAACTTATCATGTCAAAAGCATGACAGGACCTACCAATGGAACAGGAATTGGTCACACTTCCTGAGCTTCTAGGTTCATCACATCTTTTAATGGTGTTTGTGTTGTTTATCAATATGATATTTATAGATAATCATTGGTCATCTAAATGAGATTGATTGATGGAAATATCAATCAGGAAGATCAAAGCAAAATTTCGTAAAATCTGTGATACCTTATTTTTCAGGGTATTTGATATTTCTATTTATAGTGGTCCTGTCAATCATAGTTATGCTTGGTCAACTATTTGTAATTTAATTTCAAACTGTTCACATTATGTCTTGTTGAACAGTACAGGTACTGGTGATTTATGAATTCAGTAATGTCATAGGAAATGACAAAGCCTCCTGCACCAAAACATTATGAAGCCACAGACTATTTAATTTTGTTTTTTTAAGTGTTTTAATTCCACTTTTGGGCTATTTCGTGGCAGCCAATTGTTTAGGTGGAGGAAGCTTAAGTGCCAGAAAAAAACAGATCTTTGATAGGAAAACTGACAATCATAGTCAATTAAGATTGGAGTTGAGTGCACCTGCACGAGAGGGGAGTTCAAACTCACCTCAGTATTGACTGGCTTTTGATTAAATAGTAACTACTTAGACCACTTGGCCACCGAGGCACCAAAGATTATTTTGCAAAGGATGATGCAGCAGATGTCACTAGTGGAGAGGGAACTGCTAACCCTTCTGGAACATATATTTTGTGGACAGTTTTATCTTTTGGATTTTTTTCTCGTGCATGCTCTTTTCCGTTGAAAAAAGGATTTTGAGTGTCCCTAGTTATCCTCTATTGTTTCAGTCTCTCCCTAACCATTTCTCTGTTTTTCCACTTTCTTTACTTGTACTTACTGTATTTCTGTTACTTTTTCATGTGATTATTTTAATTGTGAATCCCTGAACCATGGAGGGGCACAGGCAATTAACAACAATTCTATATACTACAGACAACAATCTGATAGCCCACACTGATACAGAAGCTAACCTTATCCAGATAAGGGTGTGGTGACTATGATAGACCACAAAAAGGTCCTATGGATATCATTGTTGTAACAAAGAATTGAGTTAACCCAAGTCAGAGCAGATAAGAATTAAAGAAATAAAGATAATTGCTTTTGTCTATGCCAATGATATTGGGACAATCCACAAGAGAAATGACCAAAACAAATGCATGCCAATGAAATTTCTTAATTTTGTACTATATTCTATTGTCACAATTGATTTGAATGGACAGGTTTCTATAGATTACAAAATAAATACTAATATTCACAAATATTTTATTTACAATATAACCACACAATATTATACAATATCAGGCAGTGATAACATAAAACAATATACAGCTGCTGCCTTGTACACTGCATTTAAAAATACCTTCAACATTTCATTATCTGATTAAAGATCAATTATTGAATTTGTATACTACACTTGTTTTTTTTATAGTCTGTAAAGTTACCACATGTTCCAAATGAATATCAAGCTTAGCTTTCAATGACACCAACTAAAAATGTTGGTGTGTAATCAGATAATAATTATCCCTCAATAAATATTTAACATGTATCAGACAATATAACTAGTTTTTAAAAGTTAATACATTTGTATCAATTTTAACACAGGATAAAATAATTTAATCATGTATTTTATGAAAAGTTCAACAGACAAAAGCATGAAAGCAAAATAAATATAACTTTTGGGACGGTATTTATCAAGCAAAAATTATTATTGATTATAATTTATCAGCTTAGCATATTCTGTGTTATACAGTGTAGAGTATTGATTTTTCCATTATCTTTCATTTTAAGAAATCAGTAAATATCTAAGTTGAGATGATATTCAATTTTCAGGTTTTCTCATTTTCTAATATCAGCAAAAAAAATAATTACAATGTCATGTATTATAGACAATAAAATATAAGTACAAACTAGGTCAATTTTTTGGTTTTTTCTTTCAACAGGTTTAATTCTATATTTGTTCAATTTTGTAAATTTTAAGTAGGTGATGCAATATTTATTTTTATACATGTATAAATAATCTAATACTCAGTTGCTGGCAAGTACAAAGTGCAAAAGGTGAGAAGATTTTAATGAAAGGGCAATAACTCTGGAAAGACTTATCTAAATGTATCTCAAAATCACAAGGGAGCTTATGAAACAAATATCCTGTAAAATTTAGTAATTATACATTCAAGCAAACATGAGTTTATTGTAATATGGTTTATTAATTGCTGAGTTTTCAACATTGAAAGTCTGATTAAAAATTGACAAAATCTTAAATTCTTCAATATGGAAGATATAATTGCTTTGTGGGAACACAAATTTTGCAGAATTTCTTAAAGATATATATGCTGAAGAAAACGTGGGTCACTACATTGAAGTGCTCATTTTAGCCCAATCATTTATAAATATGGATCGAATGGAGCAAACTTGAGGTAATATGAGATATGCTGAAATAAACCCCCAAAAAAAAGATATAATGTGTCAAGTGTTAAAAAGTGTATATAAATTTAGTGGAACATACAATCTTAGGACAATAACTAATAAAAGAAAGCATTGTCAAGGAGGATGATAAGAAATTACAATAAATCACAATTAGAGACAGAAATGTGTATTGTATCAAATAACTTTTCTAAATGAATTTTGAATTAATTTGCTTTTACCTATATTGTGAAACATGTATTCATTTGTAGAAACACCTAAAAAAGTACTTATCATTTGATATTAATATATATATACATTTGTAGTCTAACTTATTTTACTCTAAAAAAAAGAATAAGACTAATAATATTTAATAACAATAGAACTATGACGTGCTTGGAGACTGAGAATACATATATTTACAACCTCTCAGTACAAACAATGACAAAATACACAAACATTGATTAACAAAACAGAAACGAAACAAACCATTCAGACAGTAACATTAAATATAATACGGTAAACAAATTATAATGGTTCATTAAAATTAGAGTCACCTAAATACATACTGTCACTTCATTGTAAGTAAAAATACTTTAAACGATTATAATGGCGGCAGCTTTATTAAATTTATATGTCCTTAAATAGATTTACATCTTCTGAAGTTTTAAAGGTCAACAGATTAGTTCTTTTGAACTGATTGACAAATTTGTAGTACAGTGTAACATGTCTACTCCAACACCTGAGTATTCCAACATCCTGCTTTAACTGACACATTTTTCTTAACCCAAAATAAGCCTTTCCTTGCAGAAAAACCCTGAGTATTCTGACACCCTGCTTGCTCCAACATTTTTTTCTGGTCCCCTAGTGCATCGGTTAACACAGGTTACACTGTATGTTTGTTTCATTACCAAATATATTTTTTAAAACCCAAGTTTATATATTGAAGTAAAAAAAAACAATTTATTTAATTTTCAAGGTTGGTATTAAGGTATTAGGAAATCTGTTCAAATGTATATCTCTTGTATCTAAGAATAAAGTAAAGTGAGATAAAGCTTTTAGATTCTGAAGCAACAACTTGTACAGATGTATATATCCATTCAAAATAAGAAACTGATGAACTGACCAATCTAGATTTTTTTTACAAATGTATAAAGCTTTATAAAATGTCACACAAGGCAATTGCACAGTAGAGTTAGGCAGTGCTCAGAAACTTGTATTGTTAAGATTGTTGAATGTTTTCCTATTGACTATATCTTATATTAACTGTAAGTAAGAAAATTTCACTTTAAAACGTATTCATGTAGGGCTATTGCAGATGAAATACAATCAATAAATATTTGTAGTTAGAGACAATAATTGAAACACACAATGCTATGTATCACTGGAAAAGAGAATACTTTGTAGTCATAAATCTTAGCTAATATTTAACTGACAATGTTATAGGATTTACTAGTAATGGCACACACTTATATAAACATCACATTATTATTACTAAAAATGTTAGGATTTCTACTATTTAACATTTATACCTTAAATCATTTTTCTATTTTCAAAAACTGAGAAAACAGAAAGCCTATACAAATTGTATCAATTCAAAACTATTTTCTAAAATTCAAAAGTGTGATGAATCTTGCTATCCTTTTAAAGATTTCTATATCTAAATATGCCACGAGACAACTTATCCAATATCTTCACAAGGTGGACGGTTTCAAGTATGTAATGACTAGTAATGCACGACTTGACTTATAATAAGGTTTATTGAAAAATGACTGAGATGCCCTTTACCATAAAAAATGAAATTGACCATGTTTTATGAAGTGACACACCATTATTTGATATTGCAATACTGGTTTTTGACCATGTAAAAATCTAGTATTCTATCACAAATCTAAGGAAACTGCTACATGTTCCATTAAGTTGCACAAGTTCCCATTGATGAATTATAACTGCCATTAGATCTCTGATTCCTCTGCTGTATCGGGGACTAGATATTCTCTGTTTTCATATGTCCAGAAGTCATTCAAATCAGTTAAAATACTGACCACTGTATCACCTTTACCACTGAAATAAATCATTGTATTTAGGATTAATATACAAGAACTTTCGTTTTTACCCACTAAACCCTGTAGTTATTGTCTTTTGCTCTCTGTACTTTTAGTTAATAGTAAAATTTTACAATATTTTGAACAGAGTGATAGGATTGTGTCCATTAAAAGAGGACAGAAGATACTTCCACAATTTCTAAAGAAGATAAAACAATATAACTATTTGTGTTCTTGTTATTTATATGATCTGGAATGGACTTACTTAGCTGCCTTTTTTGTTAGATTGATTGTTGTGGTTTTCACTCTCATCACTATTGGCTATAACATGGTAGTCAGTTTTTTATGGGTGGAAGAAGCTCAAATGCCAGGAGAAAACCACAATTTAGGCATTAAAACTGGCAGTCATAGTTAATTAAGATTGCAATCTAACAAGAATGTCATTTTGGCATTAATAAAAAAAAATCACTATAGTTTCTGAATTTACAGATAATATATTTCATGTATTAATGGGAAATCAAGTTATACTTGTCTTAACTTACCTCACAATTAAATCTTGTAATGTTAATTTTAATGGATCCTTAGGTTTGACCATGTCAAATATTTCATCTTTCACATCTTGAAATGATATAGGTTCTTGTCCATGAAGTTTCATCTGTTCTTGGATAGCCTGAGAATTCATAAAATAAAAATGTCACAATGTATTATACTAGTCATTACATTGGTAGCAAAAAGGCTCAATTTCAAATGTTGCCATTTTACTTCAATTTTCTAGATGTCATTTGATTTCTTTTGTGTTGGGTTGCAGACTAATTGCCTTAAATCCCATATCTCCTTTTACTCATTTCAATAAAAATGCAATCAAACAACACAAGTTGACTTAAAACATTATGTTTGTATAATAATATCATCTTTTATGATTTTTCTAGTCTTAAAAATTAATGTTTTAGTAAAATAATAACTAGAGGCTCACCTTGTATCAAACAAAGGACACAGATGGATTCATGACAAAATTGTGTTTTGGTCATTTGACTTATTTTTTAGGTCTTACTTTGCTGTACATTATTGCTGTTTACAGTTTATCTCTATCTATAATAATATTCAAGATAAAACGAAATATGGCAAAATTACCTTAAAATTACTAATTCAGGGGCAGCAACCCAACCAAGGGTTGTCTGATTCATCTGAAAAATTCATGGCAGATAGATCTTGACCTGATAAACAATTTGACCCCATGTCAGATTTGCTCTAAATGCTTTGGTTTCAGAGATTTAAGACAAAATCTACATTTTCCCCCTATGTTTTATTTTTAGCCATGGCGGCCATTTTGGTTGGTTGGCCCAGTCACCAGACACATTTTTAAAACAAAATACATCAATTATGATTGTGACCAAGTTTGGTTAAATTTAGCCCAGTAGTTTCAGAGGATAAGGTTTTTGTAAAAGTTAACAACAACGACGTACGCCAACTAATGAGAAAAGCTGACCTGGCCCAATGGGCCAGGTCAGCTAAAAGCAAGTTCACAAATGTCTATGAAACTAATATTCTTTTAGAAATGTATGCCAATCAGTAAAAAAATCTATCTTAAAATAATTATCCTCTATTTAGATTGATGATGAACAGAAAAATTCTGAATATGTATCACTTACCCTAAAGAAATAATTGAGAGCAAACACATTCAGGTATCCTTTATGTTGTACATCTAATATTCTAAATAAGTATCGTAATGCTTGAGGTTCCTTCTTATTCTCTAATGCTAATACAAAGTCTAGGTAGGTTTTGTAGTCCTGTTATAAAATAGAAATAAACACTGTTATTACTAGAAATCAGTCATTTGTAAGTTGACAGACTCTAAACAAAACCTCAAACCATGTGCAAATTATATTTTAACTCAATTTCCTTTCCTGTTTAGTAATTAATGAAAGGTCCCATGCAAAAGTAATTACCTTCTATAGGCTTTGAAATATGAAAAGGTAAGAGGAGTTGTGAAGACAGAAGTGAGCACTGCTATGAGTTTGAAGGGGGATAACTCTAGAAAAATTTAATGAAACAGATCATCATAGACTTAAAGGCATAAAAAAAGAAAACAAACTAATCCAAGATAGTAAACTGTACAACATATCTCACCATTTCTCCTTCATATGTCAGACATTCCTGAAAAACTCTATCTAAAAAGACATCAGTTAGGGTACCAGTACCATATCTAAAATGAAAAGTCAGTAACTGTACTATATTTTTTTTTATGTATAATTTATGTTAGTTTTACACATAAATTATACACAACGGATTTCATCATTTAAATTTTTTTGTATTTGGCATGATGCATAAAAAACAACTATTTGGATATATAAATTTGCTACTTTAGAAAAATTTAAAAATTGTGCTAATATTAAACATAATTATATGGTAATTGGCTGATGAATTTAGAATAATTTCAGGAAAAGTATATAAAATAAATATGTCCCCACTCAAAAATATTTGTGTCTTTCAAAATTCTCCATATCAGACTTAATCTATGAAGACAACTGGTCATGATATAAAATAATCAAAGTGCTGGATAGCACCTCTGGAAAGTTTGCAACTGTAGCTGTGTATTATTCCAAAAAGGTTATAGACGTGTATTATTTCAAAAATGTATTTCATCACAGCTTGGATGTTTTAAACTAAACCATTGTCTTGTCAGTAATTATCAAAAATCACTTTTTTCATGTTTGTCATAAAAAGTTTTGATATTTTCTATTGCAACCTAAGACTGTAGATCTAAAATATCGAAATATACAGAAATCTCTGTTAATTTCTTTAAAAAAAAAAGTACCCATGCCATGTCAACATCAAGGGCCTGTGAATTAGTATTTTTCTATTGGTTTAGATCCTTCATATTTGTTTTTAGTAAATTAACACGTAAGTTTTTTTGTTTGAATTGCTTCACATGTTTCCTATCGGGGCCTTTTATAGCTTTCTACATGTATATGGTACAAATATTTCTCATTATTGACAACCATATGGTGGCCTATAGTTATTAATACATTTTCCTCCTTTGAACTCTTTTGGATAGCATTGGTTCTTTGCAAAAAATACTGCATCCTTTTTTTTATATAAATAAGACAGTTACAGTAACTTAAATCAATACAACTGTAATGAAAGTGAATTTATATTAAAGGCTTTTATCAAAAGTAGGGAACGTTCCATTGGACACAAATGATGCCCCCGCTAGCATTAATGTTATAAAGAGTCACAACTCAAGAACTGTAAATGTGACGCTACCAAAATGTGTACTTGATCTGAGTTATGGGGTAATAAGCATTGTGTATACATTCTAATTACACAGTTTTGCGCAATAGATTTGTAAGATCTTGACATTTGTTTTGTGTCAGAAACCTATATATTATGTCAAAAATTTGATCGCAATCCAAATTCAGAGCTATATCAAGCTTGAATGTTGTGTCCATACTTGCCCCAACTGTTCAGGGTTTCGACCTCTGTGGTCGTATAAAGATGTGCCCAGCGGAGCATCTGGTTCCATTTGTAACGAGGCACAACCCTAGAGCAGTAAAAATTACTCCACCAAAATTCAAACTTGATCTTTGTTTTATTGTTAAAAGTATTACAATGTATAAGTTTTATAACATTTGGTTGAGCGAACTAAAGTTAGATAACTGAAACGAAAATATTCAGCAATTTTGTACATATGTAAAGGGGCATAACTCTAAAATGGTATAACTATCGCCACCAAAATTCAAACTTGATCAGTTTGTGGTAATGAGCATGCAATGTGTATAAGATTCATAGCATTTGGTTAAGACAAACTAAAGTTAGAGTTCAGAAACTAAAATTTCCAGAAACTTTCCTATTTGTAAAGTAGCATAAAACTCTAGAATGGTAAAAGTGATGCAACTAAAATTCAAACTTGACTTGTGAATTGTGGTTATACGCATTGCGTATAAGTTTCATACAATTTGGTTCAGGCAAACTAAAGTAAGAGAACAGAAACGAATTTTGGGATGTATGGAGGTACATGTACGTACAAGTAAGGGAAGGACGTACATACTTACAGCAGAACAAGGATAAAACTCGATACGGTGGGAACATAACAACAGCAGTATGACCACAGGAATAAAAAATTTATATACACTAGATTCATAGAGGTGCTTATAACCTGTAACACATTTTAGTTGCTGTTGTGAAATTAACCATGCATTGTCTTATGAGTAAATAATATTTGAGAATTTTTGTTTTAAGCCATTCATTTGATATATTACGGTAATCATTGCCTCTGTGTTTGGATAACAAAGCAATTAAAATCTATTTATATAGGGCATGGTATGCCTTAAAACTTTTCCAGATGCACAGGTTTGTCTGTAATCTATCTAAATTTTGAGGTGAAAATATGCAGCCATTTTAGCCAAAGGGTACACATCATTAATCATTTTTACAGAACTTGTCTTGATACCCTGAACTATAATATTCGAAGAAGTAGATGCTGACTCGGTTGCTTTTAATACGAATTTACAATAATACACCAGTGGTACGATGTAAATTATTGGAAGAAGACTGAAGAAGAACTGACGTTGGGTCAATGTTTTTCTGCTGTCAGTTTGATCCACTTGAGCATGCTGAACGAGTAAAGTTCCTTATATCCACATTGGAATGTGAAACAATTAGTATTTAAATAACGGAATTAAGTTTTCAAATGATTTTTGGCATCAAAATCTTCCGATCGATGTTTAGACAAAAACAATGCATTTTTTTATTTTTTTTTAATCCAATCCGGTATTTACCTTTACTCGTCCTTGGCGTGAGACGTTAGACATGTATAATTTAATTTTAATTATGGAGTATTTTATATTCTTCACCTGTTTTGTTTATATCACTTATCACTTTTCAATTATCCGACGGCTTGGTCAAAATGTCAACTTGTTCTCGCATTTTAATCAGTCATTCCCGATTCTTTCGATACTCTCGGGATTTTACCACGTTGACGTAAGTACATAAAGTAGAGCGGGAAAATGTTCATTCATGAAATATTCATGAATGAATGAAAACGCAATCTCGCGTAGATTTCTTGTGATTTTCTCTTCAGCGCATGGCAGATCCGCGAAGTAGTGTTTGAGATACTCATTTTTAAAATGAAGTTAAATTAATCTGAATCGTCGGTGAACATTCATTTTTTTTTTCTTCAAGCTGTAATCTTTTCAGTCAAAACAGTAGTAACTCAAAATTTTAAAAGAATCTTCCAAGTATCAGAACTCAAACACTAGTACTACACTACCTCGGAGCAGACTATATTGCGATAATCTGTCAACCGGAAGTTTGAGGCCGACGGCTAAGGAAAGTAGCAATAGCAAGCTATAGCAAACTTTCCAAAAACAGTATATCTACTGTAAGCTAGATTTCAAAAGAAGACTGTACGTCCACAACATTTATTACTATTAGTATCAGAGTACCATTTTTTCTTAAATGGATCTCATCAATACCACAAAATTCCACATTCACAGTAACATAAACTGTACAATACTTACCTAGCTAATTCTTCTTTACTTAACATGCCATTATGGTCTTTATCTAAATTCAAATATTGCCCATACACTCGTAAAGCTGAAGGTGCAGAAAACCAATTAGACTCCTGCATTTCTTTTGATAAATCTTCATCTCTAAGCTAAAATACACAGGATGGTCTTCATCAAATCACTTTAGATTGATAAAGTAAGGACATGATGACAGTCAAAAATGATTTAATATAACTTCAAGAAAGAAGTTATCATACTTTTGGTGAGTAGGTGTTTTGGGGTTTATGTTTCATGGATGTTTACCCTATATCAACTTCATTACTTATTAATTAATTATGAAATACAAAACTGAAAATTATAATGATTTTTGGTGTATTCCATATATTGCCTTCTTAGCAGACAGATGTTAAACAGACATCCATCAATATCATTATATGTTTTATTCATCTGTTAAATGTACATTTAATATGTTATTGCTATGTTTGTAGTCATTTTAATATAACAAATAATTGTGAGTACTTTCAAGTGTCTTCATTCACTCTTGCATATATTTTTATATATTGGCCTTTTTCATGGGATTCTTGTGTAAGTAGCATCTGCAGTGGGTGTTTTATTGAAAATTTTCATTCTAGATAAGTGTATACCAGGACCATACACATACAACGTAATCATGTAAAATAAGCCCTCCTTATAAGTCTTTCTAAAAATATACTCTCTTTCCTTATAACGCCTTTAGTTCTTACCTCTAATAAATCATCTAGAAAACTACAAGCTAATATATCCTGAATTTTAATTCTACCAGTCCTCATTGGATCCAGGAAAAAGAAGAATTTTCTTACAGCTGTACATACATAAAATGAGTAGAAAGACCTCTCTAATCCATTTAACTGGAAAATAAACAAGCAAGTTTAATGATATTGTAGCTAATTAATAACGTGTTTTGCTGAAGGAAATTTCTAGCTGAGCAATCAGCAAAAAATAAGTCATTTTAAAAGGTGAAATCTAAAATTGTAAGTAAGTTGTTAGTTATGTAATTCTTGGAATTCAGTGAAAAAGGATCTGCTTAACTTGATAGCAAAATAAATGTTTTTAATGGCAATCAGGAACATAGATCCTTTTGAATCTGCTGTAGTAATAGAATGCAATAGGGTTTGATACTTGCAAAAAAAAAACAGTTTCCCTAGGCAATTCATTTCTCTTTGTAGCAAATTAACCTGACGATATCGGGATATGGGTATTAAGTCGGATCTTAACACGTACTTGTGATTTGTTTAAAACCAGTTTTAACGAAGAAATGTCGAAATGTTCAGAACTTAATTAAATCTGTTTTTGGGTAAGATGGTGCAAGCATACAATTTTTATTGCGTCTTACACTTTGAGAAGCGAATAATCTTTAGCTACTTTATTTAAATATTGTGTAAAAACGTTAATTATGAGCTATGAAAGTCAAGTGGCTCAAGCATTTTACTGAGGAAGTTTTAATCAAAGAGCAGATTGTTCTGAGGGATACGATTGCCATTGTTTTCATTGACACATGTATACATGTAGCTGGATAATATTATTTTCAAAACTAATTCAACTGCACATGTAAAATGTAATTTACGTAATCTGAATAGTTACAAAAAAAGCCAATCCTGGTTAAAAGTGTATGAACAATGTACTTAGGCCTATTGTGTTTTATTTTTGTACTATCAATTCCAAGTTTACTTTCCACAGCAGTCACTGAGACTCAGAGTGAGAGAAGTATTTCCCTTCGTATCTTATCACCTATTTTCTTACGTTAATTCTAGGAGGAACCCCATTCCTAACTCTTTAAATATTTAATTTCCTTTGGGTCAGTGATCATGACTCCTTTCCGTACACATTCCTCGGTTTAAATTGCGATCGTTTTTAATATATTACGACGTTTATCGACAGAACGAGTTATTTTTTCTAACATTTGTCCGTTGATTCAGAATTCACGGAAGTACTTCTGGAAGGGATACAACTCGAAACGATACTATGGAAGACTCCATTTCGCTTGAAGGGGTGTTGAAAGTAAACCTTTAATTTATTTTAATTGAAAAGATGCATATGATTTAAAACTATGCAACAACAATAACCCTCAATAGCAGACATACTTAGAAAGGATCTCATGATTTAAATTAATCAATTGAGTGGGAAATCCAGAGCAACCATTTAACCTAGTACCCCTTGAAGTCAAGAAAACTATACACATAAGCATAATTACCTAAACAAACCCTGTAGTAAAAAAGTATATTAAACCTAAATGGTTCTCTATTATTTATGAAAGTACAATATCAAATATCAGTTTAATAACGGTGACATATAAGTAAAACTCCACTTCAGTTCTTATATGACAGAAATAGATTTATCGGAATTCAGAGAACTCTTGCATTTTCATCACAACTGGGGAATTCCCTCTGACGTGTTTCTAAATTTATAAAAACACTAAATATAAAACTGCTTGATTCTGATTTTCCGTGTTGTTAAAAACACGCATATAAGTCAAGGGAAATATCAAACATGAAGATTATGAGAAGAACATTGTAGGAAAGTTGTTTAAGTTCAATCCCTTTGTTTGTTTTTACCTTTTTAACCAAGACAATCATAAGAATCTGAGATGGTCCTTAATGTTTAGAATAAAACGGTTGACGTGAGGGCATTGTCCTGAGCCACTGGTATAAGTCTACAGATTGCTTGAAAGCAATCGTATCCCCAAAAATGCAAAGAAATATTTCAACAGTGGGTTAGATTTCATTAGTCTTTACTATCTATAGATTAACAACTTTTGGTTATATTTATAATTTAGAATCATCATTGATGGTGGAGCCATTTGTATGCAAGAGTGACATTCCTTTGTATTATGTGCCAATTCGAAAAAGTTATGCGAGTATTGTCTCCCTTTAACAGGTTCATTATTTTATAATTAAGTTTAGGTTTCTGATATTAATTTGAATAGTTACAAAATGTATCGATTCAATATATTTCAGGTTTTGTTATTGGTTTATCAAAAACATTGATGTACGAATATAATTTCATAAATTTGAAACGTTTAAAATGATTACATACCAATAACAAGAGGCTGTCACAACGACAGCAAACCGGATTTATTAATATTTATTTGTGTCCTGGCAATATCACAAGAACCATTACTGATGAATGGTGAAAGTGAAAATCGTCAATATCAAATTTGACCTCCATTTTGTCATCAGTATCAACATCTTAAAATTTGAAAAGCTTAAATTGAATGGTTCATGAGTAAATGCAACAACGTGAATGGAAACGCCATTTCACAATCTTTCAAGAACCATAACTCCTGAACGGTAAAAGTCAAAATCGTCATTATTGAACTTGACCTCTAATTTGCCATCAGTAACAACATATAAAAATTTCAAAAGCTTTGGTTGAATGGTTCATGAGAAAATGCACGGACACGACTGGAAACACCATTTTTCAATCTTTCAAGAACCATAACTCCTGAATGGTAAAAGTCGCAATCGTCATTATTGAACTTGACCTTTATTTTGTCATCAGTAACAACACATTAAAATTTGGGAAGCTTTGGTAAAACAGTTCATGCGTAAATGCACGGACACGACTGGAAACACCATTTTTCAATCTTTCAAGAACCATAACTCCTGAACGGTAAAAGTCAAAATCGTCATTATTAAACTTGACCTCCATTTTGTCATCAGTAACAACATATTAAAATTTGGGAAGCTTAGGTAGAACAGTTCATGTGTAAATGCACGGACACGACAGGAAACTCCATTTTTCAATCTTTCAAGAACCTTAAAGGGAAACTTCGCAAAAAAATCAAAAATTGATATTATGTTCATTCTGTATAAAAATGTTCAAATTCATAGATATTAAAGTTTTATTCCGCTAGATAAGCGATCACCATCGATTTTAAATTTAGAGTATCAATTCTCCAAGATCCGCCATCTTGTCTTCTTTCCCGATGAATAAAAACGATATGTCTATAAACCACAAAGAAACAAAACTACAGTAACCGATGTAGTCGTAATTGCGTGTCGATATCTTGTCAATCGTACGGTTGTTTAATACGACTAACTAACTTGATACGGAAAATATTCTTACTTTATTTAAATTACCATGGTCTGTTGTTTTTAAACTGTTGATATTGGAATTAGGTGAAAAGTCAAAGTTGAAATCATAAATAAGTGTTCCGTGAAAATTGTTTTCGAAAATCTAATTTGTTCATAATTCTTTAAAGTAATAAACTTTTTTCAAATATATTTTGATCTTCCCTTATCTGATCACCAGCATGGCTAAAGGTATTACTTCCAAAGGTATTGTGAGGGGTGTGAGGTGACACGTCCAGGTATTCAAGCGATTTCCTGTCGGGCTTGCAAGTTCATGCATCGTTTCACTTCTGCAGGTATTGATCAGTGTACACGGCTGATAACTTATAACTTATAACTTTCCATTTTGAACTATCAGATGTATAATATACAACTCTGTCTTACTTGTCATTACTAAACTCATACGCTTGTTTATAAATAACATTTCTGGTGTAAAGAATATAATTCATAATATATAAATAATACCCAAAAAATAAGATTTGATGAAATTAAAATCTATTTAAATATTTTTTCCAAGGGTGAATTTGGGAAAATGTAATATATAGTCATTGTCAATAGTGAAGGACAGATTGGAACAGACCAGAAATATTGATTTAAAAAAATGTACGCACTTGCCGACGATTCGTTTATACGACTGGATATAAAGTTACGGAACTATAGCGCAATTTAAAATATATACGTGTATACATTGAACATAAGAAAAAAACATATATTTTGAATAAATAGGGGTAAAAGTGTTGTAAATAGACTAGCCAACGTATGCCAACAGTATGTAATCATCGAATGTCGATAGACTACAGTTGTATACCAAAAGAAGAAGAGAACCAATTTGATTTAAATACAGGTCGATGTATAACTTTTGCTTTGGTTCATTGAAGCTGTGGACCTAGGAAAATCACAGATTTATATTTCAATAAGATTGTTCTCAAACAAAGGAAGGAATTCGTCATCACAATTGTTATATATGCCACTGGACGAACACTAATTATCCCCAGGGGATGTGAATATTTTGTTGGGAAACTTTTGAGTATCAAAGTTTCAAATTAATTTCGGGATTTATTTTCTTTCTTGGTATTCAATAACCGAAAAAAGAATAAATTACTTGTTCGCTAAATAGGGATATTCTTGTCAGATAAAAGAATTTTAGTTATATTTAAAAAATAGGGAAATATGACATTAAATTGGTTCTGTCTTTTTTTAAACATCGTTAAAACGATGTGTGTCTAAGGTGAACGCCACAAGAACCCTGTAATACTAGTACGAGAGTATAGCATGTAAACATTCCTTCTCAATAATATGGTTGTATTAGAAAACTTTTCATACAGATTGACAACTCATTGTCCGATATGCATGTAATATTTGCCACATGACGCCCATAGTTCTTTCTACCATCATCACCTTATTCCTTGATATTGCTGTAAACATCGATGGTTCACACCCAAACAAAATGGGAGTAATGAACCTTCAGAGCTTCTCCGTGTTATACACTTGTGAAATATATAGACGAAATTTCTGTATTGAAATGAATCTACATCTCACAAACAGGATTTTCAAATAACGATTTTGAGTAATCACCTTACAAACCAATATAAACGTATGGCAAGATATAACCATGAAGGAATTTAGTTTTTGTCAGAACTCATCACTATATCATAAACGTATACGTATATATATGCATACAGTTTCAAATATCAAGAACAAGCGTTCGATGTCGATAGTCTGTTATCTAACTGTTCAGAGTTAGACATGTCACTTGTTCATTCTTGGAAGCCTTCATATTCCCCGTCTAACGATGGGAACTCTTTCTGATTGTGTTGACTATAAATGCTTGTATGGTAATTCTGTCGTTTATCTGTACAAGCGGTTGCATTTCCTCTCCTTTCCCAACAAACAAACGAACGAAACGCAACTAGTCTGATTTCTCTGGAGCTCATCCTCAATGGCTCTTATACGTCAGGAAACTTACATGTATACTAATAATGATTGTTTCATGAACAACGATGTATGAACGAACTATTATAAATTCGTCAATATCTGTAATGCATGACTAAAGTATAACTTTTATTACAACTACTGTATTACTTATTTGGATTAATGACAGCTATCAAGTTCAACATTGCACAACTATTATCATAGAATTTTTAAAAAAATCCTCAAAAATCCTCAAAAGATATAATGCCTTAGCTTAGATAATTAGTATTCTTTTCACAAAAAGTTCGTGTAAATGATTGTCAAATGAATTTAATTATGTAAGAATAAAATGTTAAAAAGAAACTAAAAAAAAATTATGCATGTTGTATGTTGTATTTTTTTGTCAATTAAAAACTTTAAAATTGCAATAGTTTTATTAGCATTTAAACACAGCCAGATTTGAATACAAGTTAAGAAATTCCGGTAAAGTCAATGATATCAAACAGATGTACAATGGTATATCAAATTGGGTAATATTGCATTTAGTTTTTATTAAAGATTAAAACTACTATTTTTTGCTTCATATTTGAATCTTTACGCCAATTGCCGCTAAGAAAGTAATCAAAAATTGTTTCCTTTTATTTTTATACACTTTCGGAATTACGAATCTGAATTTTATTTTCAATTAATTTACACAATTTAATTATTGTATCTTTATTCTCATCGTGTATTTAATCTTAGTGTATTAACATCATGACAGCATATACTCTAATCCTTTCTATTTATCCTTTCCAAATAACAACATTTATACCTGTGTACGCTTGAACTCACACCTGCGGCTAAATAGCTACAAGGTAAACGAATTGACCTCAAGCCGAGAAATATACAGTGACCTTTACAAAATAATATACGCACTCTGCTCTCACATTAGTTGCATTGAAATGATTATCAAAACAATAACGGTAAATAGAACTGAAATATTTTCAGTTCAATATCAGTAAAAATGTTCAATAAATATTTTATGAAAAAAATCTCAACAATAATTAATTAAATTTATTCAAAAACATTTACTAGAGATAATTTTATAGGAGTTTAATTCAATCAATACAAAACGGTATATATATGCATATTCACTTTCGTTCATTCTTATATTGTGGTTTATAACTTCGACCATTCGTCAGCTGTGCGCTTTTAATTACGTATATTGTCGATAAGCTATAAGAGTTAAACAGATTTTATTTTTTCCCAGAATTCAATAAATCGGGCTAATACGTCACGACCCACTCGAGAATTCAACCAAAAAAGTTACAAATACTTGATTTTCTCCGTTATTAGAAGGAATATAAATTTAAAACTTTGCAAATGTGTTTTTTATGTTGAGATGAACATAATTAGATGATAAGTAAAAAATCGCGGAATTTCCCTTTAACTCCTGAACGGTAAAAGTCAAAATCGCCATTATTGAACTTGACCTTCATTTAGTTAACAACATATTAAAATTTTAAAAGCTTTGGTTGAACGGTTCATGAGTTAATGCACGGACAACATTTGATTCCCTCCCGCCCGCCCGCCCGACCGACCGACCGCCCGCCCGACCGCCGCCTGACCGCCGTACATCCCCAAATCAATAACCGACATTTTTGTCACAAAAATCCGGTTACAAAGAACCGTTCATCATTTTTGAAAAAGACTATGATTGAAATCCGTATTAATTATCCCTTCATGATAGATTGATTGGGAAATGAACCAAAGTTCTCTAAAGGTAATCACAGAGAGGGACTAGAAAGCAAATTTTAATTGTATCTTATTTAATGTTAAAACAACTTCCCACTATAAACAAATGTTATTTTATACAAATATAAGGACCTTGTTTATAGCTAAATCAACAAATTTTATTAGATATTATGAATTTTTATTACAATAGATTAATATGCTACTTTTTGTGTATAGCAAATGTATAATGAAAGCTATAACTACATCACATTTTTGCCATTTGTGAATATTTATTTGCACTTTAACAAAAATGACAATTTTGTCATATGGATGTCTAAAGAATCAATCATCATATTCAAAAGTTTCATAAGAATTTTCTTTATGTAAAGAATGAAAGAATAAGTGTTCTAACCATCTAAAGAATTTGTCTTAGACGAACTAAAGCATAAATAAAAGTAATGAGTTAAATGCATGTGTAGACCTACCTGTGGAAGAGTGGGAATCAGTTCTAGTATGTAATTTTCTAAATCCTACAAAATATCAAATAATATCAATTAACCTTGATAACTTTTGATAGCTGCAAATTGAGTGAAATGCATGATTTTTCCACAAACTGTGGCAAAACCAATTCTGGGTACGAATACAAAACAAACTTGTCCTATGCTTAAATGGTAACATTGTGTAAAAGTTCCATTTGAGGCATTTCAGTAAATCTTGGGTACAATGAGACATGTGAACATTTTTCTTTATAAAAGTCTAATTGTCATGCAAAAGCAAGATTCCTCTAAATCTAAAACTAACTTAATATCGAGTAGCTATGATTCTATAAGATAGAAAAACTATCCAACTGGAAAGTTTGTTTTCAATAGTCAAATTAGGTATATTCTGTCCTTCTTTAACAACATTTCTATTGATTAGAAAATTATTTAAAAGAAATAATTATCAAGTCGTTGATATCTCAAAACATTTTGGAAGAATGCATATACAGTACATGTGGATTCCTTATCTGGCAATACTTTCTTCAACATTCAGTACAAAACAACCTTGAAAATATTACATTTTGTTTGTTTTCACTTAAATTTTAAGCAACATTTTATCATAAGTCATGAAAAATTAATTTTTCAGAAGGACTTACTGATTCCTTGAGATAGCCTTGTCCAGCAACATCATACAAAGACAGACCAATTCTTGTTTGATGTAACCACACTTTTCTCATCACATAGTTGAAGAACTGCATAATAGATATTCTACCATATGGATCTGTTTGTAAAAGTTTACAGAACACTGAGGCTGAGAAAAACTGTCTGTAAATAAAATAAACAAACTTTGTTTCACAGAAAACATTTTTTACTTGTTGACAAACCTGAACATTACATGAACTCAAACTGTTAATCATTACTATACAAATACATATATCAAAGTTGGCTTAACATCAAGAAGAAGAGCATTAAAGTGATGATATTCATGAAAAGTTTTTATAACTTTAGAAATTCACCATTATGGAACTACATAACATATAAATCAAGCAATATATGCAAGGCTTTAAATTATTTCTGACAACAAAAGGCTATACAACTATCCCTTTATATATCAACAAATAATTAAACATTTTATAACTGTGAATTCAATTTCAAAAATATTCAGTTTTATTATTTCCCCCTCAAGATTATGTCAGAAAAACATACTGGCATTTTGCTCCTGCTTCTGATCCAACCTTTTGGAAATCTTCATAGTTAATCATCTGATCTTCTCCAACAATTGGTGGGGTGTGGTGTTGGTCTAACAGAAACCAGAGACGCTAAAAATATATACCAGTTATGTGAGAACAATAAAAAGTAAAACTCATAATTATTTCTATAAGATAATCAATATCTTTACAAATAATTCTTAATTTAAGAGTTGACTAAAGTTGCCTGATAATAAACATTGTTGGTTCCAGAATGAGGTTAAAACTTATTGTTTGTAAAGCCTTAACTGGAAAATTTGTAAATTAAAAAAATTAATAACATAATTGGAGAATGTGTCCATGGGACACAGATCCCGTTTGCATATCATTTAAAGTTTAAAGGGACATAACTGAAGAACGGTAGAAGTGAAGCTACTCAAATTTTAGCTTAATCTGAGTTTTATTGTAATAATTATTGCGTATAAGTCTCATTTGGTTAAGGCTAACTTAAGTGACAAAACAGAAACCATTTGTAAACAGGAATAATTCTAGAAAGGTAAAAGTGACGCAACTTAAATAAGAGAACAGAAACAAAAAATTACCGTAAGCAATTTTTATCTTTATAAAGGGTCATAACTAAAGAACGGTAAAAGTGCAATCAACAATTTCAGCTGTATTAAGTGGTAATAAGCACTGTGTATAAGTTTTATAACATTTGGGTGAAGCAAACTAAAGTAAGAAACAGAAAACGAAAAATTATGAATTTTTTTGAAATGAGCATAACTCTAGAACGGTTATACATGTTATAGTGATGCCACAAAAATAAAAAATTGACATGTGTTTTGGGGCAATTTTTTTTTATCATTATGTGTTTTGTGGTAATAAGCATTGTGTTTCATTACATTTGGTTGAGGCAAACTAAAGTTAGAGAATAGAAACCTACTTTAGGACGTATGAACGTATAAACGTACTGACATGGGTAAAACTTAGTGCTCTCTCTGCTATGGTGAGGGCATCAAAAAAGATGCAAAATACTTGCATTTGAAATCTTTTTGGATCCTTTCAAGTTATATAATATATGAACATGTTCAATTCCTTAAAGGGGCACTAGCTGTCAAATTCATGGACACCGATTAGACTTAAATTCTCATATTTTATTTATAACAATGTAAAACATTTACCCAAACTATCAAATGTCTAAAGTAAACAATTTACAGAGCATAGGATCGATAATATATAGTTTTGTTTCATGTGTATTTTAGTCTAGACTCCATCTAATTAACTATCGAGTTGACCTCAGATGCCCATATAAGCCACATAAACATAAACATAGATATAAAGATTAAGCCAACTCGTGCAACTGGATTTTTATAGGTCTGTTTAATTTTTTTTCATAGATTAAAAATACAAGTTTCTCATCAATTTTACCTGAATAAAAAAGTTTTTTTGTGGATCGAATCAGTCATCAAATGATTTACCTTTGTTTCACTTTCAATGTTGACATTCTTTTCCTTTTAATAACCAGTACACATATAATGCATGCATTCCCATCTCTTGTTAAGGGGTTAAATTAAAGTTCACATGAATACTGATTGAATGAGGTTGAATTATTCACTTGCAAGTGAATAATTCATTATCAATGTTATTTAGCTTAATTTGACAAATTTGAACCATTTTGGCTGCTAAAGGCGAATTATTATTTCAATATTTCACTTCCATTATTGATTGAAAAAAAAACAAATTTTTATATATCTCATGGCTAGTGCCCCTTTAAGTAGAATATGTATTTTAAATTGCTTGTCATATGCCATACCTGCAGTTCATCATTATCTAGAAGTTCTCTACTTCTTCTCTGTAAGAACACGGCTCTGCAATATTCACAAGTGATATATAGTTTAATGAAAGAATATAAAGTCTTATTTCGAAAGAACAATAGTTACCAAAATGCAATAAAAGTTATAACAACTTTATTCATTGCATTTTTTTGACAGAACAAAATTATAAACATTTAAAAAATAAATTGCTTTGCAGAGCACAGTTGGATACGACAGCAGAGGTCCAACCATGAATAGTTGGGGCAAAAATGGACACAATTTTCGCAATTGATACAGATCTGAATTTGTATTGTAATTAAATATTTGACACAGAACAGGTTTCTGACTCAGAATAAATGTTTAGTTTTAAACATATTTATTTATAGTGGATTAGGAAACAAGTTTATTAATTACAATCCCTTTCCACTTTGCGGGTGTGAGTGCTGCCTTATAGCGGCATTAGCCTGCTCTCTTTCTAAATCTACAAGGGAGTCTTTTACGTACAAGAGAATAAATGTAGTCAAAAGAACTTAGAATTGGTTATATGATTTGAATTTAAATTCATTTCTTTTGCTATTGTGCAATAAACCATGCTGTATCTTATTGCCCCCCCCCCCCCAAAAAAAAATGCATCCCCTTTTTGTTTTGCTTTTGTGCAATACACTTTGCTGTTGAGAATCGACCCCCCTCCCAAATTCAAATTTTAGAATTCCACTGGGAGACATAACATGTAGTTAAGTGGTATAAATCTACATTTCATAGTCTACTATACTAATGAAAATATAAAAGACATGTTCGTAACAATCAATACATGTTTGTCTATTGCTCTAATTTTTAAGTGACTGCAAAGGCTATTACCAAAGTATCTTAGTACTTGTAATACAAATGTACACATACCTGGATTCTTCCCTCAGTTTAAGTAACAAAGGTTCTTCTTCTGTAGGTAACTAAAACCAAATAATGAATAACCAGATGCTCCGCAGGGCGTAGCTTTATACGACCGCAGAGGTTGAACCCTGAACGGTTAGGGCAAGTATGGACACAACATTCAAGCTGGATTCAGCTCTAAATTTGGATTGTGATTAAATAGTTGACACAGCATAGGTTTCTGACACAGAATGAATGTGTTCTAATGAACTTAAAATTTTTGTTTCTCTTAGAGCAATTCACTATGCTGTTGAATATTAATCCTCTCAAAAAAATGTTTGAAGAAATTTTCTTTTTTATTTATGAAATTTCAAATGAGAAAAATTGAACCCAATTTTTTTAATCACATCCCCCTTTCCCTTATTCCAAAACTAATCTCAATTAAAATTTCTAATGGAGTTTGCAACAATAACTACTCATTTAAATACATCATAAAATATTAAGATGTAAAAAAACTGCTTGTTATCACTGAATGGTAAAGATTATTTTAATTTATCAGTTGGTAGTAAAAAGTGAATATACATTGTATATTGTATATAACAAAGATTTAAGTTGATTCTGGACAAAGAAAGATAACTCCAATTAAAAAAAAATCTTGCTATTGCACAATATTTTGCAATTAGATATTTCTTGCTTACTATTCTGGACAAAGAAAGATAACTCTAATTAAAAAAAAAATTGATATTTCACAATATTGTGCAATTAGATATTTCTTGCCATTGCGCAATACTGTGCAATTGAAAAGACTTGCTATTACACAATACTTAATATAATAATTTTAGATCCTGATTTGGACCAACTTGAAAACTGGGCCCATAATAAAAAATCTAAGTACATTTTTGGATTCAGCATATCAAAGAACTTCAAGATTTCAATTTTTGTTAAAATCAGACTAAGTTTAATTTTGGACCCTTTGGACTTTAGTGTAGACCAATTTGAAAACAGGACCAAAAATGAAGAATCTACATACACAGTTAGATTTGGAATATCAAAGAACCCCATTTATTCAATTTTTGATGAAATCAAACAAAGTTTTTTGGACCCCGATTTGGACCAACTTGAAAACTGGGCCAATAATCAAGAATCTAAGTACATTTTTAGATTCAGCATATCAAAGAACCTAACTGATTCATTTTTTGTCAAAATCAAACTAAGTTTAATCTTGGACCCTTTGGACCTTAATGTAGACCAATTTGAAAACGGGACCAAAAGTTAAGAATCTACATACACAGTCATGACAGTTAGATTCAGCAATGCTGCATATCAAAGAACCCCAATAATTCAATTTTGATGAAATCAAACAAAAGTTTAATTTTGGACCCTTTGGGCCCCTTATTATGTTGGGACCAAAACTCCCAAAATCAAACCCAACCTTTCTTTTATGGTCATAAACCTTGTGTTTAAATTTCATAGATTTCTATTTACTTATACTAACGTTATGGTGCGAAAACCAAGAAAAATGCTTATTTGGGTCCCTTTTTGGCCCCTAATTCCTAAACTGTTGGGACCTAAACTCCCAAAATCAATACCAACCTTCCTTTTGTAGTCATTAACATTGTGTTTAAATTTCATTGAATTCTATTTACTTAAACTAATGTTATTGTGCGAAAACCAAGAATAATGCTTATTTGGGCCCTTTTTTGGCCCCTAATTCCTAAACTGTTGAGACCAAAACTCCCCAAATCAATCCCGACCGTTCTTTTGTGGTCATAAACCTTGTGTCAAAATTTCATAGATTTCTATTAACTTAAACTAAAGTTATAGTGCGAAAACCAAGAAAATGCTTATTTGGGCCCTTTTTGGCCCCTAATTCCTAAAATGTTGGGACCAAAACTCCCAAAATCAATACCAACCTTCCTTTTGTGGTCATAAACCTTGTGTTAAAATTTCATAGATTTCCATTCACTTTTACTAAAGTTAGAGTGCGAAAACTAAAAGTATTTGGACGACGACGACGACGCAGACGCAGACGCCAACGTGATAGCAATATACGACGAAAATTTTTTCAAAATTTGCGGTCGTATAAAAACTTACATGATTATTTAATCAAATTTTAGTTATAAACCAAATATAAAAGTACAAATAAAGATGAACAAAATATATTTTGTTCAATTCCGTTTGAAAATACACCTCGAAAACTAATTCACTCATAATTAAAAAATCTTGAACTTGGAAAACTGTATGAACAAAAAATTAACATATCATCTAAAAATAAATCACACCACAATCATCGGGCGCAGGCCATGTGAGCGAAAAAATTAAAACTACTAGGGGACATTTGAGCGCAGACATTAGAGCCCATTTAAGCGCCACTCACCTGCATTTTCGATAGCCCATTTTAGCGAAAATTTACCTGGTTGATTAATGCTCACCTTACTACATATACTATGAACAGAAATTTATATTGGTTTAATGTTTAAGTTGTTTATATTTTCATCATGGAAATACAAGTTGTTGAAACGAACAAAGGAAAAAAAGTTTAATTTGTGATGGATTCCGATATAAGAGCAGTTCCTAATTTATTTGCAATTCTATGAAGGCTATGAACAGTATTGTACAGGGGTATATCTAGAGTCCATTAGGTACGTTCTTTATGTTATAAATTCCAGGATAGAACAAACTATTTGATTTAACCTTTTAGACTTTGAGTGCTGTATTTTGATTGAAAAGTTTTATATTGTTTTATGTTGTGCTGTCTTGAGTCTATTAGCGCTGTATTTTAATTGACATGTTTTATATTGTGCTGTCTTAAATCTATTAAACATTTTTTAATTTTTAATTTATTATTTATTTACTAAAAAGGGTAAAAAATATTTCGCTAAAATGGGCTTTGACAATTTCAATTTTCGCTAAAATGGGTTAAAATTCTAGCGCTCAAAAGGGTTCTACTTTGGCGCTCAAACGTCCTATTTTTATTGCTGAAACGTCCTATCAATGCGCTTAAATGTCCTCCGCCGCAATCATCTAAAGAGTTTTAGGTCCTTTGGCAGTTCTAATTTCAACTTTTGTTGATTATCATGGATAAAAGATAGGTTAATACTATATTTGTTACAAACCTTTACATAGAGACTAGGAATATTTTTATACTCATTATCAATTCCACGCCATTTCTGATAGTATTCATTGAAGATTTCAAAATCCTCTGTCTTTATCTCTTCTGGATGTCTTTTTTCTATTATAAACAAAACATAAGATTAAAATATTCAGAATAAGATGGAATAAGATAAAAACAGGGGTCAGTTCATGTATTGAAAATAATTTTTCAAAGAGCTCACCACGTTAGACAGTGATTGAGGTATTCTTACGGATAATAAGATTCTTGATGTCTTTTTACAAAATACTTAGTTAATAAGCATGATTATTTGATATTTCTTGTAACTGTTACATAGACATTGCTGATCATAAATTACTATATAAGATGAAATATACACCAAAAATATCATCAAAGTAATAATAGTGTACATGTATGTGGGTTCAGGGAAAAACTAAGTTTTGAATCTCCTAATGAAAGTGGCATGTCAGGGAAAACTTTTAATTCATGCACAGATATCAGGGCTCACACTACTTCAGAATTATAGGGAGAAGTGACTTCTCTTTTTGAAACTGATAGGGAGAAGTGGTGAGATTTGAAAGAGAAGTGCTCATTCGCGCGGTGCGCTACAATGTTTGGATTTTACAATAGTATAAAGGGCAATATGTAAATAATGTTCTTTTTATGTTGTTCAATTCATATGAGTAAAAAATTACAATTAAAGTAACATTTGAAACTAGATATCATTGAGATGGGAGCCATCTCTGTGTGCCCTGCTGTGAATAATGTGCATTGTATCGTTACCATAGGACATGGGTTTGTCAACTGAAATCAAAGTTTTTGACCTTGACCTTTGAACTACGAATGTGTAAATAAATTATGACACACCCTTTGATGTTGGTTTATAAACATGTCAAGTATAAACTTTGAATTGATAACGGTTCTCAAGATATAGAGCGGACACGATCTTTACCATAGGACATGGGGTTGTCAACTGAAATCAAAGTTTTTGACCTTGACCTTTGACCTAAGAAGTTGCACATAAATTATGACACACCCTTTGGTGTTGGTTTATATACATGTCAAGTATAAACTTTGAAATGATAACGGTTCTCAAGATATAGAGCGGACACGATCTTTACCATAGGACATGGGGTTGATAACTGAAACCAGTTTTTGACCTTGACCTTTGACCTAGGAAGTTGTACATAAATTATGACATACCCTCTGATATTGGTTTATATACATTTCAGGTATAAACTCTAAAATGATAACGGTTCTCAAGATATAAAGCGGACACAATCTTTACCATAGGACATGGGGTTGTCAACTGAAACCAATGTTTTTGACCTTGAACTTTGCCGTAGGAAGTTGTACATAAATGTTGACAAACCCTCTGATATTGGTTTATATACATTTCAGGTATAAACTTTAAAATGATAACGGTTCTCAAGATATGAATCCGGGTCCGTTTGCGCCCATTCACGTTAGCACCCACTCATGTTCGCCCTCGTTCACTTTCGCACCCTACATGTTCGCACCCAAAGTCCGTTCGGACCCTACATTTTCGCGCCCAATTTTAATTGGTTTTGTGTTTAATAACTTTGTAATCAAGTTTTGGCAAGTAGTATTCTTATAAGTATAATTGTTTTTGTCTCAAAATAAAGTGAGACAGCATTTTTTTTTGTGTTGAATAAATCTTAATCATGTTTTGGATAGTGTATTGTTAAAAAAAATAATATTCCTTTCTTGATTCTGTCAACGTTTTATTTTGTGTTGAATAACTCTTAATCACATCATGTTTTGGTTAGTGTATTGCTATAACTTTGTTTCATTGACTCGTTTCAAAATGAAGTGAGATTCTGACTACGTTGTTTTTTTTTTGTGTGTTGAATAAATTTTATGTTTTGGTTATAATAGTGTATTGCTATATTTTATTGTTTCATTGTTTCAGATCAAAGGGACCAAGCTGTTAAAAACAATTATCTTTTGTGTTTTTCACTTAAAATCTTCAATCTTTTACTCATACTAATTTAAGCTATAAATTCATTCAGTATTTACACGAAAGCAATTAAAAACAACAATCATGATTTTCCAATTATTCAACTGGAATTTTAATCAAAATTGGGCGCGAACGTGTAGAGAGCGAACGGACCTTGGGTGCGAAGGTGAGAGGTGCGAACGTGTAGGGTGCGAAAGTATATTGGGCGCGAACGGACCTGATACCTCAAGATATAGAGCGGACACAATCTTTACCATAGGACATGGGGTTGTCAACTGAAACCAAAGTTTTTGACCTTGAACTTTGCCCTAGGCAGTCCTTCATAAATTATGACACACCCTCTGGTGTTGGTTCATATACATGTCAAGTATAAACTTTGAAATCATAACGGTTCTCAAGATATAGAGCAGACACGATCTTCACCACAGGACACAGGGTTGTCAACTGAAACCAAAGTTTTTTTACCTTGACCTTTGACCTAGGAAGTTGTACATACATCATGACACACCCTCTGGTGGTGGTTAATAAACATGTAAAGTATAAAGTATGAAATCATAATGGTTCTCTAGATATGGAGCGGACACAAAGTTAAAGTGTTACGGACGGACGGACGGACAGACTGATCACTATAGAGCAACCCGCCTTAAGGCGGGGCCCTAATTAAAAGTTGTTTAAGTTTTACTAAGGTTCTTGTGAGAAACTACCAACTAAATATCTAGCACTAAAAAAAATTATTTTATTTTAAAAAATGTAAAGAAATTATATCAATTACAATTTAATTAAAAATTATCTTGTGTATGAAATTCAGTGTTTCTCATAAAAAAATATAAAAGTTATTATACTGGGCCATAATATATTGATATTAGAATAATAGTCTCAGAGTTAAGCAACTTTAATCAATAGTTTGAAACAATCCATAAAAAATATAGGGAATTATATACATCAATCAATTAGATGTAACCAAAAGTCTCTTAATGCGTGTGGGATGCGTAATTTTTCCCTTAGGGATCAATATTCTTCTGTCAGCTGTTCCATCCCTGCGTCCGTAGTAATTATTGAAAAAGTACGGATTTCGGTAATAGCTGGTCCGGTTCAGATCCGTAGTTTAGAAATCGGTCAATGGCAGACGAATGCAAGAAAATTTACAAAAATAAACGATGTTTGACAAGTTATTTGGAAAGGAACATGACGGTTTTAATGCAATAAATGGATTAAACATTTACTGGAGGCAACTTTTATCACGTTTAAATGAAGTAACAAACTTATTTTGCCGCCGAAATTTAGGTTGATGTACGTTTTCGAGTAACAAGCACCGGAACTTGCGGAAATGCACGAAGTGATAAAAAGTTGTATTTTTATCAAATAACCTGATTCACACTGCGAAGACAATGCTTCAACCTCTTTTCTAAAGAAAACAAATCGTTTATGTCTGAATTTCTTTAATTATCAGTAAAAAATTTATGTTTCAACAACTTGGTAAAAATTGAAAATGTCCGATGACGGAAGCGACTGAAAGCGACTATCGTCAAGAACAGGGCGACTTGTTTTCTCTTTTGGGGGTCGGGGAAAGCGAAGTGACGGTCGGGAAGGCGACTTCTTCGCCCAAGTCACCTGGTAGCGTGAGCCCTGAGATATGAGCATTCTACCCATGTGCATGCCTGTAGCTAATATAAAACATACAAGAATAATTGAGATGACAACAATTTCTAAGTTGACAGGGGCAATGCTCTATACTGCAATGGATAGGAATATAACTCACATGCAGATCTGCATATTATATCTTAAGATGTAACTATGTACAGTTAACTATAATGAAAATATATCATTTATTATATTAAATCATAAATTCACCATGCAGCAATATTAGTTTATAGAAACTTAATCATATGAGAAAGCACCTAAGCTGAAGAGGATACTGATTATATTCCATTGTACTATTGGAAATAAATGTTTTCAAGTTTATGTTTTGATATAACCCTTAATTGTAGTGTGTACTGCCCATGTTGTCTATTTTCTGTTATACAAATGTACATTCATTACATACAAAATTTTACAAATGGCTCACAATTTCAGCAGTGTGTAAATTTCCAGCATTAATCCTTTGATAATAAATGCGTTTTATGTTGAGCAAATTTCATCAGATCTGTCATGATAATATTCATGATTGTTCAGTTATTTGTTTAAGGATTGAATTCTTCTTTTCTTTCACTTTATTGTAATGACTTTGTAAAAGCTTAAATTAAACTTATCAAGCAAATTTTGTTTGAAGGCGGGTTTAAACATATGTGCAAACTATCGACAATGAATTGATGTAATGGTTGTCATGAAGACTGGTCTAATCCTTAATGGTATATTTGGGAAATAAATTATACTCTTGGAATGCATTGCAATTTTTCTCTGTCAATCAAAATTAGAAAAGTTTATGAAACATCCATGAAATATAATGTTTTGGATTTCTAGGATCTTATAAAATACATTTTGTATGTATGTATGTTGTAATGCATGAACGTTAATTAGGAATTCAATGAGTCTATGTTTGTAATATAAGTTAGTTGTCCTAGTCTAACAAAGGACACAGGTATTTATAGTACAGTGTACATTGTCAATAAATTCATATCATTCTCTAAAATGAATTTCAGAAATTGGAAAAAAATTGAGGCATAGCAATTTTTTAAATTTCCAGTTGATTAGTGAAAAACCCACCAAAATTAATTGTATCTTAAAGAATAATTTGATTTTCGACTTTCATTTGCCACTCAAGTACGTGTAGGTCAATATAATGTACTATATACATGAATATTATTAATTCGTATATTTTAACAAATTTGATTCGTTTAGGGATAGTCACATGTTAAACTATATTTTCGAAGGTAGAGTGAAAACGGCGGATAGAAAAAAGCATATTTACCGGCAAAAAGCATATTGCACGGTTATTTTTAGAATATCTAAAAACCGATATACTTTGTGACGTCATGTAATGAATTTCAGGATATTGTTTAACGTTTTGAAACAAATGATATATGTGATCAATTATTTGACGAAATAAAAATCTTCAAATACATAAGATGTCCCAAAAAAAAGTAAATGAAATAACAACTAATATGTTGTTATTGTCAAGGAGACAATGTAATCATTACTAATATCTATAAAGTTCCAACAAACCTAAATGACGATTTTGATACAAACATGGTCGGAAATTAATAATATATCAAATATAGCCTTTGTATGAGGTCAATACAGGATATATCGACCCAAAGAAGTATATCGACCTCGGACTTCGTCCTCAGTCAATATACTTCTTTCAGGTCAATATATCCTTTTATTCTATATTGGTATTATTTTAGTAGGTTTCTCTATATGAATTGGATTTTGAATAAAAAAGCATATTCACCTGAGAAAGTGTTATTCACCGCGCTAAACGTCACGCGCTTTTACATGTAACGTTATGGTAAAATGTTTCATGTAAAATTTGATTTGGTATAATATGTTTGTCATCAAATACATTTTCTTTTCTCGGAATATGGAATAAAACAATTACTGTCTTTTGTTTCGGTAAATATTGGGTTTAATTGACTTTTGAAAAACTGATATTCACTTCGGCCGTCGGCCTCAGTGAATATCAGTTTTTCAAAAGTCAATAAAACCGCATATTTACCTCAACAAAAGACAGTAATTGCATAGTATCGACCTCATACAAAGGCTATATTTGTATAATATTGTTTTTTGGTCTCTTTGACATATATTCCTATTTCCATTCTCAGTTTTATATTGCTTCATATGTTATTCCTGTTTCAGTGGTCGATTGCTATATAAATAAATGTCATTGGGATGGTCAATGGTAAACCTAACCAGATGCTTCGCAGGGTGCAGCTTTATGCTACCGCAGAGGTCGAACTCTGAACAGTTGGGGCAAGTATGGACACAACATTCAAGCTTGATACAGCTCTGAATTTGGATTGTGATTGAATAGTTGAACAGCATAGGTTTCTGATACAGAATGAATGTGGTCTAATGAACTTAAACTTTTTTGCTTTTGAGCGATACACTATGCTGTTGAATATTAATCCCCTCAAAAAAAATATTTGAAGAATTTTTTTTTTTAATTCCTGAAATTTGAAATGAGAAAATCTTGTACCCCCCCCTTTTTTTTTACCTCCCCTATCCCTTATTCCAAAAATAATCACATTTAAAATTTCTCATGGCGTTTGCAACAATAACTACTCATTTAAATACATCATAAAATATTAAATGACATAGTCATGGTTAAAATTAATATTAATTAATAGTATCTTTTAGAAATAAATTTACAGCTAATCATCTCAAGGTTGCACTTTGTTCTCAAACCACACCTCTTTTGGGGAGATTAATATTAATTTTAAATGAGAATATTCATATAAAATTAATTTTGTTTACATGCTGGTTCCCAGTTATGATCTCTGTGTTCCATCTCATAGACATAACTTGGGAATGTTACCAGTAAATATACATGTGCAATTTGTTTATATTGAAATCTGTGGTAGCCTTTTATTCGAGGTAGGGGTAGTTAAGAAAATTAGTGTTAGTTTAAACTGTGAGAAGTTCAGGGCATATAAATGTTGAAAATAATTATGCAGCACAGGCCTATATTTTGACCTTTGAAAAAAATTGTAGTGCATATGAACTTTCAATTCTAGGATAAGATTTTATTCAAAACTTCATAGTAAAAGTGGTACAGTTTTAGCGGTTAAAGGAGTTCCTATGGGAAATTGCATTGTCAATATTTACAGGAATGCAACCTTCAAGACAATCATCACATAACCATCCCTTTGTAGTATGGAAATTTGTGGTATAATTTCAGAGAGATTAGTACACTTAAACACAAGTTATTGACTGGAAACAAAAATGCTTATTTGGGCCCCTTTTTTTGCTCCTAATTCCTAAACCCTTGGAACCATAACCCCCAAAAATCAATCCCAACATTCCTTTTATGGTTATAAACATTGTGTTAAAATCTTATTGATTTCTATTTACTTATACTAAAGTTATTATCCGGAAACCATCTATCTTCGGACAAAGCTAACGCTGCCAACGACGATGTGATACCAATATGATCAATTTTTTTAATTTTTCAGATTGTTTAAAAATGTGAGATGCAAGATTCAAGGTTACATTCTTATTATTTCATATTATCATATAATATGTTTTTGTTTGTTAAAACTTTCTTGTGCATCTACTTAAAACTCAATTATTAAGGTTCATCATAACAAATGGACAAATATGGCCGTATTTTCACCTCAAAACCTACTCTGTGTACAGACTTACCTGTGCTGTTTAGAAAGTTTTAATGCCTAGCATCCACTAGATATATAAAAGTTAAATGCATTTTGTGTTTAAGAAAGATAAATCTTTCTTGGTTTTTGATGGGCATTTTTTTTTCCTTTCTGCAGAAGGTGCAAAAATAAACAAACACCTGAATTACTTTGATACTGTCCACTCACAGCTGACTCAGATAAACTCTTTAACTCACCTATAGTTGTGAAGATATCTCTTGTCCATGTCAATTAAGGACAATCAAAACAATACAAACCGGTTTTTTACCTGAGGGTGCATCTCATAGTTGTACCACAACTTAGTTAATTTTCACACCTTCTGCATGAAGGAAAAAAATGCCCATCAAAATCCAAAAGAGATTTTATCTTTCTGAAACTCAAAATGCATTTAACTTTATTATATCTAGTGGATGCCAGGCATTAAAACTTGTCCACGTTCACAGGTAAGTCTGTACTCAGAGTAATTTTTGGCATGTAAATACAGCCATATTTGTCCGTTTGTTATGATGAACCTTAAAAGTACTTTCTCTAAAATAATTTACAATATTCAAAAAATATCTACATAGGCGGATCCAGGGGGGCCTGGGCCCCCCTTTTGTGGGAAAAATTTGGTTGATGATATAGGGAATCACTGAAGCATGACTGGAGCGGGCCCCCCTTAGGTCAACCAGAGGGCCCCCCCTTATGAAAAGTTCTGGATCCGCAACTGATCTACAGGTGAATTATAACGTTTTTGAGTTCACAATTTACAAAGTGTTATTGTCCTTCAACCCAAAATAGATATATATGTAATATTTTCAAATAAAATCATTGACATTTCAGCTTAAGACGTTTATTGTTCAAGTTTTATCAAGTCCACCACTGACCACGCTTTCGCGTCGATCCGGCCCCACGTCGATCCGGCCCAAGTCGATCCGTCCCACGTCGATCCGGCCCCACGTCGATCCGGCCCAAATGTAAAGTCGATCCGGCCCCAATAAAAAAATATATTTATAAGGAATAAAAATAAAGATATATATTAAAGTAATTCATAAATGTTTATGATTTTTATTATAATGTTAAAGGTGTACGGTAAAAAAAAATTAAAAAAAATTCTTCAGATGAGTATAAAACAACTAGGTTGATTATGTTTTTATTACAAGTTTTCAAGATTATTGGGTATAATTATATTAAAACAATTCCTTTAAGTAAGTGACAGTGTAAAACTGTTAGTGTAAATGATTTATTAAAAGGTTATGTATATTTATGTGAGTGTCAGAGATAGTTAGTATGTATGATGTTATTGTTATATTTTAGTAGTGCTGATATTATATTTTAGAGTGTGAAAACGTGCATTCAGTGTCATTGTTTTGTTATTTTCTTGCAATAAAGAATAATGGATACTCATATAACTTGTGTTTTTTCTACACACAACTATTCAAAATACTGTCAAATTTATGAAAAATATATCGATATAGGAAGATGTGGTGTGATTGCCAATGAGAAAACTCTCCATCCAAATAACAGTTTATAAAAGTAAACCATTATAGGTTATTATTATATACACCAAACAAAATATCAATCTATAAAGACCTCGTTGATATTATGAAAAAAACAAACAAGTAAATAGAAGCCTGTGATGTTACCTGAAAAAAATACAATTTATAATTATTATATACACCAACCTTAACCAGAAGATCAATTAATCAGGATTTGATTTAATTAAGTGATTACAAGTGGCATCACCTTAGTTCACAATCATCAGACAATTGTTGAATAAACAAACCAATTATAGACTAATGATTTGATTAATCAAGTCATTATGATGAGTTAAATTTAATAGGTTCCAGTGGACTAAATATTTATTTAGATATTCTGTGTATGAAAAAAAAAAGAAAATGAAATCGCCATGAGTTAAAGTTAAAGTTATCATGGAAAATAACTTCATATTTTAAAATATGTTGAAGCTGCCATACAACCAACGACACAATAACAATCATTTTCGTATCGATTTAAAATAGTTCTTTAACTGGTACTCCAATACTTCACTTATCGTCGTGTCATATGTTTTCGTATGTCATATGTTTTCGTATCAACCACATTTCGTCGGTTTCGACTGCATACGCGTACATTGTGGCATGTTTTTCTGTTTCTATATTTAGAACAACAACACCACTACAACTTGATATATTTAAAACATATTCAACGTCGCTTTTTAAAGCCGTTAGAACAAATTAAATAAAACTGACCTATTTAGCCATTTTTATTTAATGTCAAAAATACGCATCACTAGAATAGTTGTGGAAAAAAATTCTGAAGGATTAAAATAAAGTCCAGATATGTTTTTTGCAAGTCAGACACCGGATCTTCAAGACATATGACTGTCATGTGTTTTTTTGGCCGTTTTAATTATAAACCATCGAGTTAAAATTAGCAGGGTTCTTATATAAAATGGTTGTTCAAAATCCAACTATTCAATATTTCATTGACAATTTTTTTTTATACATCCTTGATACATGAAGATGAAAACAGTCTTAACTTTTTATATTTAATCATAAATTTTGAAAACTGCATTTTATTTTAGAAAAAATAATGTATTTTGTACAAACCAGGTGCCAATCTGAAAATTAATCAAAATCTAAAAATTTCATTACACGAAACACCAACCTTACACTATTTACTAGTAATTTTTAGTACTGAAAAGTATTTAATAACTTTTTTTATGATTCAAGCGATCACCAGAACCACGACTTTAGAAAAAATTTATTTCCGGATTTTGTAGTCATTTCCTGTCCGTGTACTGATCCAATTTTTATTTCATACGAAAACATATGACGCCGTTTTTTTTGACATACAAAAATCGCAAAGTAATCGGAAACAGTAAAAAATCGTAGAAATCATTGACAAAAAAACTAGATACCTAAAATCAATCTACAGGACATGCTTTTTAAATCTGAGTAAACACCTAAATAAAAACTCAACAGTAAAAACCGTAAGCAGTGAAAATTGTTATTAGTACGAAAACACATTACACGATGATAATACCTGTTGTCATCCATCATTGGACACTTTTTGCAAATTCCATTTATACTGTGTCACAAATTCCTCCAAGATCAATATATTTATTTCTTATTTTATTATGGGGCCGGATCGACTTGGGGCCGGATCGACGTGGGCCGGATCGACTTGGGCCGGATCGACTTTGGGCCGGATTGACTTGGGGCCGGATCGGTTTGGGGCCGGAACGACCGGATACCACTGACCACCGGTGTGTTTTCTTGCAAATATCTCACTTTTATTTCTTTCAACATATTTTTTTAAAATGTTGCACCACTCCATGCTTTTCCTTTTATTTGTTGGTGTTTTGGTCATGTTTTATCAGCAATACATGGATGCATGGGGCGAAATACCAACAAATTGTTCATAATATCTCCAAACATGTTCCATCTTCCCTCTCCATTTTCATAACAGATGAGCTGATTGGCTGTTCTGTCTCATGCGACACCTTTATTGAAAAGGGGAATAATTCATTTCTTGTCTCGACATGCAAACTATTTAAAGTTTATAATTGATTTAAACTTGTATTAACCTGAACTTTTCAATAATAAGTGTTCTTTTTAGGAAAAGAATATGTATATAATAATAAAAATTATGTTGAAAGTGCCTGTCTGTTATTTACAGAATACCATGATTATTGTTGTAATTAATAAATATTAAATAATTTAATCTCCACAAAAAATACTGTATTATTTTAAAATCATTTCTAATTTTGGACATAGATGTGGTACACATCCACAGATAATACCGCAATTGAAACATTATAAGATAACTTATATAGTTTATGAGATATCTTATATAGTTTATGAAATATCTCGTTATATAGTTTATAAGATATTGTAGCAGACAGTGTTATTAGTTTATTTTTAGCTCCCTTTGGTAAAACTCTAAATTTCATATTTTATGTATTTCATTGTTAATTAATTTACATGAAGCTTATTAAGGATATATTTGTTGAATAACATAGCTTTTGCTATTTTAATTCATTGGTTAAACATATTTATTTATATTGTAAAGTTTAATATTTGCATCGTTGCAAATTTCTTTGGGTACCTTCTTTGGAAAACTTATATATTTTATATAAATAATTTGAAATCAATTTTGTTAAATCCTCATTCATTCAATCACATCAGTCACGTCTCAGTCATTACAGCTGAACGGACGTGCTGGGCCAGCTCTCCTTTACCCGCTATCTTCGATGAGGGTTTACAGTTAGATATCAACGACTTACTACTTAAGATGACAGAAACCAATCCATGCCGTACAGATAGACGTAGTAGTTGGCGTACCCGCGTTAACATGCACTCCAAAACCATTGTATTATGGGGAGTGTTATGCCGATTAACGTCCGAGGGCTGTATCCTAGGCTGTTGGGTGATATGACCTTCATTTCACTGCCTCACGGCTTTGGTCTTGATAATGCTTCCTGTCATCTTTCGAACTACGTCCGAGATCATCTACCTGTACTCCATCATCGAGGCTAGCGGGCTGCCAAGCTGACCAAACTCCATATTGCGACCTCCACTACTTGTTCCTGACCCATGGCACCAGAATATTTAAAGCTCACCAAACGCCTTCGGGCACCGAGCCGACCGTGCGAGGGCTGAAAGGCCAGTCAAGGTCGTTAAACACCACCACATATATATATGTTAAATCCTTTGAGGACTGACATTCAGTCCAACCTAGGAAAGCCAATGTGATGTATGTGAAAAGGAAGTAGAAAATATCACTCATTTATTTCTATTATGTTCTGAATTAGTAGAATTTCATCTATTTATGCAACAGAAGTTGTCAGTTTTATTTGATAATGTTGATTCTGACAAAATTGATAATTTAGTGTATGAAGAGGTATTTATGTTTGGTTTATTTGGATCTATCAAAGGCGTAAATGTAAGTTTTGTCAATTTCATGTTATCTGTAGCGAGATATTGTATCTTCAGAAGAAGGAATTTACTTAAAAATTTAAACAGTAATGTTGGTCTTATTAGACTATTTAAATATACTGTAAAACATTATATAACTTACCTGTATGAATATTTGTGTGATGCATAATGTATGAGAAATGTTTTTGAGAAACACTTTTTAAAAAATAATATGCTGGTACAAGAAACCGAAGGTGTCATAACATTTAATTTCTAATTATTGTGCTGATTATATATATGTGATTATACTTAAAACATTGCTTTGTGATAATTTTGTGTAATATGTAATATATCTGTTGTATATATATGTTGAAGAATTGAATAAAGATAAAAAAAAAAAAAAACCTAGGAAAGCCAAGCTTTCCAACCAGAACAAAGGTTAGTGCATTTGCTACATGCCTCCATAGTACGTAAGTGCATTTGCTTACATGCCTTACTAGTACGAGTTAATTTGAAGTCTTTGAATGCTCCATTTCTAATTACTTTTGGCATATGATCATATAAGTTGTACTTCATTGATTAAATTATATATTGTTTTCAGTTTTTGGTTTTCATTTACTTAGATATATTATAGCGCATCACTTTTGGCATCAGTCGTTTTCCGCACACATCAGTTTACAAACTAGAATTAGCTGTGGTCCGCATCCCCGAATCTTAGGCAGAATTGTTACTGCTACAATATCTAATTTTCTATATGAGATAGCTTATTAAGTATTACTGTATATATCTTATATATAAAAAATAAAAAAAGATTTATAAGATATCTTATAAACTTAAGAAGATATCTTATATAATATATGAGATATCTTATAAACATTAGAAGATATATTATAAACTATATAAGATATCTGCTAAATTATATAAGATATCTTATAAAAAAACCAGATTATATAAGATATCTCATATATTATATAAAAGTTTAAAAGATATCTCATATATAATATAAGATATCTTATATATTATATAAGAGTTTAAAAGATATCTTATATATTATATAAGATATCTTATATAGTTTAAAAGATATCTTATATAAGTTTATAATATATCTTATATAGTTATTATACAATATACAATGCAAAATTCACTTTACTACCAACTGATAAATTAAAGCAGTCTTTAATAACCATTCAGTGATTACAAGCACTTTGATTATCATTCTAGGGTTATGCCCTTTTACAAATGGAAACATTGAAGAATTATTTAGTCTTAACTTAAGTTTGTTTTAACTAAATCTAGTGAACCATACCAATAGTAAGCAAATACATATGAAAAAGATGTGGTATGCTTTCCAGTGAGACAGTTCTCCACAAGAGACCAAATGACACAGAAGTTAACAACTATAGGTCACTGTACGGACATAAACAATAAGCAAAGCCAATACCGCATAATCAGCTATAAAAGGCACCGAAATGACAATATAAAACAATTCAAACGAGAAAACTAATGGCCTTATTTATGTTAAAAAAAATAAACAAAAAACTTATATGTAACACATAAATAAACGACAATCACCGAGTTACAGGCTCCTTATATCATGTTCTCAAATCTAGATATCATCTCCCATATAGAAAAAAAAACGCGTGAAAAAATTAATCTATCATGTGTTGCTCTCCTGGATACAAAATGTATCAAAAATCAGATGTAGAACATGTTCTATCATAATCATTCGGTAACTAGTGTTATTACTGTCTCCTCCATGCCTGTCTTGAACATTAAAAAAAAATATTAAATAAATAACAGTTCTAATGCTCAGGTTGGTTGTCACCGTGCAACACAGTTAATAATATAAAAAAGAAGATGTGGTATGATTGCCAATGAGACAACTATCCACAAAAGACCAAAATGACACAAACATTAACAATTATAGGTCACCATACGGCCTTCAACAATGAGCAAAGCCCATACTGCATATATAGTCAGCTATAAAAGGCCCCGATAAGACAATGTAAAACAATTCAAGCGAGAAAACTAATGGCCTCATTTATGTAAAAAAATGAACGAAAAACAAATATGTAACACATAAACAAACGACAACCACTGAATTACAGGCTCCTGACTTGGGACAGGCACATACAAAAATAATGTGGCGGGGTTAAACATGTTAGTGGGATCCCAAGCCTCCCCTAACCTGGGACAGTGGTATAACAGTACAACATAAGAACGAACTATAAAAATCAGTTAAAAAAGGCTTAACTCATCAGATAGACAAAAAAATAACACCATAACGGAAAAACATAGAACTCCTTTTGTCATAAGGCACTGTCAAACATCCAAACATACTATCCACACTCATCTGTGTCCACACTTGTATAGTTAATAAGATATCTTAAAAACTTAAGAAGATATCTTACAGGGGCGTAGCTACCCGGAGGCACGACAGCACGTGCATCCACGTCGTTTTCACAAAAAAAAAAGCAGAAGAGAGAGAGATGAGTTGGTCAATCGGAATCGGAGACTGTTGGTTTCTTTTCCGTCTATCCCGGATATTAGTTTGACAACCTAGTTACAAGTGTTGATGAAGCTGTTCATTCAGAAAAAGATCGTAGCTCCGAAGTTGCGTGCAAATTGATTCGGCATGCAAAAAAAGAAATGGCAAAATCAAAATTTATAAATTGAATGTTAAAGGAAACACCTATGTTGTCACTTTTTTTAATTGATGAAATATCATTAGATAACGGCATTTGGTTTCAAAATATTTTTTTTTGGAGATTATGACAAAATCGGAAGGTTACTTGTATCTTTTACAAGATTTTTACTTTTGAATTTGTAATACTCAGTCTATTCTAAGATATGTAGTTTTTGAACACATTTTACAGTGTACAGTTCATCAGTTTGGAATGAGATGTACCAATTGGCATCGTTGAAAATATGCCGAGGCGATGTGCAAATGATGTGGTTGACAGACTACCGGAGCCAATCACCCTGCAACCACGCCAAAACAGTATTGGAAAGTCTCATTAATTTTTGTGTTCATAGCCCATATGATAAGGCAACTGGAGAGTGGAGTCGCGTCAAGTTATCAGAAAATCGCTTCTTTGTGTTGTATCTCACGGCTTCATCGTGTTGTAGGAAATATCACAAACGAACAAACTTTTATCTCAATATTGTCTGAAACATACGAAACTGACCTAGCATGTAATTTTGACGAATTCAATTGGGAGGTCGCTCGATGCCGAACACGTACGCTGGTTTATAACATCTCGCGAGTGCTACCATGCCATGATGGCCCTGAGATCTATCAGTCACGGTACTACGTATGTAATTGAAAACAAATGTACGATCAACAATGAACAACGAAAGTTACATAGCATTACCATGATTACTGCATGTTCATCGGGATTTCAGTGTGAATGGTGACAAAGTAATAGAGAAGTTTGTTTCTGCCCAGACCCGAAGAGCAGATTTTGGACAATTTTGAGTAAATTCTGTATCACAAATATGTGTTGTTAATGTATAACTATATTCAGAAGATTTATTAATAGTTTTACATTCATAATTTTTTATCTACATATAGCTCCTCTTTTAACCGTCCCATGACCGAAAACCGAAGAAAAAAAAATTCTGCATAATAGGGTCCCAAATTCGCTCGGCGGTAGTTGCTTCCACATCTTTTTTTTTCTAGCTGCGCCCCTGTCTTATAAATTATATAAGATATCTTATATGAAAAATATGTATAAGATATCTCATATACTTTATAAGATATCTTATAAACATAAGAAGATATCTTATAAACTTTAAAAGATATCTTATAAAATATATAAGATATCTTATAAACTTTATGAGATATCTTATATAGTATATGAGATATCTTATATAGTATATGAGATATCTTATATAGTATATAAGATATCTCATTATGATATAATATATAAGATATATCTTATAAAAATGAAATCATATAAGATATCTTATATATTCATTCATTCATATCTTTATTTCCTCTATTAAGAGATTCAATGAACAATCATATATGTAAACAGATCAAATTACAAAAGTTTTCAAAATAAATAATAACACAATATAATATTACAATATGTACAATAACAAAATAAAGTTCTGTGCTTATATATATAACTGAAGAAAATTTTGACAAAAATTGCTCTCACTAACGACGGTTCATGCACTGGCACATTAACGAATCGTTGTTCTCCTTAATCTACTATATGCAGCGACACAGTGTGCAACGTGCACATGACAAAGATTATAAAAACTGTCGGTGTCTATATTGTTCGTTGTTATGTGCTTCCCCAAAAGAATGCAATATAACTCTTCATCGTCGTATGAATAAAGTTCCACAAATAAATGCAATGGGAATTTTTCAATTATAAACTCCCACCACATATCTCTGATTAAATGAGTTCCGCTACAGCTACAACATGCATGTACATATACATCTAAAAACTGAGTGTTACATAGTTCGCATGTACCTCCAATGGTATTTGGAATGTCGGTTAGCAGTTTAGTAATATAATAGGAGTTTACGATTTCTCTGGATGATTTAGAACTTTTCCAGAAGTCTGGAACTCTAACCGATCGGTGAATACTTCTAAAGCGAGAAAAGTTATTATCGTTATGTAAACGCCGAGTCCATTCGTCAGTTTGTACTTTGTCAACTGTATTTTGCACTATAGCTTTCCAAAATTGCTTCGTTGGAAAAACTCCCTCTCGCAAAAAGTCAAGCATATAAGAATGAAGGCTATATTTATACAAAATGTTCATAATATCAGGAATGAATCCATGATGATTGCGTTCATTGTCAATAAAATAGGTAAACAGACGCACAATAAATATTTTCTTCGTTAGGAAGTTGTCGTCAAGACTACACAGTTTTTGCAAGAAATATAACTTCTTAGTCTCTATAGACGAGGTAATGGTATGAAGTCCAAGTATACTTTGGCACATATCTGATCTCGTAGACGTTTTCAAGTCCAAAATTCGCTTGACTATAAAGTGCTGAAAACGATTTAACGCAGCAATGTCGTTTGACTTTAAACTAGTCCACATTTCACAATCATACAGAACAGTAGGTAACACTATAGATTTAAACAGTTTAAGTAGAACACATGGATGTGTTGACTTGTCGCAAACACCGTTGAGCGCAAAATAAGAGTTCTTGCCTTTTCTACATGCATTTGATGTTCTTTCTGTCGATCTGAATTTGGAATTTAGCGCAATGCCTAAGTGAGTGTATTCTTCGGCTACTGGAAGAACACTGTTCGCAATATGCCAGTCGTATGTTACTCGAACTTCTCGTGGATTCAAGGAAAATTGCATTACGCATGACTTTTTCGCATTGAAGCAGAACCTCCATCTATGGGCATAGTCAGCACATATATCTAACATACGCTGGAGACACAACGGAGTTGTGCCAATACATGAAATATCGTCAGCGAGAGCAGGAGAGCAGCTAGCTATGTGATAAACACCAGTTTTCTTATTACATTTTTCAAGATCAACCAACATATCGTTTATAAATACTAAATATAATAAACCAGATAAAACCCCTCCTTGTCTAACCCCTTGTAATACAGGAAAGAACTCAGACTGACACTGGTTTACAATTACTGAACTCATAGTATCAATATGACAGTCATTAATATCAATTCTCTGTAAATATAAAAATGAGCTGGCCATGACATGATACAGAATTCCACCAAATTTCGCCTCAATACATTTAATGTCTTAATTTTCAAAAAAAAAATATTTGCCACTCCATAATCATAATGTGTCACCCTGTTGTTGCCATGGAAACATGACTTTTCAGGTAAAAATAAAGGTAATTAAAATATTGTTAAATTTTTGTTTGAAGACTGCTTAATGTCATGAAAAATGTTCTCCAAGCTTATTTTAATGTTTTCAAAAGTTTTGATAGGCCAATATGCAGATTTATCAAGGTTTTCTACATTTTAAAGAATTTAGTGGTTCTACAGTGTTCCATAGATCCTTAAAATCTGTAGATGTTTTCATTCCTTTCCACACTGATTTCAAAGTACTATCTGACCTAAATATAATCTATATTATATAAATAACCAAGTAAACTTGTAAATTGAATGGGATATTCAAGCATGTCCTTAAAAAAGTATTAAGAAAATCTTCATTATTCATTATTGATAATATAGAGTTATCTCCCCTGGTAGAACTCTTCTGATCTAAAGCACACATGTACACAGGAAGTATACACAAATGGGAGAAACTTTGCAGACGATATCAGTGATCAACAGTCAGTGTTAAAACAATAGTTATGGTCTGTAAATAACCATGTCCTTCTGTAGCTATAATTTGCCTGTTACACCTATTTTATACAATTTATACATAAGACCAATTCTCCAGACAGTGTCAAAAGCTTTTTTACTGTCTAAAAAGGCAACAAAAATTTTACTGAATAATTCTAGGTTATGATAAATTGTTTCATGTAAATTAAACGATGCAGTTAAGCAACTAAGGTACTTTTGAAATCCTTGTTGTTGGAGATTCGGCATGTTCTTGTCATACAACACGAAGTCAATTAACCGAGCTTTAATAATACTTTCAAATAGTTTCAAAACACAGGACAGTAAACTAACTGGTCTATAATTATCGGGTGAAGTTTTGCACTTATTTCCACCTTTGAAGATAGGAACAAGGAGGCCTAGTTTCCAGTTCTCAAGTTGGTATACGTCCTAATCTGACGATGAGGTTGCATAAGACCGTTATGCACTTCACAACAGGTCTACCTCCGTGGTGCAAATGTTCGTTTTGTACTCTGTCATGTCCGGCAGCTTTTCTATATTTTAACTGACCTATCAATTTAGAAACTTCTTGTTCAGTGATCAATCCACCAGGTAAGTATCCACCTTCAACACCACAAGTTTTAATAATATCTTTGTATACGCTCTCAATCGAACACTTAAATTCATTGTCAAAATTATCACTGTCTTTTGGTTGGTACAGCTCATGAAAATACTCAGCAAAACAGTTTGCTACAGACTCAGGAGAACTGTACACTTTATTTTCATACACAATTTCGGGGTATATCTTGGAGGAACGACCTTTAAAACGTTTTATTTGTTTCCAAAACAACCGTATATCGCACTCTGCGGTTTCATTTAGATCATCATAACACTTTTGCATATACTGTTCATTAGCCGCTTGTTGTACACGTCTAAATTCGGACTTTGCTCTTTTGTATATTCGATAAGAGTCAAAATGCATTCCTCGAGGTTGACCATCTTGAACCCAAAGTTTACGCATTGACCTTTTCAATGTCGTGTGCTCGTTTCACATCTGCGTTCCAATACGGTTTGGTGAGTGGATTAAATCCGCATTTTGGAATTGCGATGTTCGCAGCATTATGCAATGTGCTAACGAAGTCGTCATATATAGTGTCAATATCAGCAAAAGAATAAGAGTTCATTTTATCAATTAATATTTCCACGGGGTCAGACAATAGTTTTTGGTATTGATTGATCTGTGCGTCAGTTACCTTATGCCAAGCTGGTAATTTGTCGCTGGAGTTAATAATACGATGTGGGGTGGAGTCCGTCTCAAACTCAATCACTAAAGGAGATTAAAGGAGATATTTAATATATTATATAAGATGAGATTATATAAGATATCTTATATATTATATAAGATATCTTATATCTTGTATATTATATTAGATATCTTGAAATTCGAATAAATAGTAAAACGGCTTGCCAAACATGGCCCCGGAATTCTCAGCCATTAGCGCTAATTGTTGCTCTCAATTTATCCACATATGTACCGTGAGAATTGTCTGAAATGAACAATACTTATTTTTTCTGGAAAAGGTAGAGTCTGGAGTGAAATATATGACAACCACTGTATGATAACATGAAGGGACTTTCTTAAAATCACGATCATCAAATAAATTTCAAATGTGATTTTTTTATCATTGGGATCTCATCCTAATCTTGTGCATGGAAGACTGTTCCATTGACCATGACAGAGAGACGATATGAAAGAGTTTTGATAAGATGAAGTTCTACAGTACATGTTGGTGTTTTGTTCTTTCGAAATATGAATTTGGTAGACGGATTTATAACTAAAAAAACTCAACTTGTTTCCGAATTCCGAATTTTTTATTAATATAAAAACTAACTAAAGCTACTTTTGCCACTGACTTTTATATAATAACTTCTCCATCAAGTGTTTATACTTGGCTACAAACAATTCTCATCCCTGCAGCTTTCTCCTGATCATGCATGAAATATTTGCCACTGGACGTTAAGTTAAAATGGTTCTTATATATATATATATATATATATATATATATATATAAGTTCTATAATCATTATGAGGGTCTTTTGTCTAGAATTAAGGTCAAAAGTCCGTTAGCTCATTTCCTAAAACGTTTTCTTGTCCGATGCTTGTATAATACAAATAAAAATAGCTATTTATTAAACAAGACCTGGACATGTATACATTGACGTTTCATTGAGATCTCCGTTTTGCAGCAGCCAAGGATAATGTGCTCAATTGTTCCCCATTGAAAGTATTAAACTGATTAAAAGAGGAAACACGTGACTTGTGCATGAGACTAATTTTAAACTTTAAAAAAAAAACCTAGCAAAAACATACGGTTATACATTATCTGAGCGTATCAGAGGTTCAATGTACGAAAACGGACTGTTAGATCTCTGAATTAAACGATAGAAATTTAAACTACGCTATTTTGATAAACAACCAATGGTCGATGGTCTGCATGCTCAGTCACACCACATCTACAAAGTCAGCATTATTCGCATGCTAAGTACTTGGTCGATTTCACTGATGAAGGACTGTTAGTATAAGAGGGTATCATCTGCTCACAGCGTTTAACACCATGATATATTTAGTATGTTAGATATTTCCTTGGTATTATTTTATACAACTGTGTGTTTATAAATCTGCTGTTCTTCATTAACATTCCTTATTTGAAATTTCGTTTGGAAATATCTTTTAGACAACTGCTTACTCAAAGTTCAGGTGTTCATTAGATTCTAACTATTCTAAATGTTTCTATAACTTTTGAAAATTGGGTATACATGTTACAACTTGACTGAATTTAGGGCACGCATTTTCAATATAGTATCAATAGGCCATCTGGCGAGCTTTAAATAGCTTTAGGTTTGGTATTTATTTATATTTCCAAGCAGTACACTTTTACGCAGGTGCTCGGCTTTGAACAGGCTTAAGAGTCCGGAATGGACCAACTCTCAAAAGTAGGGAATAAGTTTAATGAAATATGTGTTTCAAAAATGATTGAAAAATTACTCATAATAACTATTTAGAAAAAAATCGTAAGTTTTCTTTGAATAATACCAAAAGGCAAAAGTCCATTATACCATGGGAACTTTAGAATTGAACTTCCGTGATAATGGAACAGTAAACTAATTTGTCGACTGTTAGTAATATTTGTCCGCGGTCCCTTTTCCCTAGTTAATGAAGTCCATGACCATTATTTTACTAGGAATGTGAGTCCCAGGACAAATTTCCCTATGAAAATAAGTCCATAGCTATATTAAAATATGTCCAGAATTTATTTTCCTACGGAAATAAGTCCATAGCTTCTAAAATATGTCCAGCATTTATTTTCCTATGGAAAAAATTGTCCGAACACTTGTTTTCTAGTAATTTGTATTATATTATAAAATTGTTGAAATTAGAAGAAGAAGAAGAAAAATGTTTTCAGATTGGAAAGTTTCATTACTAATGTGACTTTATCCTATTAAATAAAGGACATGGACGTTTTTTCCTAGGCATGTTAATGACATGGACATGATGTTCTATTCGGAAAATTAGTCAGGGACATATTTAAAAAAAAAAATAATCATAATATTTAGATTTATCTTGTAAAATAAAGGGCTTGGACATTTTTACCTAGAAATATTTAAAATGACATTGCCATCATTTCCTAGTAAGAAAAATATTCTGGGTACATTTTATTAAAATTATATAAATACACAACTCTTAAACAAAATTGAACCTTACAATCTAAATTTCCATTGTTTAAATGTAAATGATTTGATCCATTAATATTTTTTCCTCAGTATAAAAATAAAAAGGGCACGGATGTCAGTTTCATAGGAATTTTAATGACATGCACTTGAATTCTCATGAAAATTAGTCCGGGGACATATTATTCTAATATTCTGTACCCATGGAAACTTCTATACTAGTACTTTGTGTTTACCAGGACATATTTTACCCTGAACAAACTTTATCTCTACTTTATAAACTGGACTTTTGGAATTTAGTACTGACAGAGCTTTGAATATTTTGAAGCGTTTAAGATACGTTGATTTTATTACAAAGATTTCTATTCAAATCAAACGCAAACATCACCTGAAATATTCCCCAAAAATCTCGATATTCGACTATGGCTTCACATGCCAAACCGTCAGGTATTTTACACACTCTACCCTTTCAACTATGTAAAACCACATTTCTTGTGGCGTAACTTCATTTTACACATCACCGTAACTTATTTTGGCTAAAAAAGCGTATAATATAGCGTTATGTAGATATGCTCGAAAAAGGGGGGCTGGTTGAAATAATCTGTATCTGTATGTATACGTTGAAGATACCAATTCTGGCTTTTACTCAACGGGAGAGAGAGACACCTATTGGCGGTGTTGGAGAGCAGCCTTGAAGCTCTCAACTGTATCTGCGCATACAATACGATCCTCTAGTTGGTTCCAATGTAGTACACTCTTGACGAAGAAAGAGTTCTTATATGGATCGGTGTTGCTTGGAATAGTATCTAGTGCCTTAGAATTGTTCTTTACTGAATTTGTCACTATATTGGCACATACAAAATTGTCAAATGTTTTAGGTTTGATTTTCCTCTTAGGTTTACTTTTAACAAGAAAATCGTCGGGATTAATAGCTGGGACCAACCCCTTAACCACTTTGTACAGAAATACTAGCCGTTGACTTGTTCTTCTTGTTTGTAGGTTGTCTAGTTCTAACTCGGCTAGCATTTTGGTGACCGACCCCTCTTCTCTAGACCTATAGTCGCCTGTGATGAATCTAGCTGCTCTGCGTTGTATTCTTTCCAATTGATTTATATCATGTTGTGTATATGGGTCCCATATTATGGCACCATATTCCATAGTTGATCGTACTAATGATATATATGCGGTCTTTTTGCAATCTTTTGGGCAGAAGCGTAGATTTTTTCTTAGAAAGCCGAGTGTCGAATTGGCTTTCTTGGCAACATTTGAGATGTGCGTGGTCCATTTTAGGTCTTCTGATATTTGTAAGCCTAGATATGGGTTGTGTTGGACTTGTTGTAGTACATGTCCGTCTAGGCTGTACATCTTCTGGCTTTTATTCTTAATGCTAAGTATATAGCACTTCTTTGCATTGAAGCGCATGCCCCAGTTTGTGGCCCATACTTCTAGGTTTTGGAGGTCTCGTTGTAGGAGTGTGTGGTCATGTTGACTATTTATGTTCCTGTACAGGAGGCAGTCATCTGCGAAAAGTCTGACAGATGATTGTACTGAATCTGGAAGGTCGTTTATGTGGCAGAGGAAGAGAAGGGGTCCTAGTACTGTACCTTGTGGTACACCGGAGTCAACTGAAGCTTCTTCTGATTCCTCCCCATCTACGACAGCTTTCATTTTCCTTTGGGTTAGGAACATCTCCAACCATTTGTTTAGTGGTCCTCTTATACCGTATTCGTTCATTTTGTGCAGTAGTTTGTTGTGCGGCACAGTGTCAAACGCTTTGGAGAAGTCCAGTATAGCTACATCAATTTGTTTTCCTGTGTCGAAGGCTTTCATGAAGTCGTGTAGTGTGACTAGCAGTTGGGTTTCACAGGAATAGCCATGTAACTCGGTCATGGTGCTTTGACTTTGAATATTTGCATAACTTGTGAGTTGTGTAAGATGTTAAAGTATTGCTATTTTGATTTCAACATTTGCATAATTAAAATTACAAAAAGGTGACACATATCTCTGTGATAACAGTTTACAGTAATATCAGTGGTACTAAAAGAAATCAGGAACATATGTATTGACGTGACTTGACACCACCAACTTATTTATCGTTAGGTCATAGTTAATAAACATACGATACAGAACAAACATGTGTTAAAAACATACTCTCTATTATCTTAATAATTTTGATAAATATCTATAAAATGTCATTCAAAGTAGTTTTACAGTGATGCCAGTGTATCAAACTTGTACCCTGTCACTTCTAATTTGTTATAATCGCATCCATTTCAACACAGAATGCAAACAGGGCAATAAAAAAAAATGGTGCAGATTGCATTCCCAACTTCACAAACCATTATAAAACACTTCACATTGATCAAATAAATCTAAATAACTTTGGTCATTTTAATGACAAAAAATATCTACTTTTTGATAAAACTTGTATTTATTTACGACTAGAATTGTCACTGATTATTTGGTTAATTAATTGAGCAGTTCAGATTGTTTTTCAGTCAGACGCTACCAAACTCAATCAATCTGACGAAGTCTCTTGTAGTCAATGTTATCAATTTTATACTTAAAGGCCTATCAGATTCATTTCCCATTAGATATACATGTACTGTTCAGAAGAAATGCAAAAACATATTGCACCGTTACCAATCCTAATGATTATATGTAAAAAAAATCAATTGGAACTGGATAGACATAAGAAGATTGGAAGCATGCCAAATGTTGCACCAGTCTTCAAAAAGTGTGACAAACAAAGCTTTTTTAAGTACTGGTGTATTTCATTGACTTTCATCTGATATTAAATTTTGCATTAATCGGTCTATTCAACATGTTCAAAGTTATTTCCGTACATTTCAGGGGTTTCTGTCTAATTAATTTAGTCAAAAAGATTGACATTATCAGAAATACATTTGTAAAATTTTGATATGATGAAAAATTTAAAAAGGTATATAATAAACAAAACATTGTCAGACCCAAGTTGATTGAATAGTATGTGCATGTGGAAAGGTGGGAAATAATAGTACCACGTTGCTGATTTTTAACCCTTTCCTCCATAATGACGCCTTTTGACGCCACCCCATTTACTCCATAATGACGCCTTTTGACGCCTGTGTAGTGCCTCAGTTGAAACATTTTACCTTGGGAAAATCTTTATCAGACTTAATAAAATTTGTATCCAATATAAAAAGGATATTCATGAGAATATTTGACTGGAATTTCATTGATGAAATATTTGTTTTTCGCAATGCATTTATACTTTAAACCTGATAAAAAAAAAATCATGGAGGAAAAGGTTAATTGTTGATGCATTGTCATTTATGGACTAGGCCAACATTAAAAATATCTTTGTTTCCACTCCCCGGCTGAGGTTATCAGGGTATGGGTAGGTAGGTAGGCAAATTATTTTATTTTATTTCTTGATATAATTTTTCTATATTACAAAATTCAACAGGTAAGATAAGTCAAGAAAAGTGGGATATATTCCCTGTATTCAGTGTACACCCCAGTTTTCTGGTGTTAAAAACAGTATAAAGGGACTTCCTTTTTCCTATTCATTTTTATATGGTATGAAATCTACAAAAGCACACATTCTTCATGTGATAACAATGTTTAATGAAAGCAAGTGTTTGTTTAATTAGTTAAAAATCAAGCTTATTTCAAGTCTAATTTGATGCATAACTCACAACAAAACAATTCCTGTGTTCATCAATTCATACCTTGATTATCAATTATGAGATGACAAAAAGATATGTTAATGTCAGACTTGGGAATTAAAATTTAATGAATAAAAATTTTCAATAGAAGTGAACATATTTCAGTTATGTTCAGTTATACCTGGATCATATATACAGGTTGGTCAATTAAATCCTTAACAAAAGGTTTGTATGTTTTTTCAAGTTCTAGAAAAAACAAGGCTTCACTTATATGTTTTGTTGTTCCTAGAATACTTCAAGTATTTACAAATTTAACTGATGCAGTTATAACGTAAAACGTGCCCTTTTGTAAATTTCACGCCATAAATTGAAAAATAAAAACACATTTAAACTGGTCTTGTTAACACCAGAAATCAGGGAGGTTCCCAGAAAGCAGGGAATTCATGTTTCCAACATTTTCTGACTTGTGCCGAACCTGTTCGAAGTCGAAGACAAAGTAGATTGATTTCAAAGCACAATTCAGACCATTTTTACTCAAAGATTTTATCCTTTAAACAGGAACAGAGGTTAAAGACAAAGCCAATCAAGGTGCACTCAGTGGGTTGACGGATGCTTCAGATTTTATTTTTAAATATCACCCTTGCACACAACACAAATCGTGTGGCAAGGCATTATGTTTGTTTTCCTCGATTCCGAATCATATTGACGCTTCAATGCAAAAATGCCTTGATTAAAAACGCTTGTTGACTACAGCATCGGAAAGTTATGATAAAAAAACAACGCACGTTTACTACAGCATTTGGAAAGATATCACCAAAAACCAACATAGCAACAAAAAAATTTTGGACAAGAATGGCCAATAAAATTTTTCGAGTTGTGGCGATTTTACTGGGTCTGTGGGGGGAGGGGGAACAAACAATATTTTATTTTTGGCTCTATATATAGTTCTTAATTGGGTATTTAGAATGACTACAATTAACAATTACAACCATTTACAAAATTACAATGTATTGGTATTTAGGCCAAAAAAAATAAATGTCTATTTAAGGTTACATCATCAAAATAAATAGGGTATGTAGGTCGGTATTGCCATTTTATTATTTTTTTTCCATTTTATTTTTTGCACCATGATTTTGAGTTGTGCAGTCCTTCTTGCTATTGTCCGAGTTGTCCATGGGCTGAGTTTACAAGCATTTTTAATGGTATGATTATTTCCCTTGGTTATTGGATGGAAAAAATTGCAGCGAAATTTTAATTTCATTACATGAGTTGTGAGTTTCCTTAAAACAACTGTCATATTCACGATTGTGAACATTGGGATGTATCAGGCAATTGATTAAATTTATTGGCAACCATTACTTCTCGTTTGACACAAGTTCTATTAATTTTTCACTTTACTTTTACTTTAAATTGCTTAGGGTCGGCCCTTAAATTAGGGTCGGCCGGGTAACCGTAAACAGACATAAATTTTTTTTTGGCCTTAGTTTTATGGGACAGTGATTGAGAAATTTGATTTTGAATATCATATTACCGTTTTTTCTGATTTTTTTTTGTACAGGAGCAGATACCTCATACTGGATAAAGTTTTTTACAGAATGTGGTATTCCACCAAGTGAATCAACAAACTATGCCATCACATTTACAGACAACAGGATACAGAAAGACATGTTAATGGATCTGACTAAAGAATATCTTACGGAAATGGGAATCTCAATTCTAGGAGATGTCATAGCTATCCTCAAACATGCAAAAGCAGTACATTCACAGGTAAATTTTACTTATTAAGTTAAGCACAAGATATAATCGATATCTTACTTTTATCTAAAGATTAACCATCATATTATCAAATAAGTGAGAAAGCAGTTTTTCCTCAAAAAATAAATTCTATGCAAGGAGGAGTTATACTTTTAATGAACTTTTAAAATTGTTCTAGCCATTAATAACTATCCAATGTTATGTTTTTGTGATCCAAAAAATAATGTTAACTGAAATGTAAAAAAAATCATTTAACACACAAGCTGTCACATGGCTGTTGTTTAAAACTTCTGAGGAATTCTGCTTCTCAATTTAAGTTAAAAAAATAAATTTCTCAACTTAAATGCATCTCTTATTGAAAAATTGTTATTTTGGGTAAGTGCGTGTGGTACCACTATGCTGTTCATGAATCAAACTGATTGTTTTGCAACTTTCTGTTTTAGTTAGCAAGAGAGAAAGCACTCCAGGGTACAAAAAATATATCCGCTACACCCAGACGACAGACAGGTATACAGTAGATTTATATATGTAGTAAGATTCTGGCTTTAGTGCTTGTTTGGAACTTTTGAAAGATGGATATTGCTTTTTCCTGGTTTAAATCTTTTGAAAAAAACGATAGGAATCTTTCTTAATACTGATTAAAATATTCTTAATTGATATACAAAATGAAAGTAATAAGTATAAAAACAAATGCACACATTTTCCATTGTTATAAAATTTTAATGACTAACTAAATTATTTCTTAAAGTTTTTGAAGTAGAAAAAGCTGGTTTTATTGTTCATCTTTTGTATGCCAGCTAAATAAGGGAGGTGGTATGATAAGTGTTGTGAATTAGTTATAGTTGCAGTTTAGTCTATATTATACTCTTTTATTTTGTTGATGTTTAAGTGCCATTTTACGTAGCAATAGGCTGGCAACGTCACCACTTGCCGACGTCTCTGTGTATATATCATTGACTCCGAGTAAAGCATAGGAAACATTGAACACGTCTTTCAAGTTTATAGCCATAACTAGCCATTATTATATAAATGTTCAAAACAATTAGAGTCATTACTTAGCATTTTGTCGTCTCAACAAAGTCGAAAAGGGAAGACTTGGGAGTACTGTTTCAGGCAGTTTAAGGGAACTACAAGTTGTGGGTAAAGGATGTTTCAGTATGCAGTTGTATTTGCATTGGCACATATTATTTAATTTAGATTATTTGACCCTGTTCTTTAAAACTTTTGGGTATTTTACATGTTAAAGTTTGTGATTAGGTCAATTTAAGATAAACCATTAATGGCAAGTCAATGGTTTTCATTATGCAGTTCTAAAAGGATTGGTTGTAATATAATTTCAGCTGCTAGTAGGACTGTCAACCATTACCTTGGAAACGATCCAGATGCTGGCCCAATGAATCTCCCGATGGTGCCTAAACTATCTAAAGAGTTATCTGCCCGTCTAGGTGGCGCACCTCCTGTAGAAGGTTTGTACACATATTTCCACTACAAGTAATTGAAAATAACACAAAAAATGTAGTTGTGACGTTTGACATGGAAAAGTAGAAAAATATTATCAAATAATTGGTTTTGTCTATATCATATATATGATTTTGGCTTTCATTCAAATATTTTTTATATACTTACATTTATATGTTAACAAATATGTGTATAACATGAGTAATGTAACTTTTTTCAATTTTTGTGTAGAAAAATAAGACATATGATATTATTAGACTGTCAAATTTACATGAATATTCATATTTCATAGGTCTTTGTGTTTAAACTTTGAATTCACTATCAATTATCTTTAAGCCAAAGTCATCTGCTTTTTAATAAATCAATTTTTTTAGGCCAAGTTCAAGGCAAGTTAGTTCTTAGCACGCCTCCTACCTACCTATGGTGTAGGTCCTTTGGATTTGAAGTAAAACCAACTGAATATGTGTGTGATAAAATTCAAAGATAGTTAAATACTGTTTTAGTTTTAGTATTTGACTTGATTTCATCTTTATGTTGTTCTAGAAACTGGCCTGAGAAGTACCACAGTTAAATTGTCCAAAAAGCTTGAAGAGGTTGTACCAGTTCCTAAGAAAAGAAGAGTCTTTCCAGAACATGAAGGAAAATATAAAATTACAATGCCATCAGGGAAGACACAGAAAACAAAGAAACTTTTAGCTAAAGGTAAGAGAAAGAAGACTTGCAAGAATGAACAAATGGTAAATTTGTACTCTTTTATTTTAAGATAATGAAAAAAGATATCATCAGATCAATTGTCCTTAAACAGTTTTTCACTCCTTATATTTTTTGTTCTTGAATTATTAAATATACTTAAATCAGAAAAATTGGATTAACAAAAATGTACAACAGCAGGGTTCTAACAAAGGTATTCTTAGGGTAAGTTTTATAACTCACAAATATTTGAAGTGGTGAGACCCAGCTGATTCCAATGAATCCGTTATATAGGAACTAATCTGAACTTTTTTTTTACTAATTGGGATTCCTTGGATAATCATTTTCGTCTCACTTGGACTAAGTAAAAAAATCAAGACTTGGGCAAGCTCACGTTGTTTTTGGGATACGATTGCTTTCAAGCAATCTGTAGACTTATACCATTGGCTCAGGGCCATGCCCTCACGTCAACCGTTTTATTCTAAACATTAAGGAACATCTCAGATTTTTATGATTGTCTTGCTTTAAAAGGTAAAAACAAACAAAGGGATTGAACTTAAACAACTTTCCTATAATGTTCTTTTCATAATCTTCATGTTTTATATTTCCCTTGACTTGTATGCGTGTTTTTAACAACACGGAAAATCAGAATTAAGCAGTATTTATATTTAGCGTTTTTATAAATTTAGAAACACGTGGAAGGGAATTCCCCAGTTTTGATAAAAATATGAGAGTTCTCTGAATTTCGATAAATCTATTTCTGTCATATAAGAACTGAAGTGGAGTTTTTCTTATATGTCACCGTTATGAAACTGATATTTGATATTGTACTTCCATAGAGAAATAGAGAACCATCTAGGTCGTTTAATTAACATTTAATATACATTCTTTCTCCTGTGTTTGTTTAGGTAATTATGCGCATGCACATAGGTTTCTTGACTTCAAGGGGTATTAGATTGAATGGTTGCTCTGGATTTCCCACTCAATTGGTTAATTTAAAACTCATGGGATCCTTTCTATGTAAGTCTGCTATTGAGGGTTATTGTTGTTGCATAATTTTAAATTATATGCATCATTTAAATTAAAATAAATGTAATCCTCATCGTAAAGGTGTAACTACAACACCCCTTCAGGCAAAATGGAGTCTTCCATATTATTGTTTTGAGTTGTCTCCCTTCAGAAAGTAACTTCCGTGAATTCTGAATCAAAATGCTATACAACTCGTCGAAAAAAATTAACTCGTTCTGTCGATAAACGTCGTATTATATTAAAAACGATCGCAATTTAAACCGAGGAATGTGTACGGAAAGGAGTCATGATCACTGACCCAAAGGAAATCAAATATTTAAAGAGTTAGGAATGGGGTTCCTCCTAAATTTAACGTAGGAAAATAGGTGATAAGATACGAAGTGAAATACCTTCTCTCACTCTGAGTCTCAGTGACTGCTGTGGAAAGTAAACTTGGAATTGATAGTACAAAAATAAAACACAATAGGCCTAAGTTCATTGTTCATACACTTTTATCCGGGATTGGCTATTTTGTAACTAATCAGATTACATAAATTACATTTTACATGAGCAGTTGAATTAGTTTTGAAAATAATATTTTCGAGCTACATGTATACATGTGTCAATGAAAACAATGGCAATCATATCCCTCTAGAGCAATCTGCTCTTTGATTACATAAATGCATCTAATTGGAAATTGTTCCCATATTAATCTAACATTGTTTACATAGTTTCCAGTGTGTAGCATAGTAACGTAATTAAAACGTTTAGCTGATTTTACAGAGTTATCTCCCTGTAGTGTTAGGTACCACCTTAACATATATTTGCTTCTTTGACTTATAGTTTTACTTATAGCAGGTGAAAAGGTAAAACATATGCTAATGTTTATAACAAATTTCTATCACCTGGGATTTTGTGAAGCAATCAAGCATGGTGCAGTCAGTCACATTATCAGGACAAAAAAAAATTTGGCTCTTTTAGGATTTACACTGACTAAATAATAGCAGAACTCATCCCACAAGTTCATGTAAAGGTGTGCAAAACATGCAACAAACATACATACTGTATTATTTAAGATAAATGAAATACTAGATATTAACTGAATTGGCATATGGTGTTTGAAATTCATTAAAATTATTGTTTTCATTTTTTTGAAAAATTCTGTTTTGTTACTTTTCAGCCAAAAAGACTGATTCAGTATTTGCTAGACTTGGTTCAGAAACAAGACAGGCGACAGTAACACAATCTGGCTTATTGATTAGCTCCACAGCTGAGGTAGTGTATTTACTAAGATTATAAAATTTTGTGAATTCTTTAATGATAATCTAAACACTCACATATTTTTCCTGAAATATTCCTCTCATTTTCATTTTGAATTTTGTGAAAAGCTTGAAAACTTCTATGGTTTACAGAAGTCTGTGTTCCTAACACAATATTCTCAAGACTAAGCAGACTTATAATTAAAGTGAAGTTTACAAATCTCAATATTTGACCAGGATGAAGATAATTAATATCTGGCTAAAGCCTTGTTTACTATGATAAGATGTATTGTAGATGTACTGATATTGAATATATGAAGGTGATATCAAACATACTCGCTATTTTACAAAAAAATTCTTTGATCTTACTGACTGATAATTTCCTTTCTCAGCACAAAAGAGTGATTTGAAAAATTATCGCTAGAAACTAAGGGAGCATGTTCTTGTCAATGAAATTATCAACATCGTCATAAGAAATATAGCGATAAACAGATGATTATTTGTCATCTCAACTCGATTACTTTTCTCACTTTCTCTGTACCGGTTCAAGCAAGAAAATCAATCTTGTTGAGATGATCCAACGATAATCTATAAATATCTAGTTCCAAGTTAATTTTAAATCTTTGAATATAAGCAAGCAATGTTTAAATTTCAAAAAATAAATAAAAGAGTATTCATATTTTCAGAACACAGTGTTCAGCAGGTTGGGTGGCAAGCAATCTTTAAAGCGGGAAGCGACATCAACATCTCTCGACCTTGACTCTGATGAGGATGATGAAGGAGTGGAACAGTTAGCATATGCAGGAATATTTAAAAATACTCTCTCACCTGCTAAAAAACCTAAGGTTCCTGTGATGAAAAAGATAACTATTACAAAACAAGTCACTGGTATGTTCATGACTTCTTTTATATTACTTTATCAAGCAGAATTAATGCATTTATTTGCATTTAGAATGATATTACTAATGCAAAATATGTCCTATAAGGGATTTTAATAAAATGTGTATGAATTTATATTCGACAACAATAATACAATAATAGGCATAATTTCTTTCTACAAGCTTAGAAAGTATTTGAGGCTAAGAAACTTTTTTGTGCTTTAAATATTTATCTGGATATTTATCTGCATTATAAGGAATTTCATTTGGTTATTTGACTGGAGAAATCAAAGAGTTTCATCATTTAAAATTACCCATATTAAACTCAGAAGGCATTAATTATCACATAAGAAAGTATTTTATGCAAAAACTATTTGTTAACCCACGAATTAGAAGGGATTTAAAATATTATTAGTGTACAGAAAAATAATTGACTGAAGAAATTGATTACATCAGAAAAAAGGATTTTCTTCATTTGACAAAAAGCTAAAGATTGATTCAATGATAAAAAATATAATGTTAAAAGACTCAAAATTTTGTTAAATTTTGTAAAGGCTTTGAGTTTGTCACAAACGCAGATTTAGCAATTACTTTTAAATTGTCAACAGTATCTTTGGATTATCAATCAATTCGCTTTTCCAGAATCTAAAGGATGGATAGTTTCATTGTTTATACACCAAAATGAAAATAATGTTATGACATTGATTGAATTTCCATTGTTTACAACATTGTAAATCAATCACAATGTTTTGGTGTATGATTTTGAAAATATTTCCCAGAATGCATAAGATTCTGAAACGGCAAATTGATAATTAATTTTAGACTAGTTTTCCTTCAAACTTTTTGTTATTGTTTTCTTCTGAGCATCTTTCCAATATATCATTACTTCAAAAAACTGTTGAAAATGTATACATTTCATTTATCTACTCTTTTAGCTAACGTGCCTGCTAAGAAGTTACCTGCTAAGAAGTTAGTTGCAACTGCAGGAATTTTGTCAGAAGATGCAGAATTCCAGTTGAATACAGGAATAAAGGAAAGATTGGGCAAAAAGACTAGTCTTCAAGAAGTTTCAAGTACAACTGATGACATAGATGCTACTAGATCAGGTATTATTGTCATTCAAGTTTATGATACATATAAATAGGATAGCATTATTTATATAAAAAAACAAATGGAAAGTACAACAGATTACACCATTCACCAATAACTAACTCGTACAAGGAAATATTTCACAATCAAAAACGAAAAAAGGAACAACACATGCCCTGCAAGAGATTCTATCTGCAGCAAAATTTTGAAAATATATTTGTTAATTCTTCCCTATTATCCTGGAAATCTAAACATTTTGTATTTCTCTTACCAGCCAGCATTAATTATTAATATGAAATTCCTGTTCAATATCAAATTTTCTTTTATTGAGAAGATTATACATTTTCATTGAAGGTGCAGTTTACAATCGACTTGGGCCTAAAAAAGCCACCAAAGTATCCAAAAAGCCTGCCAGTCCAGTTGGTGTATTTGGTCGTTTAGGAAAACCAGTGACATCAACATGATCATGGTATTCAGGAAACAAAAAGGAAATGTGCAATGTATGAATGCCAGTACAGGTTCTAGCTATGATCCGATTTGAAAGTCAATTTATTTATAGATTAATTGATAGAATGAACTGGTTGTTTTATTTGTACTAGAAGTGTAATTTGAAGTAAATTTGGTGTAGCCTGTTACAGATACTCTATTTTTTTATAATAGCTGGATATGGACATAACTGGTTAGAGGATCATTATATTTGTTATATCACTAGTCTGGGATGTACTTTTGGTTTTTATTAATTGTGTATTAAAGGGCTGATATCAACCATATTGATGCTAGTGTTAGGCTTGACATAGTTTAGAATTTCCTTATTTGGTTGCAAGCTTCTGTCCTATATATATCAAAGTTCATAAGTGTATTGACAGGTGAACAAGACTGTATTATCTAATATAGATGTCCAATTTTTATACCAACAAATTATTTATCTATTAAGCAGTGAAGATTTTGGGCATTCAGTTTTATATTTTTAAAACATTGGGCATAAAAAAATAACATAAATGTTTAAAATAACATTTACAAAGAGACCTTGTAAAGCATTTGTATATTCTTATTATGTGTATTTATTTTGCACTGTTAAGGTCTATATTTGATGTGTAATATATGTTTATGATACTGTTGACATATTTATTGGATATAATTGACAAAGGTTTGGAAGGAGTTTAAAAATAGATTGAAATGGACTGCCATAAACATTTTGAGATTGAATTTTTGGGTGAAATCAGTTTGACCTATTAAATTATGAAGTATGTATAATTAATGCATTCTTGTATATTAGAAAATTGTAAATATGATTACATAGAACATTCAGGTTAAGTACTTATGAAATAAAATATCTTTTGACTGATGTGGTTTTTATTTCTGTTTACCTGACCTTCAAGTTCTTCTGTTGTAGAGAGATACAAATTGTGGATTTTACCTTAGATAAATGTAAGAACATGATATCCAATATATTTTGTATATGATAGAAAACAATGCCATTACATATTGAAGATTGTTTGATTATAAATGAATTAATGCATATTAACTCAAAGATTAAAGAGATAGCAACCAAACAATACAAGAAACAAGAGTTCATATGATGAAATGCCCTGCCTGTTTTACTGACCATTGTTTTTATGTTGAAAGACTCAAAAAATAAAGATTTTACTACAAGTTTCACATCAAATTAACATTTATAAAGATCCATGACAATGAGGTCAGGGTCAGATAAAACCTGTCAAACAGACATGTACACCTTACAATTATTCCATACACCACACATAGTTGACCTATTGCTTATGGTAGTGAGAAACAGACCAAAACATCAAAACATGTTAACCAATGAACCATGTAATGTGGTCAAGGTCAGATGATACTAAAAAGACATACAAGTACACCTTACAATCATTCTATACTATAAATATAATTTACCAATACCTATTGCTTACAGTACTTGAAAAAAAGACCAAATCACACAAAAATTTACAATAACCAATGAACCACAAAAATGATGTCAAGGTCAGATGAAAACTGCCAGTTTGACGTGTACTACATACAATCATTTAATACACCTCATATAGTTGACCGATTGCTTAAGGTAATTAAAAAACACAAAAAACTTAATATTAACCAATGAACCATGGAAATGAGGTCAAGTTCATATGATACTTGAAAGACAGACATGTACACCTTTCAACCATTCCATACAATAATAAAATTTGACCTATTGCTATTATTATTTGAAAACAAAACTAAATATTGACCAATGACCCATAAAAATGAGGTCTAAGTCAGACGACACTGGCTAGACCGACATTTACATCTTACAATAATTCCATAAACAGAACATAGTTGAACATTGCTTGCAGTACTTGGAAATACAGACTAAAACACAAAAAATAACAATAACCAATGAACCTTGACAATTAGGTCAAGGTCAGAAAAAACCTGCCAGTCTGACATGCACCCCTTACAATCATTCCATACACTTCATATATTTGACCCATTGCTTATGTAATTGAAAAACAGACCAAGATTCAAAAACTTAATGTTCACTAGTGAACCATGGAAATGAGGTCAATTTCAGATGGTAATTGACAGACAGACATGTACACCTTACAACCATTCCATACACCAATAATATCTGACCTATTGCTATTATTAGAAAACAACCAAAACACAAAAACTAAATATTGACCAATGAAACATGAAAATTAGTTCAAGGTCAGATGACACTGGCTAAACAGACATGTACACCTTAAAATCATTCTATACAACAAAGTAAAGTTAACCTATTTCTTATTTATTTATTTTCTAGTACTTGAAAGACAGACACAAAAAAAATTACATTGTCAATTGAACCATTTAAATTAGGTCAAGGTCATAAGACACCAGCTAGACAGACCTGTACAACATACAATCATTCTATACACCAAATTTAATTTACCTATTGCTCACAGTACTTAAAAATCAGTCCAAAAAAACAAAATAATAACACTGACCAATGAAAGATGGAAATAAGTTCAAGGTCAGATGTAACCTGCCAGTCTGACATGTACCCCTAACAATCTTTCCATACACCACATATAGTTGACCCAACTGCTTATTGTAATTGAAAAACAGACCAAAACACGAAACTGAATGTTAACCAATGAACTACGGAAATGAGATCAAGGTCATATGATACTTGATAGACAAACATGTACACCTTACAATCATTTCATACAAAAATAATATTTGACTTATTGCTATTATTTTTTGAAAAACAGACCAAATTAATCATTGATCAATGAACCATGAAATCGAGGTCAAGGTCAGATTACACCAGCTAGACGATATGTACACATTCAATCATTCCATAAACTAAGTGTAGTTGAACTATCGCTTATATTACTTAAAAAATAGACAACAACACTAAAACTTTACATTAACCATTAAGATGAGAACAAGGTCAGATGACACAATCTAGACAGAATAGTACGTCTTACAATCATCCTATACACCAAATATAGTTTTCCTATTGCTCACAGTACTTGAAAACAGACCTAAACACAAAAAATCAACAATGAACAATGAATCATGAAAATTAGTTCAAGGTCAGATGAAACCTGCCAGTCTGACATGTACCCCTTACAATCATTCTATACACCACATAGAGTTGACCTGCTGGTTGTAGTATCTGAGAAACAGATCTGATATGTAACTTTGGTCCATGAATTGAGGTCGAGGTCAGGTCAACTCTGACAGACATGTAGACATTTCAAGACCCATATACATTTGTCCTATTACTCTTCTTCTTCTATCCTGTCAGTTAGACATGTACACCTTGCAATCATTCCAAATCCAATAATATGCCTTTTGTGTATTAAGGAAAACTTACAAGTTCGTGGATATTTATTTTCGTGGTTTTGCCAAAGTCTGCATACAAGCCTATATATAATTTGCTATTCGTTGAACATTTAATTTCATGGTTCACCTGTACTTATGAAATCCAAGAAAATTGGTATTCAATGAATAATAATGAATCCACAGTAGTAAAATTTACATTGTACCTATGTCTGGCATACTGGTACTTTTGTTGCAGGCTAGACAAAAAATAAAGAATCATAATCAGCTTAAGCACCCTCACTCCTGTTGCCCTCCATACAACCTAATTCAATAAAAAATAGAGAATGGAAACAGGGAATGTGTCAGAGACAAAAATCTGACCATAGAGCAAAAAACTTGTCATCAATGGGTCTTCAATCCTGCAAGAAAATTCTGCATCCAGAGGCAGGGATCAGCTGGCCCATAAACAATAGTATATACTGGTTCAGCAATGGAACACTACACAAATATCTGGTATCACCTTAATGGTATTTCCGTCAGAAAATCTGGTTTAAAATATAGTACACATGTACCTGCAAGAACATAATGGAAATGGCAAATCAGGTTTGCCAAATTGCCAACTCATTCACTAGGTTCCATTATCAACATAAAAGTTCTGTCAAAACTTTTTAAAAGAATGCTATAACTGTAATTGTTGGGATCAATATTCTAAAACATTGATTCTATTAGGAACAAATACTCAAGGAGATATTTAACATTGCTGCAATCTTTATGTGCCTTTCCCAAGCCAGGAATTTCGCAGCTGTCATTGGTTCATGTCTGTTAAGTTTGTTTTTTTGTAAACTGTATTGTTATAAATAAGGCATTTGTTTTACTGTTTGAACTATACAATATAGAATTTGCTCATTTTTGAAGGCTGTTCAGTGACTTATTATTGCCAACATCCACATCATTTTAAATCGAATTGAATATTTAGTTGTCTCACTGGTAGCATTAATCATACCACTTCTTTTTTTTGTTTGGTAGTATTTTTTTTCTTTTAGTCAACATAGTATTCCAGAGACAGAGTGTACCTTGCATTTGGAACTAATATTATGAAGTGATCATCATTCCAAGAACCATCCAACAACATTATTTGGTTTCAGATAGCCATGTGGTCCAAAACAGTAAGGATATATTATAAAGATATATATACAAATGTATAAGGAATTCTACTTGGGTCAGCAGTTCTTGAAGCTTTCCATTAACTTAATTTTTTTCATGGCAGCTAGATTAGAGATTTCCTATAAATATAACTATCAAGGCTAATAAACACTTGTTTTATTTGTTATAACTTTATTATCATTCATGAAAGTTGTTCCAGATAAATACATTGTAAATAAAGAAGAATTAACAATTGTTCCTTGCAAAAAAATAATAAATGCAAAATCAAAATGAATTTTAGTACTCAGATAGTATAAATTATCTACTTTTCTATGAGTCAGGTCATATTTTACATCAATAATAATTACATTCACCTTATCTCTGGTCTATCACTGTATCATATCTACTAAGGGAATATACAAGTATTGTGTCTTCCTTAGCAATGAAGGAATATTGATATCGAAAATAAAGAAAAACACAAGTTTAACTAGAGTAGTCAACAATACATATAAATTCCATGGCAATGAAAATGAAACTGTAAAAATAATGACAATAAACAGATTTGGAATTAAACCTTTCCCCAAACCACAAATAAAAACACCTCTAACTATGAAGATAAATAAACTTAAAACTACAGGACTGATAAAAACTGAATGAACTTTTGTGAAACTATGATTGACTCATATTAAAGGGAAGGTGAAATGGAATTGGTTAGTGCTTATCTTTATTGTACAATATATTTAAACAGAACAACCATGAGACAAATACAGGTAAAACATAACGATATGATCCCTGGAGAACAAAAATATTGCATAACAAACAAAACTGAACAGAATATAACAACTAAGTATAGTCAGTCCTTATATCAGAAATTGAAGTTCACTATTGCAAACTTTTGAGTAAAAATGTATAAATTAATATCGATTACATATAGTACAGTAGTGAAAATGTCACTTGCTTGACATCCCAGAACTACTACTCATTAACCTGCCCTGATTACACATTAAATCTATATTACAATGCATTGCTATTATACTAATGATATTTAGAACCTATCTGAGATGTAACTATAGTATGGACAAATTGCTAAAATATTCCCCCAATTTTAAAAATCTGTGAATTTATTCAAATTTTGAAAAAAAACAATATCAATTTTTGCAGGTATTATATTTTACACCTTCTGGCTAAAGCTATTTTTGCAGCTTTTTTTCTTATCACCATGTCTACAAAATTACTTCCATTTCAAAAAATTTAAAAGTACTAATGATAACTTCAATGAAAGTTACTATTCTTATTTCTATTTAATAACATACGTACCGAGACATAAAACACATGGGGAGGAAAACATCATAAATGTCATGGAATATTTATGTGACTTGAAGAAGAAACAATCACCATTACTTTGTGGATGTACAAATTTATTAATAAACTCTAAATATAGGGTCCAAAATTTGTCATATGAAAAATATTGATCATTGCTGAACTAGATATGCAACCTATAGTCAACTTCTTATACTTTTTATCAGTAGAAAAAAAATGTGATATTAATGTTAGCTTATACATTGTAATTGTAATGTTCATTAATTAGCTTTATGAACTCAATGTTTTAAAATTTCAATTCTCTCTTTTTTCATTGTCGTTATCTTATAAAAATGTTACCTTAAGCAAAAAGCAATAAAAAATTCAAAGGAGAAATTCAAAATTCTGTTTAATACTCTAAAAATATTTCTGTTTAATTGAAACATCTTTTTTAAACTATTGAAACTGAAAGATGCCTACTTTAACCAGCAATATACCGGTATATGAAAAATATGGATTGACAACAAATACATAAAAATAAATGTATGAGCATCACCAGATTGTCAAAAAGAGCAAATGAAGTTCAAATGAATTAATGCAATGTTTAAATATATATATTTAGCAAAAACAAGGATATGTATCGGAGAAACTACCAATTATATAAAATTAAAGCAAAATTGTGCTGACTTGTAAAAATGATTTTATCATTCAATTGATAATAATGATTATATGTAATATATATATAACAATATAAGCACTTGATAGATTACCAGTTATTAGAAATTTTATAAAACCATACAAATTAAATAGATTTTCCTTAATTATTTGTTCCTAGTAATACCAGTACTTTTATTTATTTCATTTTAACTTTCAGTCATTTCTTGTTACAGGTCATGAAGTAACACTTATATCCCCGCCCCTCATTAATTTTCAAATCTCTATAAAGGGTTAATTGAAAAAAAAAATGGGGGAGTTGGAAGGCACTTAATTTTTTATTGAATGAGTTCAGGCAGGTCACTTAGTTCAAATTGTGAGGTCATTCAGTTCAAATTGTGAGTGTATGTATGCAAAGTAAAATGCAATTGTATGGGTGAAACAAAGAGTGCCTTCCAATTCCATGCCCAAACGTTAATGTTCTTGTATTAGAACTCTCAACAACACCCTTTCTTTCAATACATTATAATTTAAGTAATGACCTCTTAAAATAACCAAATTTCTATTGTCAAATCACAGAAACCTAAAATAATAAAAGTCTTAAGACTTAAAAAAATCAATCTGCATAAAAAATAAATGCTTTGAGCATAATAAAGACAGAGATCACAGTAATCAATGCATTCCATAACATATATACAAATTAACTTTCCATTTGAAAAAATGTATATGCTTAAATATTCTGCAAAAACTCTTACTTTAGTCATACAAGTAAATGATACTGAAGAAGATTTAAAGAAAACCTCTATGAACTATCTAACCTTTTTACATTATGATATTTGAACATGCTAATAATTTCTTTAAAAAAAAAATCTTAAGAATATAAACTTCTAAATATGCAATTGCTGTGTGGCAGTGGATACTCATGGATGGTGATATAATCAGATAATCTAAAATAAAATGCTTGAAAAAATATTTAAATAAGAAGAACTAGAATGAATTTGATCTTGTGAATTGAATTTGTATATTAATGAGATCTTTTTTTTCACTTTCCCTCTCTTTCATCAGAAAACTTAAAACTACAACTCTACCCCATCTATAGTATAAGTGTAGTTATTTTATAACTCATCACTATTCACTGAATATTCATCAGGTAAATTGTTTTTTTAAAGACTTCAGTTCCATCCAAACTAACTTCATTGAAATGTTACTCTGAATTAACAACCATTAAGTTAGATACTGTTGAATTAAACAATCACAGGTCTATTAAGATGACCAAGATGAAGGTAGTTTAATGTTCAACAAATCAGGCAATTTATTATATTTCTTGGCTAAGAATAAACTACCAGCTATTACAACCACAGAAACACCTAGAGCTGTCCATATACGAGATGAACGACTGTTTTCAGCTGCTTCCTTTGCTTTTAGGTTTAGTTCTTTGTCTAGAAGTTCGAATTCCTTTAATTTTTTCTGAAATACAAGAAAATTTATCATTAAAGTTTTTAACCCTGAAAAAAAATTTAATCAAGATAAAGGAGTAAGGGCAATTAGGCCCTTAATTGCCCCAAAAATTACTGCAAATTTAATAGTTATAATACATATTCTAAAATTACTGATAACTTGACTAAGGTACAATGTATTCAGAAAAACAAAACAAATTTGTCATTGAACAAGTTACCATGGCAACAAATCACGACTTAATTTGCATATTTCCCAAAATTTTGTGATTTTTCTGGTTTTTCATCAAATTTGAAGTATATTTTAGATTGAAAAAGTATGTGCGCACCAAAGAAACAATTTTATATTTGGTGAGGTTATGTCACTTGTTATAATAAAGCTTCTGTTAAATTATTTCTTTGTTTCTTGGCTGCTTAGGTTGTATCCACAATGGAAATAAAGATAGAAAACTGCATAAATTCTGTATTTTTCATCGTTTTTGTGAAAACAGTACATATTATGACGTAATTGTGACATCATCAGATAAAAATCTTTATCTTTTTTCATTTATATTTCTTGACCCTATGCATTTCTTAACATTATGAGTCAATTTGAAATAGTTAACAAACACATTTTATTTTCTTGGGCCAAAACCAGGCTTTAATGCTCCTACTCCTTTCATTTCTATTTTAGAGAGTTAAAAATAATCTTATAGGAAAACCTTCAATCTCATAAACAGGACAGGGATGACATCTTGCACATGAGCAAAAAGCGGGGTGTTTAATTGAAAATTATCAAAAACTTTAACAAATAAATAAAAGAAGCATATGTACAAAATAAGGAGATGTGGTAGGAAAACACTATCCAACAGTGTACAAAAGAAGGAGATTTACACAACAGATTACACAGTATGTCATTCAACAAATGGCCTAATTTATGACATAACATCAGATATGACTGACAGAAACCAACCACAACCACTGAATCAATGATAAATGAAAACAAAATCAGTCAGATGAACCATGCCAAACAGACATGTATATATATATATACCTTACAATCATTCTATACCCCAAATATAAAGGTCACTTTAAGTACCTGAGAAACAAATCAAACCATAAAATCTTTACATTGACCAATGTACCATAAAAATGAGGTCAAGGTCATATGTAACCTGCCAGACACCAAATATACCTAACCCTTTGCTTATCCTGCTTATAGTATGAGAAATAGATCAAAACAAAAATATAAAACATTGTTCCGAACCATGAAAATGAGGTCAAGGTCAGATCAAACCAGCCTGTCAGACATGCACACCTTACAATCATATCATATATTAAATGTTGTGGCATTATTGCTTATATAAAATGTAGTACCTGAGCAATAGACCAAACCAAAAAAAATCAACATTGTTCAGTGAAAAAGGACATTCAGTTTAATGTCAGATTAAACTTGCAAGTTTGACATGTACACCTCACAATCAGTCCATACACCAATTATGTTCTTAGAGAATTTAAATCTCTATACAAATAGATTATCACCATCATCATCACCAGATTGTTATACCTACATGTATGTCTTGCATTCATTGAGATTTTTTTTTTTAAATTCATCAACTTGAATTCCTCAATGTTTATTAAAAACATCAACAGAAACACTTGTTCTCATCCTAAGGTATTTTAATTTAATTGAAATTTGATTTGCAATACAAAAAAATATGAAACATACAGTAGGCAATATCATGTTTCACATGTGCTTTACATTTTCAAAATGGGACCAAAACAAATCATATCTACCTTGTAAAAGGCCTCTGCATTGTGTTGCACCAGCATATTGACATTCCCCCCTGCCTTCAGGAATACCTGCACAGCTTCATTATGACTAACATTTCTTAAATCCTCACCATTTACCTGCAAATTTAAACACAACAAATTTACAACAGATCTAATTTTATTTTACTACAATGTATTTGAAACATACATTCTGAAATGCATTACACTAGCATGACTAGAGGCTAACCTGAGTCTGTATTAATTATAAGAATTTTGACAGATGAAAAATACCACTGGCTTTACATTTTGTGAGGTAATGCATTAGTTGCATTATCACAGTTCAATAAAAGGGAATTTACTAAAATATCAATTAAATCAGTACAAGGCTTTTTTTAAAAACATTTCTAGGTTTCCGGAATTATGTTTACCCTGGCTTGTGAACATAAATATTTCTTCAAAAAACATTTTTTTGTGCCTTTTTTTTCAATCTGTAATGCTTTGCTTTTGAAGATATTAGAAGATACTTGCATTATACTTTTTCTTATTTAGCCCTGATGTAGCTGATTTGTAGAGCAAACAATTAAGTGTATACATAATAGTCTTACTAGAATAAGATGCTCCAAGAACATGCAGCTCAAATATAAAGTTGTAATTGTTCCAGTGGTTTCAGAGGAGAAAATCTTTTAAAAAGTTTATGACAATGACACATTCTAAGTGATTACTATGGCTAACATGGCCAATAGGGCCAGGTGAACTAGTAGCTATACTTGTTAAACAACTGAGTATTTTTGAGATATGTATAGTATTAAGGTCAATGCAAAACTTTATTCTTTATGTAATTTGCCGACTCACAAATTAGTTCCTTTAATAATACAATGTATGTGTAACCTTCATCCATATATATCATAGAGTACCACTTGTCCACCCATGGAACTATCTTATTAGGTGTGACCATTTTCAGTTTATTGTAAAGACCTATCAGTTACTGTCCAGATGAAGAACATCAATAAAACACTTTTGAACAGGGATCCATTGAAAAATTGAATTATCTTCTAAAATATTTTGAGATCTTGTATCATGTGCATCCAAATCCTTTGCTTTCCTCTTAACATTATTATCTAAAACATGTAACAATGTTCACATTTGTCAACTTTATAAATACAACATGTCTCATCCATTTTTTTCCAAAATTAAACTTATTCAATTAGAAGGAGAAAATTTATACCCAGAGATTGCAGTGTATTAGACCATGGAAGTAATATTTAGAAGGAATAACAACGACTTCACTTCAAAGGTTTCATCTGCGTTACCGCCCATCTTTCAATAACTTGTTAATTGGTTCAATATCTAGCATGGAAGTTTAGTCTCCGCATGTGATCGATCAAATCACTGACACTTATCGGTCATTTTCGTGTTCACGGAGAACTACGAACAGACAAGTTTTTGTCGAATATACTTGCGAAGTAACCCGAATAGTCAATCGTTACATTCCGTTGATGTACGCTGCCGAAAAAAGTCATTCGTTCAATTTTTATTTTAGTCCAATTTTTCCATATTTTTTGTTAGTTTGATCCTAATAGTTAAAACCGACAGCTTTCACATACGAAATTGGAGAACAAAGTTGTGTCATTTCAATTTTAATATTAACAGACCATTTCCGTATAAAGTTAAGAAGATGATTGTACAAAAATACGTTTGGATCCCCTTTATTATCAATTAAAATATTCACAATTCTTAACGGTTCTATCCTTCAATTTAAGTTCTTGATACATAAACTAATTTGTGTAAAAATTAATTTACCGTAAGACAGATAGATTCAAGCCCATTTCGTCGGCTTGTTATATGTTTTGCTGTATAGCTTATTATATTAATACAAGCATTCCACAATAAACACTTTTTAAATATATATTTACGAAAATATTATCCCCGTTTTAGTTGTCCAGTCTCAATAATGCAATCAATGACATTTATGACATATACATAAATTTAGAATACTTGAAAGTAAATATTATTTTATTCAATCTCGATAAACTTTGCACATTTCAACAGTAAAAAAATATATGCCTACATTTGCCTACATTATTTTGTTAAACATCATGTGAAACCTGATCGATTCATCGGTATTTACCTGTTTAACTCGGGATCCGCTTTTAACCGGAAAATACTTTTAGAACAGTTTAAAACAAACGGTAAAAAGCAAAAATAAGCTAAATTAAATACAATTTTCCATGTTAAACTGCTGTAGTTTGAACAATTTTCATCCGTTTTTCAAGTTTTTTACGTCATACGACTTCTTTTGGAAGGTAGATGTTTTATATCATACAGCGCCACCTTCTTATTAATTAACCGCGGATGTCACACAGGTACTTTATAATTAACGGACTCGATAAAACCACGTGACTGATAAGAAATTCAAGATGCCAGTTTACAACCGCGGTAACGCAGATAGTAACCAAAGGGGTCTTACCGCTGAGACTATAATTGGATAAAATTGTATGACTTTAGTACAGAGCTCAGCATGCTATAAATACATGCTAATTAGTCGTTGTTATTCCTTCTAAATATTACTTCCATGATTAGACTAACAACTCTATATGTCATCATTTGTATACAGTAGCTAAATTACAGAAAACAAAATCATTTTTAATTAGCTTAGTTCAATTCCACTGGAAAATTCTATACCGCTAACCTCTAATATTTTATCTCCTTCTTTTAATCTTCCATCTTCATATGCTGTACCAATATCCCTGATCTTTGTCACAAAGATTCCATGGTCATTCTTCAAATGCGGTACATCAATTCCTCCTCTAATATTAAACCCCAGTCCTAAAATAGAGAAAAACTAATATTAATAATTGTTCAGTGTATGCCTTATATAATTACCTGAAGATGATTTTAACACAAACTAGAACACACAAGTGAAATCGCGGGTCTGTGACTGAGTTAAAGTATATAACTATGCGTAAGACTTATTTCAGTGTTGGTTTTGTCATCTTATAAAGTAATGCCAATTATAAGATATACAGTGTTCTCTGCTTTCAAACTCTTTCTGTGTGAACCCGTCGACCTGGAACTTGTCAATTATTGGTAATATACATTATTAGGAAAACAAAAGTTCCTGGAATGAAGTATTTTTAATTAACAGCATTGTCCTATATTAGTTATAAATAAAGTTGAATTCTTTGATTCGCTGTTTTACGTCATGCCCACTAACAGATTGAAAACTGTTCCTTAAGTCCAGATTGTTAGTATTCGTATTGTTATCTTAGAAAGTCTCACTGATTAAAATACTACAATACGAACAATTTGACAATGATTGAATTAATTTAGTAGTGCCCTGTGCTTATGACCCGTGTATATAGCAAAATCCTAAATACACCATTTAGTGGTGCACCTGTAAGATGAGGAACGTACAGATAAGATTATAGGTAACAGGTTAATATACTATTGGTATCGATATCGGAATCGACACAGAACTTGTTAATTATTGGCAATATTAATTATGTTGAAAACAAAAAAGGGCTGGAGTGGTGTAGTTTTTAATATACACCAGTGTCCTTTACTAGCTATATATAAAGTTGAATTCTTTGATTTGTTGTTTTTTCCCGATGACGGCTGACAAATTGGACCTCGTAATTTTAGTATTATAGATATGTCTGGCAACCTCTTAGCACTCAGATTAAAACCAGATTTACAATAGTAAAGGTGTAATACCACCAAATCATGGTACCTCACATCCGGTTGTATACGAAAGTGGGTCTAAAAAAATATTCCCTTGAATTTGACAGTTGTAGGTAATTAATCCTACATTTTATTGCAGTAAAAACATTTCTGTGTCATAAACATATGTCTTGGGTATTTCAAAACACCATTATTTTTTATTTGGGATTTCTATAGAAAATTTTGTAATCTTGAGGTTACATGGTGACTAAACCTTGTACACAGATGAAATAAGGGGAGAAATTTGATTGGTTAACTTCCAATGATGGTTATTTTCTTATATGCAATGAAATGTGAATTTTTTTCTATAGTACTGGACAGGATAAAACTTTACTCATGCCAAGTATTTCTTTATTTATAAAAATATTTATGATCTCCATAACTGTTTACATGTGTACCTTACAACAAATTTATTTTCATTTAACTGTGTACATTATTTTATTTTACGGCATTGTGTCCAAAGTAATGGTTGAATTTCTGAAATTGTTTAACATTTCACCCCTTATTTTACTTATTTTGTATTTACACTGTTTCACAATAGATCAAATTTATTTGTGCAGTGTATATTCAATTGTTTGTGTTAATATGTCTTTTGATTGAGTTAAGCCATTTTAACTGATATTTCATAGTGTGTCTTTCTATGTTGTGATGTTATACTTAATGTTTCAGGTAAATGCTATTTGTGTAGTTTTGTGGTATATATTGTGTGTTCTGTGGTGTTCTGTGGTATTCTGTTTTGTTCTGCGGTGTTCTGTGGTAAAAAGACGCTCCGAGGTAAGGTTGAAGGTTGGTACCTATTAATAATTCAAACCTGCTGCATTTGTTTGCAGCTGTTCCCAGTCAAGACCCTGATATCAGGTTGTTGTTTGTTGGTGTGGTTCATATATAAGTGTTTCTTGTTTTTAATAAAGATTATACTGTTGTTTTCCTGTTTGAATGGTTTTACACTAGTAATTTTGGAGACCCTATAATTTTATACCTTGCTGTTTGATGTGAGCCAAGGCTATGTGTTGAAAACCATACTTTGACCTATAATGGTTTACTTTTACAAATTGTGACTTGGATGGAGAGTTGTCTCATTTGCACTCATACCACATCTTCTTATATAGATCTATACACCAATAGACGTATTTACACTTGTATG